>NC_134355.1:213447421-213767421 GCF_048569485.1 Anomaloglossus baeobatrachus | reverse complement strand
CGGGCCGGTCACAGAGAGCAGGCGGGCCGGATGTGGCCCGCGGGCCGCCCCTTGCCCAGGTCTGGACTAGAGGCTGTTATTTTTGCAAAAGGAGGATCTACAAAATATTAATGTCACTTTAATGTTGAGGTGCTCATACTTTTGCACCGGTCAAATTTTGTTTAAATGCGGATTGCACATTTTCTGTTAGTACAATAAACCTCATTTCAATCCATAAATATTACTGAGTCCATCAGTTATTAGATATATGAAACTGAAATAGCTGTTGCAAAAACCCAAATTGTTAAAAAGAAAAAAGGTTAACATTAATAGGGGTGCCGAAACTTTTTCATATGACAGTATATACATTGTATATATATATATACGTATATATATATATATATATATATATATATATATATATATATATATATATATATATATATATATATATATATATATATATATATATATATATATATATATATATATATTATACACACACCGTATTTTTCGCTTTATAACACGCACCTGATTATAAGACGCACTCCCAAATTTGGTGAAGGAAAAGAGATTTTTTTTTTTAATGTTAAATGGGGTCCATCTTATAATGCCAGTGTCCCTCTAACAATCATATAGGGTATATGTCGCTCATAGCCCCCCATCCTAAAATTAGCCCCCTTAATCTGGATATGGCCCCCTTATATTGAATATAGCCCCCTTGTGATGGCACACGTTCCCCTGTGCTGCCTATGGCCCCCTATGGATTGCATACATTCCCCTGTGCTGCCTATGGCCCCCTATGGATTGCATACATTCCCCTGTGCTGCCTATGGTCCCCTATGGATTGCACACATTCCCCTGTGTTCGATATCGCTTCCATGCTGCTGCTCATGGCCCCTATAGATCGCACAAGTCCCCCTGTGTTAGATATCGCCCCCAGGCTGCTGCCCATAGTAAAATAAAACCCTCTTTCCTTACCTCCTCCAGCGTTTATCTCCCTCCTGTCTCCCTCTGTGCTTCTGTTCCTTACTTCTTGGTTCTCAGTGCGGTCATGTGATCGGCACAGCAGACTGAGATCTCTGCGTGCCTTATCACAGTGGAAGCAGGGACACGGGGAGAAACGCTGGAGGGGGTAAGTAAAGCTTTTTTATTTTAGAATGAGCAGCAGCCTGAGGGCCAAATCTAACACAGGAGGGGCATGTGCCATCACAGGGGGGCGCAGGCTCATATAATATGCACCGCTGCCCCAGCCCATCACTGCGTGCGATTTCAGCACCATTGGAGATGGACAGCGGCTGTGCATATATATGAGCGGGAGCAGGAGATCAAAGGCTGCAGCCCGTAGCGTTCCCCTGCACTCCATAGCTGCTGCCCCCACCTCCCCTGGACCCTGCAGTGTACATATATATATATACCCCCTCCCCGTATATTCGGCTTATAAGACGCACCCCCTACTTTCCCCCAAAATTTGGGGGAACAAAAGTGAGTCTTATAAAAGCGAAAAATACGGTATACACATATACACACACACACATATTATATATACATATATATATACACGCACACACACACACATATACATATATATATATATATATATATTTAACTTGAATTGGATCTTGGGATTTGAGTTGTTAATTGATGGATCATGCAAATGAGTAGGGTGTTTACTCCTACCAGATCCATGAACCTTTATTATTTAGAGTGGGAATTGTGCTAAATCTGCAGGGGGTTGAATACTACTTGTAGGCACTGTATATATATGTGTGTATATATATATATATATATATATATATTAGTTTTCATACACCTATACATACACACACACGGTGCTGGCCAAAAGTATACGCAACCCTGTAATTCTGTCAGATAATACTAAGTTTCTTCTTGAAAGTGATTGCAATCACAAATTCTTTGGTATTATTATCTTCATTTAATTTGTCTTCAATGAAAAGAAAAAAAAATTGTCATAAAGCCAAATTGGATATACAGTCATATGAAAAAGTTTCGGCGCCCCTATTAACGTTAACCTTTTTTCTTTATAACAATTTGGGTTTTTGCAACAGCTATTTCAGTTTCATATATCTAATAACTGATGGACTCCGTAATAGTTCTGGATTTAAATGAGGTTCATTGTACTAACAGAAAATGTGCAATCCCCATTTAAACAATATTTGACCGGTGCAAAAGTATGGGCACCCTTATCAATTTCTTGATTTGAACACTCCTAACTACTTTTTACTGACTTACTAAAGCACTAAATTGGTTTTGTAACCTCATTGAGCTTTGAACTTCATAGGTAGGTATATCCAATCATGAGAAAAGGTATTTAAGGTGGCCACTTGCAAGTTGTTCTCCTATTTGAATCTCCTATGAAGAGTGGCATCATGGGCTCCTCAAAACAACTCTCAAATGATCTGAAAACAAAGATTATTCAACATAGTTGTTCAGGGGCAGGATACAAAAAGTTGTCTCAGATTTTAACTGTCAGTTTCCACTGTGAGGAACATAGTAAGGAAAAGGAAGAACACAGGTACGGTTCTTGTTAAGCACAGAAGTGGCAGGCCAAGAAAAATATCAAAAAGGCAGAAGAAGAAGAATGGTGAGAACAGTCAAGGACAATCCACAGACCAGCTTAAAAGACCTGCAGCATCATCTTGCTGCAGATGATGTCAATGTGCATCGGTTAACAATACAGCGCAGGTTGGACAAGGAGAAGCTGTATGGGAGAGTGATATGAAAGAAGCAGTTTCTGCAAGCACGCCACAAACAGAGTCGCCTGAGGTATGCAAAAGCACATTTGGACAAGCCAGTTACGTTTTGGAAGAAGGTGTGGACTGATGAAACAAAGATTGAGTTGTTTGGTCATACAAAAAGGCGTTCTGCATGGAGGCAAAAAAACACAGCATTCCAAGAAAAGCACTTGCTACCCACAGTAAAATTTGGTGGAGGTTCCATCATGCTTTGGGGCTGTGTGGCCAATGCCAGCACCGGTAATCTTGTTAAAGTTGAGGGTCGCATGGATTCAACTCAGTATCAGCAGATTCTTGACAATAATGTGCAAGAATCAGTGACGAAGTTGAAGTTACGCAGGGGATGGATATTTCAGCAAGACAATGATCCAAAACACCGCTCCAAATCTACTCAGGCATTCATGCAGAGGAACAATTACAATGTTCTGGAATGGCCATCCCAGTCCCCAGACCTGAATATCATTGAAAATCTGTGGGATGATTTGAAGCGTGCTGTCCATGGTCGGCGACCATCAAACTGAACTGGAATTGTTTTGTGAACTGGAATTGTTTTGTAAACCGGAATGGTCAAATATACCTTCATCCAGGATCTCATTAAAAGCTACAGGAAGCGACTAGAGGCTGTTATTTTTGCAAAAGGAGGATCTACAAAATATTAATGTCACTTTTATGTTGAGGTGCCCATACTTTTGCACCAGACAAATTTTGTTTAAATGCGGATTGCACATTTTCTGTTAGTACAATAAACCTCATTTCAATCCAGAAATATTACTCATTCCATTAGTTATTAGGTATATGAAACTGAAATAGCGGTTGCAAAAACCCAATTGTTATAAAGAAAAAAGGTTAACATTAATAGGGGTGACCATCATGTGATGCTTCTCTAATTTGTGTAATTAACAGCACCTGTAACTTACCTGTGGCACCTATAGAAGGAGGCTGTGGACAGAAAAGCGCAAAATAGGGTCTTACCCCGATATATGTGGGGTGGGGAAGGGGGAGTAAACTCACTCACCTGATGTAGTTGTGACAGTCACAACTACTATATGTGCATGTAAAATAAGATCCACGGCTGCAGCCACCCAGTGGCAGACATCAGAAAGCAAAAGAGAAGGGTGTTCAATTGCCGCGCCAACAGATCACTCATTCAGATGATGAAGACCAATGTCACTTTATTTGCATACAGGTCTACGCGTTTCAGGAGCATCTGCTCCCTTCCTCAGGACCGTCAAGTTAAAAATAACATCAAATCCCAAAATTATTTGATGTTATTTTTAACTTGACGGTCCTGAGGAGCGGAGCAGATGCTCCTGAAACGCGTAGACCTGTATGCAAATAAAGTGACATTGGTCTTCATCATCTGAATGAGTGATCTGTTGGCGCGGCAATTGAACACCCTTCTCTTTTGCTTTCTGATTACCTGTGGCACCTAACAGGTGTTTGCAATAACTAAATCACACTTGCAGCCAGTTGGCATGGATTAAAGTTGACTCAACCTCTGTCCTGTGTCCTTGTGTGTACCACATTGAGCATGGAGAAAAGAAAGAAGACCAAGAACTGTCTGAGGACTTGAGAATCCAAATTGTGAGGAAGCATGAGCAATCTCAAGTCCATCTCCAAAGACCTGAAAGTTCCTGTGTCTACGGTGCACAGTGTCATCAAGAAGTTTAAAGCCCATGGCACTGTGGCTAACCTCCCTAGATGTGGAAGGAAAAGAAAAATTGACGAGAGATTTCAACGCAAGATTGTGCGGATGGTATATAAAGAACCTCAACTAACATCCAAACAAGTTAAAGCTGCCCTGCAGTCCGAGGGTACAACAGTGTCAACCCGTACTATTCGTCGGCGTCTGAATGAAAAGGGACTGTATGGTAGGATACCCAGGAAGACCCCACTTTTTACCCCGAGACATAAAAAAAAGCCAGGCTGGAGTTTGCCAAAACTTACCTGAGAAATCCTAAAACGTTTTGGAAGAATGTTCTCTGGTCAGATGAGACAAAAGTAGAGCTTTTTGGGAAAAGCCATCAACATAGAGTTTACAGGGAAAAATAAAAGAGGCATTCAAAGAAAAGAACACGGTCCCTACAGTCAAACATGGCGGAGGTTCCCTGATGTTTTGGGGTTGCTTTTCTGCCTCTGGCACTGGACTGCTTGACCGTGTCCATGGCATTATGAAGTCTGAAGACTACGAACAAATTTTGCAGCATAATGTAGGGCCCAGTGTGAGAAAGATGGGTTTCCTCAGAGGTCATGGGTCTTCCAGCAGGACAATAACCCAAAACACACTTCAAAAAGCACTAGAAAATGGTTTGATAGAAAGCACTGGAGACTACTAAAGTGGCCAGCAATGAGTCCAGACCTGAATCGCATAGAACACCTGTTGAGAGATCTCAAAATGGCAGTTTGAAGAAGGCACCCTTCAAATCTCAGGGACCTGGAGCAGTTTGCCAAAGAAGAATGGTCTAAAATTCCAGCAGAGCATTGTAAGAAACTCATTGATGGTTACCGGAAGCGGTTGTTCGCAGTTATTTTGGCTAAAGGTTGTGCAACCAAGTATTAGACTAAGGGTGCCAATACTTTTGTCTGGCCCATTTTTGGAGTTTTGTGTGAAATAATCAATGATTTGATTTTTGTTTCATTCTCTGTTGTGTTTTTTCATTGCAAGCAAAATAAATGAAGATAATAATACCAAATAATTTGTGATTGCAATTATTTTCAACAAGAAACATTTACATATACATATATATACATACACATATATACACATATATATACATACATATATATATACACACATATACATATATATATACATACACATATATATATACATACACATATATACACATATACATATACATATATATACATACACATATATATATATATATACACACATACACACACACACACACACACACACACACACACACACACACACACACACACACACACACACACACACACACAGGGCCACCTTCTAGTATAAAATATATATTTTATACTAGAAGGTGGCCCGATTCTAACGCATCGGGTATTCTAGAATTTATTGTGTAGTTAATGTATGTTTTTTGATATATATATATATATCGATGTTGTTGTGTGTAGTTGCCAGTGTTTGTGTAGGGCACTGTAAATGTTCTGGGGGTTGTCTGGGTGGGGTTGTGTGTGAGAGCGGTGTTGTATGTGTGTTGCGTTGTGTGTGTGTGTGTGTGTGTTGGGTTGTTTGTGGAGCACTGTGTCTACAGCATTCTGTGTGTGTGGTACTGTGTATGTTGCGTGGGTGTGGAGTGCGTGTGTGTTTTGGGGGAGGTATGTTTTGTGCAGTGTGTGTGTGTTGCGCGGTATGTGCGTATATTTGTGTATGCCGCGGTGTTTGTGTGTTGGGTGTTGTGTGTGTGGCGTTGTATGTGTTGGGCGGTGTTTGTGGTTCCCAGTGTGTGTGTGTGGTGTGTTGTGCGGTGCGCGTGTGGCGCGGTGTGTGTGTTTTGGGGGGAGGTGTGCACCCCCATCGTGCTCCATCCCCCATGCTTCGCACCCCCCATCGTGCTCCATCCCCCATGCTGCGCACTCCCCATCGTGCTCCATCCCCCATGCTGCGCACCCCCCATTGTGCTCCATCCCCCATGCTGCGCACCCCCCATCGTGCTCCATCCCCCATGCTGCGCACTCCCCATCGTGCTCCATCCCCCATGCTGCGCACCTCCCATCGTGCTCCGTTCCCCATGCTGTGCACCCCCCATCGTGCTCCATCCCCCATGCTGTGCACCCCCCATCGTGCTCCATCCCCCATGCTTCGCACCCCCCATCGTGCTCCATCCCCCATGCTGCGCACTCCCCATCGTGCTCCATCCCCCATGCTGCGCACTCCCCATCGTGCTCCGTTCCCCATGCTGTGCACCCCCCATCGTGCTCCATCCCCCATGCTGCGCACTCCCCATCGTGCTCCATCCCCCATGCTGTGCACCCCCCATCGTGCTCCATCCCCCATGCTTCGCACCCCCCATCGTGCTCCATCCCCCATGCTGCGCACTCCCCATCGTGCTCCACAGTCCCCCATCAGACAGTATACACGCACACATCTGATCGCATACACTCACACCCCACTTCTCCCTGTGCCCTCCGGTGTGCGGTCCCAGCAGCTGTGCTGCACGCCGTGCTCCTCTGCCGACACTCACAGATCTGATCGCATACACTCACACATCAGAACACACGCACACACCCGATCGCATACACGCACACACACACTGACGATATCGCACATACGCGCTCACACACTCACAATATCCGGAGATACCATATGCTTCCGGCCATGTGATCCTCCGGCAGGTCCTGGAAGGTCACTGCACGCACAGTATCTCCACCGAGAAGTAAGAAATATCACTGGATGATGTTGTGTGTGGATGCGATCTGATGTGTGTGTGAGGTGTGTGGGAGAGTGAGTGAGTGTTATCGTGTGTGTGTGTGTGTGTGTGTGTGTGTGTGTGTGTTCCGCCGCTGCAGGACCTTGATGCGCTCACCTGCTCCCGGTCGGCGTCTGGTGAGTATGACTGCGGGGTCTTTCTTCTGTCTTCTCTCTTCTGGGGGTGCCCGCTGCCTATAATGAAGTGTCTTTAACTCTTTCACCGCTGCATGACACTTCATTGTTGACCGCAGCGTATGCCGGCTCCCTGCACATGTGTACCGGGAGCCGGTGTACGCTGGAGCGGGGCTGAGCGGGCGAGGAGTCAGCGTATGCCGGCTCCCTGCACATGTGTACCGGGAGCCAGTGTACGCTGGAGCAGGCGATGCGTGCGGAGGTCCGGGGAAAGCGGCTAATCCATGTGGGGGCGGGGCCAGGCCGAGGCGAGCGGCCAATCCGTGGGGGGGCGGAGCCAGGCCGAGGCGAGCGGCCAATCAGTGGGGGGGCGGGGCCAGGCAGAGCCCAGCGGCCAATCCGACAGTTGTCACTTTTATGACACTTACGGTGACACTGTCACGTGACAATTTTGGAGCAAGACAGACAGAATAAGGCAAATACAAATACATATATATATATATATATATATATATATATATATATATATATATATATATATATATATATATATATTATATATATATATATATATATATATATATATATATATACACATTACATATTTACAATTTATTCGTTTTTGTGTTCTAAAGTTGTATTCCAATAAATACATTTTATGTTCCAAGTATCTTGATTATTGTATCATAAATGTCTGATGTTCATATTGCACTACAACAATAAATTTTTCACTTAAATATAAGCAATATACTAAATGTTATTTAGTATGTTTTTGTTGAAAACTGCTGTTTGCCACTTACATAGTTTATTACATAGCGTTAGTGTTATATAATTTATATATATAACACTAACGCTATGTAATAAACTATGTAGGTGGCAAACAGCAGTTTTCAACAAAAACATTAAATAACATTTGTGCAGTCTATGAATTTGTTGTAAGAAATAGAATTGCCTCCATCAGATCCTCTTCATGGATGACCTCAAATCTGACCTAATAATTTTAAGGCTAGGGAACAACCTCTCTGCACTAACTTGGGTTGGAGGCAAAGCCGTAACCACATGGGCAACATCTCTAACAATCTCCGGGTATAAAGGAATTGCCTCCTGCACAGTCAGTTTTGATGAACGGTTGAATTTTTCTATTTCTTTGAGAGCAAGTGAAAACTTTTGCTGAAATCTGGTCAATTTGCTTGCTATAGGAGACGGAGTGAAATCTTTTTCCTTGCGGCAACGCTTTGCCTGCTCCATGTCATCCAAATACTTGTCAAAGTTAAACTCCTCGTTTAATGAGGATGAAGATATGGCAGCAGTACCACTGTCTGGGCCCAAGTCATCTTGCGCCTGTCAATCCTGTAGGCCACTGATCCTAACTGCTACCTCAGTCAGAGCTTCTTTTCCTTTAGTAAGCTGTTGATCATCAAGCAGTATATGATGACTTGGGTCCACATAAACAGCTGCATGAAGAATTTTATTTTTCAATAGCTGTATCTCTCTCCATTTCATTGAAGCAGAAATGCCATCTGCGATTAAACCTTCTCTTTGGGACAGGCAAAATAGATCGTTCATCCACTCCCTTATGAAAATGCCAGGAGTTAAATCCTCAGCTTGTAATTTTTTTAGTCACGGTAAATCTGTGATTAAGCAATTCCTTCAATTCAGCCACATGTGTCCATTGACCTTCATTTATAGGGTTACCTGAGGGTCCACCATATCTATAGAAAACAATTTTAGTTAAAGCAATCGCTCAATCATTAAATAAGTGAGGCCCCACCGAGTGGCTTGATCAACAATTGCCCCTTTCCCAGCACATCTCTTCAAGATGGAATCAATTTTAGGGGTTCTGGTGGCAAAAAACTATTTCCTCACTTTTCCAATCAGATTTCCAGCATGTCCCTCTTGCAGACTAGCTCTTATTGTTGGCTGCAGCATGTGCACAACACAGCGCATGTGATGAATGTGAAAGGGTTTTGAAGCAGCTTCAAGAAGATCATCAATTCTAAAGTATCATTTTGCTGTTCTTTTTTGGCCTTCCATCTCAAACATACTGAATCCTAAATTTTCTTCTAGTTGTTGTTCATTACTCTTATTCATGAGTCTAATTGTACTTATGTTTGAAGCATTGTCCATTACAATAGCAAGAACCTGTTCTTTTTATAGTTCGTAATCTTGCAGAACTTTTTCCACTAAGGCCTGGAGAAACTGGCTGGTGTGATGAGTAGAGACGAGTGAGCCTCTAGAGGCTCGAGTTCGGTTCGTCGAACGGAGGCCGCGTTCGAGATCGGTTCGGCGAACCGTTCGACGAACCTCTAAAACCCCATAGAAAACAATGGGAGGCAATCACAAACGCATAAAAACACCTAGAAAACACCTTCAAAGCTGTCCAAAAGGTGACAAACAACTCCCAAGACACCACAAACACATGGGAAAGTGACAAGGACATATACTCATGCGAAAACAAAACAGCTGGACAAGGAAAAAGAGGAGGAAACACAGATATAGGCATGTCATGCCCTTCTAAAATCAGATAAAACACAGCAAGGGGACTCCAAGCAGAGTCTCCCTTTTTCCAAAAGTTGGGCCACACAGACACCCCTTCAGTGGCATCACTTGTGCCCCAGTTGTAAACTTCACAGGTACATTTGCATCAAGCACATTCCAAAATAAGGCAGCCTTTACTCTCCCCAGGATGACACAGGGGGTAGTAAAGTCCTTGCGGATCCATGACTTGTTCATCTTGATGAACGTTAGTCTGTCCACATTGTCACTGGACAGACGCGTGCGCTTATATGTCAGCACACACCCAGCAGCACTGAAGACACGTTCCGAGACAACGCTGGCTGCGGGACACAACAAGATCTCCAAGGCGTAAGTGGCGAGCTCAGGCCATTTTTCAAGATTGGAAGCCCAAAATTAGCAAGGCTCCAGTTGCAAAGTCATGGCATCGATGTTCATTTGGAGATACTCCTGTATCATCCTCTCCAGCCGTTGACTATGTGTCAGACTTCTTGTCTCTTGTGGCCTTGCATTGGATGGTCTATAAAAAATTATGAAACTATTCCATAAAATTGCTGTTACCAGCACCAGATACGGTGTTGCTGGTACGGTTTGACTGATAATGACGAGACAGTCCCATGCTTGGCAAGTGACAACTGGGAGATTCACTCTGTGCACCACGGTTGTTTCGTGGAAAAGCCGAGCTAAGATTGAGTAACAGCTTCTGCTGATACTCCTGCATACGTGCGTCCCTTTCTATGGCTGGAATTATGTCACAAAATTTGGACTTGTACCGGGGATCTAATAGTGTGGCAACCCAGTAGTCATCATCACTTCTAATTTTGACAATCTGAGAGTCATGTTGTAGGTAGTGCAGCAAGAAGGCGCTCATGTGTCTTGCGCATCCATGCAGACCAAGCCCTCGATGTGTTTGTGGCGTAGAGGTGATAACCACGCTTTCTTCCTCTGACATCTCCCCCCAACCTCATTCAACCGAAATTTGACCAAGGTCTCCCTCATCTGCTGAGTCTTCCATGTCCATCGAACGTTTATCCTCCATTTCTTCATGGTCTCCTGCATCTTCCTCAACATTTTGTCTGCTACCATGCGCCCCTGTTAATCCCTCTCCCCCCACCGTCCCATGCCTGCCGCCTTGGTGATGATGAACGTCTGGACCTTGTAGATGTTGGTATCCCTTACGCATATGAATCCTCCTGTACTTCCTCCCCTTCCTCTTGTCCCACCCCCTGACTCCGAATAGTGTTTAGCATGTGCTCCAGCATGTAAATGACTGGAATTGTCATGCTGATAATGGCATTGTCAGCACTAAACCTATTCGTCGCCATGTCGAAACTGTGCAGAAGGGTGCATAGGTCCTTGATCTGAGACCACTCCATCAGCGTGATCTGCCCCACCTCTGCATCTCGTGTGCCCAGGCTATACGTCATAACGTATAGCACCAGGGCTCGGCGGTGCTGCCACAGTCGCTGTAACATGTGGAGAGTCGAATTCCAGCGTGTCGCCACCTCGCATTTCAGGCGATGAACCGGAAGGCCGACAGACTTCTGGAGCGATGCAAGTTGGTCAGCTGCGCGGTTGAACGGCGGAAGTAAGCAGAGAGTGATCGTGCCCTGTGCAGAAGCCCATCTAGGCTGGGATAGTGGGTTAAAAATTGCTGAACAACAAGGTTCAACACGTGAGCCATACAAGGCACGTGTGTCACCTTGCCCCGGCGAAGGGCCGCACCCAGGTTTGCAGCGTTGTCACACACAGCCTTCCCTGGCTGCAGGTTGAGTGCAGACAACCATTTACGAAACTCACAAGAGCTGACCACAACTCATCCGCTGTGTGACTCTTATTTCCAAGACATTTCAAGGTAGAGACCGCCTGATGCCGTTGAGCTCTGCTGCCAGCATAGTAAGGAGGTGTGCGTGATTCCTTGTGCGCATTTACAACGCGGGTGGCCTGACCAGGCAGGCTTGGGGTGGAGATGCAGGACCCAGACGAGGTTGAAGAGGAAGAAGCAGTGGAGGAACTTCGACATACAGAGGATTGACGCACAGGATTGACCTTCTCCATCTATCACCATAGTTACCCAGTGCCCAGTCAGCGACATGTAATGCCCCTGTCCATGCTTACTGGTCCAAGTATCGGTGGTGAAATGCACTCGGTCACACACAGAGTTTCTTAAGGAAGCAGTGATGTTGTGTGCGACATGCTGATGTAGCGCAGGCACACTTCTCTTGGAGAAGTAGTGGCGAGTGGGCATCTGGTACTGGGGCCCTACGACGGCCATAAGGTCTCTAAAATCCTCTGTATCCACCAGGTGGAAAGGCAGCATTTTGGTAGCCAAGAGCTTACAGAGGGATAAAGTCAACCTCATAGCTTTGTCATGGCTCAGAGGAAATGGCCTTTTATTTGTCCACATCTGAGGGACCGAGATCTGGCTGCTGTGTGGAGACTGTGGTGAGTAGGGTGTCCCTGGAAAACTGCAGGTCTGTGAGGAAAGTGCAGGCGGAGACATGATGTTGCCTTCATCCAAAGTTGGTGCTCTCGATGTCTGAGAGAGCTGTACACCAGCACTTGTTTCCCCTTCCAAACCAACTGACGACCTGCCAAGCAAACTGCGGTTAAAGTGGTGGAAGGTCTGCGTGGAAAAACAGGTGTGACAGCTGTCCCCACAGTCATAGAAGATGAAGAGCGCGCAGAGGAACTTGAAGGGGCAGAATGTGTTTGGCCCGCTCCGCTAGGCCGCATTGCAGCACGGTGAGCTTCCCACTGGGACTTATGCTTGTTATTCATGTGACCATTCATGGAAGAAGTTGTCAAACTGGTGAGGTTTTGGCCTCTACTTATAGATTGCCGACAAAGTTTACTGATCACGTGATTTGGGAGATCCTTTGCAAGGTCAAAAAAGGACCAGGCTAGGCAAAGCTTAGAGCCCATGCAACCTGCAGAGCCACTCCGACCTGTGCTTAGAGGCAGAGTTGTGGCTGAGGATGCAGTTGTAGACGTGCATCCAGTACTCAGACTCTGTCCTGGAAGGCGCAAGGTAACTTCGTAGTCAGTTGCATCCTCCTCCACCGCCTCTGGTGACCTCCTCGAGTGCCTGACTGTGGGTTGACAGTAAGTGGGATCTAGAACGTCATCATCAAGCATTGTGTTTGCACTCCCCTCGCCCTCAGACCTAACCTCTTCCTGCCCTGACTGAATAGTTAAGTTGGCATCCCAATCTGGTATCTGCGTCACATCGTCATCAGTATATTCCTCATTGTCTCCACCAACAGGTGTTACAGTTTGGGAATGAGGGTCTACATTATGCTCTGAAACTTGGTTATCAGGGCCTGAATCTGACTCACAAAGCTTCTGGGCATCACTGCAGACCATTTCCTGGTCTGTACTCACTGTAGCTTGGGAGCAGACCTCTGATTCCCAGGCTATAGTGTGACTGAACAGCTCTGCAGACTCAGCCATCTCTGTTACACCATACTCTGCAGGGTGGGTGGAGACTTGAGAGCTGGGAGTAAGCAAGTGTGATTGGATGACAACTCAGAGGACTGTTGTTTTTTGGATGTTGAAGTTGAGGTGGAGGAGAGGGCACTTGTTGGAGCACTTGAGATCCATTCAAGCATGTTTTCCTTTTTTTGTGCATCATCTACCTTTGTTACAGTTGTTAGGTTCCATAAAAAAAGTTAGCACATCTGATTGTCCACGGAAAGTAGTAGACATCTTACTTTTTGCTGGAAGATGGCCTATCTTCAGCAGATGTTAATGTAGTTTTCCCACCTTCCCCACGGACAAACTTTTTTTCCTTTTCCAACACGCCTGTTCCCCTTTCCACCAGCATGTCCTTTTTCCACTCATTTTGTTAGCGACAAGATTGGCCACTTAAAATGTGGATGCAAAAATTGAGAGGTGGTGTAGATTGCAGAGGTGGCCTAGCTTTATTGACAGCTGAAGAAACAACATGGACTATCCCAGACAATTTTAGTATGGCCCTAACAGTGGCAGCACAGTTTGCAATTAGAATTGCATACCAAAAATGAACAGCTGTGTACAATGCAGAGGTGGCCTAGCTTTATTGACAGCTGAAGAACCAACACTGACTATCCCAGACAATTTTTGTATGCCCCTAACAGTGGCAGCACAGTTTGAAAATAAAATAGCGTGGCAAAACTGGGCAGGTGGGTCGAGTGCCCGGGTTCTGTGGGTACAAGGACAGGAAAGGAACACTAACTTAGTATTCCAGACACTTTTTTAGGATGGCACAAAAAGTGTCAGCTCTTTGGGCAAATAAAATAGCGTGGCAAAACTGGGCAGGTATGTAGAGTACCCGGGTTCTGTGGGTACCAGGACAGAAAAGGAAGCCTCACTTTCTATCCCTGCTAATGAAAAAATGCAGCAAGGAATTTCCTGAGCTGAGGTAGGCAGACGCTGTTATCTAAAGCTGTACACAGCGTTTGCATGGACCTTTCTAGCAGCTATGGCTATGAACTCCAGGAAATCAGCCCTGAAAAGGGCTGAAATAACCAGCAGTCCCTAATCCCTACAGCGCGGTGTAGATTGCACTATGTCTATAGCGCACACAGCAGGAGCGGGAGCAGCAGCGTGAGCGGTGACTGTCACCCACACACAGAAGGCAGATAATGGCGGCGACGGGGAAAATGGCCGTATCTTATAAGGCAAGGACATGTGACATGCACAGCCTATGACACATGCCCTTGCTTGTCTGTCAAAAATCCACTTAGCTGTGTGTGTGTGTGTGTCTGTTATTGGCTGACATCCTGGCACGCCCCACTGCATGCGCGGTTAGGAAAAAAAAAAAAATGGCGATCGGCATTATATCAGCACTCAGCAGCAGCAGCACAGATCTAAACCGCGTCCCACCCGCACACTATACGCTGAAATTTGATAATAGCGTAAATCACAGTGACTCGCACTATTACAGTGAAAAGCCAGCTAGTAACTAGCTAGGCTTTTTGGTGATCGAACCGTTCTTGAATGTAACTCTGTCGAGCTTTTAGCAAAAAGTTAGAGATCGAACTCGAGCACCCCCCAAAATCATTCGAACATGAAATTGGCGAACCTCGAACATCGCTCAACTCTATTGATGAGCTTCACTATCTTTTACTGCCAGTGTCTTGGTAACCATTTCTTTCTTGTCACAAACATGTCGAACATTGATGGCAAAATAATTCAGTGAAATGCAGTGACTCTGGGCATCCCAGCAAAGGCAATGGGTTTTAAGATAGGACATTCAGACACAGCGTTTCGTGAGGATCCGTTTTTGGGCTCAAAAACAGATTCTCACAAAGAATGATCATGTCAGTT
This sequence comes from Anomaloglossus baeobatrachus, assembly GCF_048569485.1. Taxonomy (NCBI): domain Eukaryota; kingdom Metazoa; phylum Chordata; class Amphibia; order Anura; family Aromobatidae; genus Anomaloglossus; species Anomaloglossus baeobatrachus. Next base: position 213,752,325 of record NC_134355.1, on the reverse strand, counting down.
TGTGTGGCATTTTTCTAATCTGCTTTTGCTATTGAAAACATGATCTATTAGCTCAAAAACCATTCAGGTAATGCGGTTTTTTAAAAAGCTGATCTGCTTTTGCCGCTGACAAACGTATCCTCAAAAAACGCAGCAAAAATGCTGTGTGTGAATGTAGCCTTAGATCAGAATAGAACAGCCATTTATAGGACATTTAATAACTTTCCCAAATTCCTATGAAAACATATTTAGCACATTCTGCATTGATCTACTGTACCCAATTTTTTATATATTTTAGGAGTCGGAATCGGTCCATTTTATACCAACTCCACGACTCTGACTCCACAGCCCTGCCTTATCTGCAGCAGAACCTCATCATACACACCCCAGCTGCTGCAGAACCTCATCATACACACCTTATCTGCTGTAGAACCTTGTACAAACCTCAGCTGCTGTGGAACCTCATTAGACATACTTCACCTGCTGCAGAACCCCATTATACATCAGCTGCTGCAGAACCTCGAAATATAATCTCAGCTGCTGCAGAATCTCATACACCTCAGCTGCTGACAATACATTACATTGATAGAATGGCTTTTATACCCACAATAAACATTGCATGTGATGTGCAGATGGCAGTGACGCCATGTAAAGTATGAGACCTCAATGTTATTTTGCCACAAAATAATGAATCTGACAGCTGATTTCTCCTGCACAACCCCCGGATGGAAGGAACCAGACAATGGCTCTATTATTGCAGTTGTGTATATTTTACTCTGATGCTGCCGCGTTTCAAATAAAACATATATGTAATATCTGCACGGGGACGATGCCACCAGGATGACGACCCCGGGAGGCTGGTGCCCAACGGCTTCTCCTTACTCTGCTGTCCTAGACTGACAGGTGTCGCCCTGTGTTTGACATTCTCAATCGCATTGACCAGCTGAATCCCCACGGTGTGTAAAATACGCTATTAGGATTTCACTTGCAGATTTGAGTGGTCGTCATCTGATTGCTCACATGAGATTTGCAAACTTTGGGTCATCTGCCGAATGACGTCTCCTACTGCTTATCTCAATATTATAATTTTCAGTTGAGAGAAACAAGAAGAGACGTCATTCGGCAGATGACCAGAAGTCTGCAAATCACTTGTAAGCAATCATATGACAACCACTCAAATCGGCGAGTGAAATTCTAACAGCGCATATTACACACCTTTAGGATATGGGAGGTCAATATTTAGAAATGCAAACATGTCAATTACACCAATATAATACACACATACACATTACACACTATAAATGACAGGTACAGGACATATGTAGGGGATAAAGTACCATATTTTTTCTGACTATATGATGCACTTTTTTTCCCCCAAATGTTGGGGGAAAGTGGGGGTTGGGTCTTAGTCTGAATGTAGGCCTTAGGGGAATGAGGATGCTGTGGTGGAGCAGGTCATCGGCGGGACGAGTAGTCTGTAGCAGCGCCTGCCGTGACCACATGGGCTCGCTCATTTCATATGCACGCCCGTCCTCCTGCCCATAATCTCTCAGCGCTGAAGCTGGCGCTGACAGGTGGGCGGGATGATGGCGGGAAGTGCACGCATAGTGAACAGCCAGCCCGCATGATCACCTCTGGCAACTACAGCCTGAAGTGCTCTTGTGCGGCTGTATTTACTGCCCCCCGCGCATCATCATCAGCACAGGGGGCAGTAAATAAGTACGGTATACTCACCCGTCACCGTTCCCCTGCAGCATTGCGATCTCCTCCTGTCTGCCGGCCAGCTGATTTGTGTAGAGAGCGGTGAGCACAGCAATGACGTCATCCCTGTGTGCATCGCTAGTCTCCATACATCAGTAGGCGGCAGACAGGAGGACATTGCGATGCTCCAGGGGAACGGCTCCACACAGGTCAGCAGCACTGCTGCTGCTGACACAGACAGGAAGATTATCGATGCTGCAGGGAGTGAGGAAAGGGGAGTATAAACGTTTATTTTTTTTCTGTGCCATAGGATACAGGACATATAGCAGGATGGGGTTATATAGCAAGATGGGGGTATATTATGAGCAGGATGGTGGTATATAGCAGAATGGGGGTATATTATGAGCAGGATGGTGGTATATAGCAGAATGGGGGTATATTATGAGCAGGATGGGGGTATATAGCAGAATGGGGGTATATTATGAGCAGGATGGGGGTATATAGCAGGGTGGCAGTATATAGCAGGATAGGGCAATAGAATAATAAAATATAGAATTTTTATTAACGATAATGGTAAAAACAGTACATGCAAGGGTGAGTAATGAACAAAGTGCCGAGGCACCACAAGACTCAGCAAATGGGTTTGCAAACAGAAAATCAATAGATTACATAGGGATAAAGGTATATGTTACATTCTAAATATCTGTCCCCATCATGGGTATAGCAGTAATTTAGATGAATGTGATCTACAGGCAGATCATATGATATAATTAACTGTTTGCATATCACTAAAAGGCATAAACACAGGCAGGAAAAGCCAAGGAAAAATACCAAGGAAATCCCATCATAGGGGGGGTAGATTACCTGTCGCCATTAGCCACTGCTGAGCCACACCTCATGGTATACCTCATATATATTTACACACACATATATTATATATACATATATACACACACACATATACATACATACATACATACATACATATACATAATATATATATATATATATATATATTATACACACACACTGCCTACAAGTAGTATTCAACCCCCTGCAGATTTAGCAGGTTTGATAAGATGCAAATAAGTTAGAGCCTGCAAACTTCAAACAAGGGCAGGATTTATTAACAGATGCATAAATCTTACAAACCAACAAGTTATGTTGCTCAGTTAAATTTTAATAAATTTTCAACATAAAAGTGTGGGCCAATTATTATTCAACCCCTAGGTTTAATATTTTGTGGAATAACCCTTGTTTGCAATTACAGCTAATAATCGTCTTTTATAAGACCTGATCAGGCCGGCACAGGTCTCTGGAGTTATCTTGGCCCACTCCTCCATGCAGATCTTCTCCAAGTTATCTAGGTTCTTTGGGTGTCTCATGTGGACTTTAATCTTGAGCTCCTTCCACAAGTTTTCAATTGAGTTAAGGTCAGGAGACTGACTAGGCCACTGCAACACCTTGATTTTTTCCCTCTTGAACCAGGCCTTGGTTTTCTTGGCTGTGTGCTTTGGGTCGTTGTCTTGTTGGAAGATGAAATGACGACCCATCTTAAGATCCTTGATGGAGAAGCGGAGGTTCTTGGCCAAAATCTCCAGGGAGGCCGTGCTATCCATCTTCCCATGGATGCGGACCAGATGGCCAGGCCCCTTGGCTGAGAAACAGCCCCACAGCATGATGCTGCCACCACCATGCTTGACTGTAGGGATGGTATTCTTGGGGTCGTATGCAGTGCCATCCAGTCTCCAAACGTCACGTGTGTGGTTGGCACCAAAGATCTCGATCTTGGTCTCATCAGACCAGAGAACCTTGAACCAGTCTGTCTCACAGTCCTCCAAGTGATCATGAGCAAACTGTAGACGAGCCTTGACATGACGCTTTGAAAGTAAAAGGTACCTTACGGGCTCGTCTTGAACGGAGACCATTGCGGTGGAGTACGTTACTTATGGTATTGACTGAAACCAATGTCCCCATTTCCATGAGATCTTCCCGGAGCTCCTTCCTTGTTGTCCTTGGGTTAGCCTTGACTCTTCGGACAAGCCTGGCCTCTGCACGGGTGGAAACTTTCAAAGGCTGTCCAGGCCGTGGAAGGCTAACAGTAGTTCCATAAGCTTTCCACTTCCGGATGATGCTCCTAACAGTGGAGACAGGTAGGCCCAACTCCTTGGAAAGGGTTTTGTACCCCTTGCCAGCCTTGTGACCCTCCACGATCTTGTCTCTGATGGCCTTGGAATGCTCCTTTGTCTTTCCCATGTTGACCAAGTATGAGTGCTATTCACAAGTTTGGGGAGGGTCTTAATTAGTCAGAAAAGGCTGGAAAAAGAGATAATTAATCCAAACATGTGAAGCTCATTGTTCTTTGTGCCTGAAATGCTTCTTAATACTTTAGGGGAACCAAACTGAATTCTTGTGGTTTGAGGGGTTGAATAATAAATGACCCTCTGAATAAACTTTTCACAATTTAAAAAAAAAAAAAAAAAAAATAAAAAAAAAAGAAATAACATTCTTTTTTGCTGCAGTGCATTTCACACTTCCAGGCTGATCTACAGTCCAAATGTCACAATGCCAAGTTAATTCCGAATGTGTAAACCTGCTAAATCTGCAGGGGGTTGAATACTACTTGTAGGCACTGTATGTATGTATGTGTGTATGTGTGTATGTATGTATGTGTGTATGTGTGTATGTATGTATGTATGTATATACATACATATATATACACATATATACACACACACACACACACACACACACACATATATATATACACACACACACACACATATACACACACACGTAATATAATACTGGCTGTAGTAACTGTCTCTCTGCCAGTCTCGGTCTGTCTCTCTCTCTCTCTCTCTCTCTCTATCTCTGTGTCTGTCTCTCTGTGTCTGTCTAGCTCTGTCTCTGTCCCCGATCTGTCTGTCTGTATCTCTTTCCCAGGTCCGTCTCTTTCCCTGTCTGTCTCTCTCTATCAGTCTCCCCACCGACATCATATTACCTCACACATAACCATACTAACAATGTCTTTTGTTCCTATAGCAACCAATCACAGCTGCTATTAAAACTAATAGTTCCAGGCTCCATTTAGTTTAATGGAGGCATAATTTTTGGAGAATAACTAAAGCATGGGGTTAAATTTTCCTGTCAAAACATAGTCTACGACATTCCCTGGGTCACATGAGGCGTCTGTGCAAAATTTCATGATTGTAAATGCGACGGTGCGGATTCCTCACACACACACACACACACACACACACACACACACACACACACACACACACACACACACTGAGCTTTATATATTATAAATACAGTCAATATGAAAAAGTTTGGGCACCCCTATTAATGTTAACCTTTTTTCTTTATAACAATTTGGGTTTTTGCAACAGCTATTTCAGTTTCATATATCTAATAACTGATGGACTCAGTAATATTTCTGGATTGAAATGAGGTTTATTGTACTAACAGAAAATGTGCAATCCGCATTTAAACAATATTTGACCGGTGCAAAAGTATGGGCACCCTTATCAATTTCTTGATTTGAACACTCCTAACTACTTTTTACTGACTTACTGAAGCACTAAATTGGTTTTGTAACCTCATTGAGCTTTGAACTTCATAGGTAGGTATATCCAATCATGAGAAAAGGTATTTAAGGTGGCCACTTGCAAGTTCTTCTCCTATTTGAATCTCCTATGAAGAGTGGCATCATGTGCTCCTCAAAATAACTCTCAAATGATCTGAAAACAAAGATTATTCAACATAGTTGTTCAGGGGAAGGATACAAAAAGTTGTCTCAGAGATTTAAACTGTCAGTTTCCACTGTGAGGAACATAGTAAGGAAATGGAAGAACACAGGTACAGTTCTTGTTAAGCCCAGAAGGGGCAGGCCAAGAAAAAGATCAGAAAGGCAGAGAAGAAGAATGGTGAGAACAGTCAAGGACAATCCACAGACCACCTCCAAAGACCTGCAGCATCATCTTGCTGCAGATGGTGTCAATGTGCATCGGTTGCACAAGAAGAAGCTGTGTTGTGAATGTTAGTTATGTCTTGGCTGCTGGGAGGCTCCCTCTGGTGGCCAGGAAGGGTTTGGACAGAGACCAGGTGGGTTGTGCAGTGGGTGTTTCCTTTCCTAATTCTCTGCTTATTTAAGTCCTGGTCTGATTGCAGGCTGTTGCCGGATGTCAGTTGTACTTTGTATTTTCAGCCTACTTAATCCTGCTCTACACCACATCTTCCCCAGATAAGTGCTTGCTCTTTATTTATTGTCTGGTTCTTTTGTTTATCTGGGTTTGTCATTTGTTGTGGTTGGTTAAAGTTTATTTCATTCCAGGGATTTTCCCCCTCAGTGGATTGTTGAGGAACTCCCTGCAGTTCTGTGTGGAGTATAGCTCCTTTGGGTCCATCTGCTTATGGCTTGTTGAATTTGTTATAATTCTTGTTTTCTGTTCATTGGTATGACAAGGGCACCTGGTATAGGACGGAGTTCAGATCGAGCGATCTGAGGGCCTTTTTGTACTATCAGGAAGTTTGTATTTTGTAGGGTTTTTCTCTGGCTACCATCAAGTCCCTTTCCTGTCCTTTCCTATTTTAGTCAGCGGTGGCCTCACCTTTTGCTAATCCGGTCATCTACCTGTGTATTGTGTTTTTCCTATATCACCGCAGTCTTTGAATGTGGGGGGCTTGCTATTCTTGTCTATTTTCTGAGGCAGAGAGTTATTCATCTTTCCTACCTTTAGGATAGTTAGTTCTCCGGCTGGGTTCGCGGTGCACAGGATGTTAGTTCACCCCTCGGCTACTTCTAGTTGTGTTGGTTAGTAAGGGGATGGCGGCCAGATAAGTTGCCAAGGCTCTTTTCACCTTTTTGCCAATGATGCGTGGTGATCTTCCATGGTTCCGGATCATAACAAAGCTGTATGGGAGAGTGATGCGAAAGAAGCAGTTTCTGCAAGCACGCCAGAGTCACCTGAGGTATGCAAAAGCACATTTGGACAAGCCAGTTACATTTTGGAAGAAGGTCTTGTGGACTGATGAAACAAAGATTGAGTTGTTTGGTCATACAAAAAGACGTTATGCATGGAGGCAAAACAAACACGGCATTCCAAGAAAAGCACTTGCTAGCCACAGTAAAATTTGGTGGGAGGTTCCATCATGCTTTGGGGCTGTGTGGCCAATGCCGGCAGCGGGAATCTTGTTAAAGATGAGGGTCGCATGGATTCAACTCAGTATCAGCAGCTCCTTGACAATAATGTGCAAGAATCAGTGACGAAGTTGAAGTTACGCAGGGGATGGATATTTCAGCAAGACAATGATCCAAAACACTGCTCCAAATCTACTCAGGTACTCACACAGAGGAACAATTACAATGTTCTGGAATGGCCATCCCAGTCCCCAGACCTGAATATCATTGAACATCTGTGGGATGATTTGAAGCGGGCTGTCCATGCTCGGCGACCATCAAACTGAACTGGAATTGTTTTGTAAACAGGAATGGTCAAATATACCTTCATCCAGGATCCAGGAACTCATTAAAAGCTACAGGAAACGACTAGAGGCTGTTATTTTTGCAAAAGGAGGATCTACAAAATATTAATGTCCCTTTTATGTTGAGGTGCCCATACTTTTGCACCGGTCAAATTTTGTTTAAATGCGGATTGCACATTTTCTGTTAGTACAATAAACCTCATTTCAATCCAGAAATATTATTGAGTCCATCAGTTATTAGATATATGAAACTGAAATAGCTGTTGCAAAAAACCCAAATCGTTATAAAGAGAAAAGGTTAACATTAATAGGGGTGCCCAAACTTTTTCATATGACTGTATATATCCACACACACACACACACAGACACACACACACACACACACACACCTATACACAGCTGTAACTAAGTTTACATACAATATCCCAATAGACACATACGCACGTGTGGACTAAACCTTTTTAGGTCTATTAGGATTAAAAACTTTGTTAAAAAAATGTTTCCCACCTTCCGGTAGATACGCCAAATAACACACATAGAAGGTACCCCCCTTATTTCAATTATCCTGGCACCTATTCAGATATCTGCATTATATCAATTCACAAATTCACAAATGTTTTTTAATATAGGGAGCCTTACATGTTTACTTCAAATCAAACCCCTATCCGTCCATGGTGAACACTCAAAGGTCCAGGTCTTAGCAACATAGGAAATTTATCCCTGTGTCTCAGGATCCAATTAGGGTACCAATAAGTAGGGATTTTAAAAAATACACCATGTACTCAGGTTGAAAATCTGCTAACCTATGCCCCTACTCGACCTGGCGCGTTTCTCCTCCCAGTGGGAGGTTTGTCAGGGGTCGTTTAAAACACACAATAAAATATGGTGTACAGTAACACTTGTTCTAGTATCCTTTAGCTCTGTCAGTTCTTGGCAGAGTAGTTACAGATAGTACAATAATAAATACAGTCATTGGTTCCAGGAGAGGTGACAGACCTGTAATGATCTTTACATTGATCACCCCTTGAATAGTAAAAAAAAAAAATCTGTGATTTACCGCAATTCCACCAGTATCTTGATTTCTGTTATTTCCATAGACAGCCTGATGCTTCAAAATACTTTAATGATACAGGCAAAAACACACTAGGGTCCCAATATAAATTCCTTGAAAGAAACGTAGTCACATAGCATGATGCTTCAGAGTTCACTTTAGTGATACAGGTAGGCCAGTTTGAGGTCCCAAAATCTGTTCCTTAGAAAATAATCGGTCCCATTCGCACATTCATATGGCTGCTTTATCGTATCAGCTGGTTACTGTGCGTGCAGACTCTTCTCCATAGCTAGCATGTTTGTAGGTTGACTTGCTCACACCTGCCTTTTCAGCTTTGCCCTTAAATTTTCAATAGGATTGAGATCAGGGCATTCTTATGGCCACTGCAAAACATTGACTTTAGGGCCATTTACACACTGCGACATCGCTAACAATATATGGTCGGGGTCACGGTGTTTGTAACACACATCCGGCGTGGTTAGCGACATCGCAGCGTGTGACAGGCTGGAGCGACCTTAAACGATCGCAAAAGAGACAACAATCTTTGGTATATGAGAGGTCGTTCAATTACCAAAAATCATTGTCTGGTAAGTAGCGATATTGTTCCTCGTTCCTGCGGTATCACACATCGCTATGTGTGACACCGCAGTAGCGATGAACATCTCCTTACGGCAATGAGGAAGGAAGGAGGTGGGCGGCATGTTCCGGCCGCTCATCTCCGCCCCTCCTCTGCTATTGGACGGCTGCCATGTGACATCGCACGAACCGCCCCCTTAGAAAGGAGGCGGATCGCTGGCCAGAGCGACGTCGCTAGGCAGGTAAGTCCGTGTGATGGGCGTTAGCGATGTTGTGCGTCACAGGCAGCGATTTGCCTGTGACGCACAACCGACAGAGGCAGGTACGTTCGCTAGCGATATCGGTACCGATATCGCAGTGTGTAAAGTACCCTTTTGTTATCCTTAAGCCACTTTGTAACTAGTTTGGCAGTATGCTTTGGCTTATTGTTCATTTGGAAGACTCATTTCCACCCAAGCTTTAAGTTCCTGGTTGAGGTCTTCAGATATTGCTTCAGTATTGCCACACAATCTTCTTTCCTCATGATGCCATCTATTTTGTGAAGTGCACCAATCCCTCCTGCAGCAAAACAACCCCACAACATGATGCTGCCACCCCCATGTTTCACAAGTGGGATGGTGTTCTTAGGCGCTTTTTTCCTGCAAACGTTACAATGGTTATTATGGCCAAATAGTTCAATTTCAGTTTTGTCAGACCTCAGCACATGTCTTCAAAAAATTAAGATCTTTGTTCCGGTGTGAATTTGCAAGCATTAATCTGCCTTTTTTGTGTTTCTTTTGAACTAATAGTTTCTTCCTGGCAGAGCGGCCTTTCAGCCCATGTTGATACAGTACTCGTTTCACTGTGGATAATGACACAATCTTACCAGCTTCCGCCAGCATCTTCACAGACCAGTCTCCTTTCTGAACGGTATGTTGACTGGACATTCCCATCTTGTTTGCACTTGTGCATAATTGTTTGTACAGATGAATTAGGGACTTCAGGTATCTGGAAATTGCACCCAAGGATGAACCAGACTTATGCAAGTCCACAATTCTCTACCTGAGATCTTGGCTGATTTCTTTTGACTTTCCCATGATGCTACACAAAGCAGTGTGTTTCAGGTGTGCATTAAAATCCATCCATAACCATGTCTCTAATTAACTGAAATGTTTCCAATAACCCTATCAGAAGCTTCTAAAGACATGACATCATATGGGCTGTCCCATATTTTTTAAAGGCATAGTACTCTTAGTGTATGTAAACCTTTGACTTTGCAGAAAGTAATAAAAATGCCTTAAAACATTCTCTCTCTCTCTCTATGTTCTGGTATTTGGCAAAATTGTTAGCACCCTCATCTTAATATTTGGTTGCACACCCTTTGGAATAAATAACTGTAATCAATCGCTTCCTATAACTATCAACAAGCTTCTTACACCTCTGGAATTTTGGACCAGTATTCTTTTATAAACTGCTCTAGGCCTCTCATTTGAAGGGTGCCTCTTCCGAACTGCAAATTTAAGATTTTAGTTTGCGCTGACACTGACGCACCCTGAGCCTGCAGGTCAGCTTGAATTTCTTTGGAACTTGATTGGGACTAATCCACCATCTCTACTATCCTGTGTTGCAACCTTTCAATTTTTCCTCTGCTGTCAACGTCCAGGGAGAATACCATGTTAACCTGAAAATAAGCCCTACCTCTGAAAATAAGCCCCAGCATGAATTTTCTGCCTCTTAACCCAAAAATAAGTCGTAGTCACGGTTCAATAATTAAATATCCATGCAGCTAAAAAAAGTTAAACGAATACTGAAGGACACTTTAGTATAGAAAGCAGACACCCCCCAAAGGAGACCAGAAAGAAGACATCTGATGACGAACAGGAGGACCTGCAGTGGAACGCATCAAGGACCTGCAGTGGAACACACACCCACACATATCAAATTGCCCACACAATCACTACATATTGGGATAGGATCTTGGAGATGGGAATACCCCTTTAACCCTCCCACACAGTAATAATCCCTGATCTTCACTTGTGCAAGCCAGATATGCTGCATCATCATAGTGTACACTATCAAATTTTTATTAATTTATTTTACTCCAAAGCGCTTTAAAGACATCATCATCCACTATGAAGCAACTTGCAAGGAGTTTTCAATTATAACGGAAAAAAAACGAAACCTGGAAAATTAAAATTATATTCTAGCAAAAACCACGGCAAAACCACCAGCAAAGTCACTTCAGGAAAAAGACCGTTACAAATACTGCTATGTTGATACATAAGGCAAAAGAGAATCTGTCTTATGTCTCAACAGATGGCCACTTGCAGTTTCACATTACTGGTCTCTCAGAAGCAGACAAAAAAAACACAACTATCACCCCCTCTATACTAACCCATCCTAGAGTATATCTCTCCTCTAAGCCCTTTGTATTTCACCCTATCCTACTGTAAATCCTCTCAGAGCCTCTATACAAAGCACAATATGAAGTATATCACTTCTCTCAGTTCCCTGTATAAATCCTTTTCCTGCAGTAAATCACTTCTTAGTTAGCAGCACACCTACCGCTTCTTGGTAGGAGTATAAAACTGTAATGAAGGAAGCGCAACACTTTTCTGTAACATCATCCCTCAGAGTAGAAGCTCCTTTGTAGACACATCCCAGAGCACAACTTTGCTGGTAAGATGCCATACTGCACTGCATATGATTGACCAGGAGTTGAGATTACTCCAGAACTGTTCCAAGGGCAACTACAGAGTTAATGGAGCCTTAAGGGTCATCTTTATGGGGGTGGCATGTGCAAAACATTGCAGATTTTAAAATGGGTTATTTTGGTACAAAGTAATAAATATATGTGTACTACAGTCGGTTGGTGCGAACTGATTCACATGTCCAACAGTGGTCTGTTGCTGCTTTACAGGAGAGGGCATACCACCAATTACGTAATGATGTCCGCTGCTCTTCTTACTGTTAGCCGGCCTGGCGCAATGTTATTGTTGCGGCGTGATACACATGATGTCAAGCCATTATAGGGTAATCATAAGAGTCGCAGACTTTAGCCATCAAGAGATAATACTCCCTCTCCTGTGCAGCGGTCAAAGACCAACGTCATGGCTAATGGAATGGGATGTGAGAAGAAATGAGCACCAACTCTTCTGTGTATGTTATGAGACAATATTGATTTTTGTGAATAAACCCTTTAAACACAAACTAACAATGTGATAAACCTAAACAATTGGAAGAAAATATAATATTCTGCAACATAAAAGCACCAAAGCAAGTATTACAGTGTAAATGTCCTGCAATCTTGTAAATTTCCACAAAGTTTCAATTTAAGACTTTACCTTTCTAAGCAAGTGATGTTGTTTGACGACAGGTGCAGCTCTTCAAGAGAAGGCCACATAACCGCACACTGTAAAACCTTTCAGATACAAGAAAAAAAAAAAAAAAAAAAAGATTGATCTCTGACTAAGCAAAAGATTTATAAAATAAAATAATATATAAATAAAAACCACAATCACCTTACAGGTCTGCTTTATAGAATACTTGTATTCCATATGAAATAACCATTCTGGAGAACAGGTTTATATTGCAGCATTCGCCTATTAAACTAACAAATGGGCATTACCATTCACATCTTCTACACATTCTGTGCTGTAAGCACTTATTAGACATTGTGTAGGAACTTCAAGCTAGAACCATGCTGCGGGCCCCATACCTGCCATCTTGATCTTTTTGTAACCTTCACCACATGCTGAGCTCCATAGTAAAACCCTAATTTCTCTATATACAAAAATATAATGGTATTGCCATATAAAACATGTGATCAAATGCAGCTTAAAAATTCCCTAAGGGCCTAAGAAATGAAGCAAAACATAAAACACACTACAGTACTCTGGGTGCAAAAAACAAGATCTCAACTCTATTGACCAACGTCAACTACGTTGTGGTGTCCACCTGCAGAATACGCATGTGCCCTAAAATAGTACAAAACAGAGCACACGCTAACATTCTGCTCCATTACAGTCAATGGCCCGGTCGGTGCATGCGTCCGAAACATGCTTTGCGGGGTGGGGGAGGGGCGGTTCAAACGGATGCCCCGATGGCACCACTAAACTTAAGGCAAAACGCAGTTTGAAAGGGGCCTTATTTGGCTCTGTTGACCGAAAAGGAACACCGGTAAGGCTCTTGAAACAAGGAGAGAAAACAACGAAGACGCAAAAACGAAATATTCTCCTCATTAAAGTATTAAATTTAAATTCAGGGAAAGGTCCTCTTTAACCTGGTTTTCCGAGAATATGATAAAAATAGCCACTGTGACATTTTAAACTGTAATCTGTCCTTATGAGTCCGGATGGGCTGCCGCTTGAAGAAACAAAGATAGAGACATATGTCTCAACATTCAGAAAAGCAACATTGTGGTCTGATTGCCTTACTCGGCCATGGAGCAGAGCTGTAATAAGGAAAACAAAACATCCTCAGATGAATGGGCTGAATTTTCCTTCTTCAGTCCTCCTTTCTACTTAGTTTTCAAGTTCTGCTATTATGTCAGGCTGACAAAGAAGAATGAGTTTACAAATAAGTATGGGGAGGACTGAGGTGGGTGAAAAATAGCCAGTTCCACTGGACGAAGGGAATTTTGTTTACTTACCGTAAATTCCTTTTCTTCTAGCTCTAATTGGGAGACCCAGACAATTGGGTGTATAGGCTATGCCTCCGGAGGCCGCACAAAGTATTACACTCAAAAGTGTTAAGCCCCTCCCCTTCTGCCTATACACCCCCCGTGCTCCCACGGGCTCCTCAGTTTTGGTGCAAAAGCAAGAAGGAGGAAAAAGAATTAAAAACTGGTTTAAAGTAACTTCAATCCGAAGGAATATCGGAGAACTGAAACCATTCAACATGAACAACATGTGTACACAAAAAAACAGGGGCGGGTGCTGGGTCTCCCAATTAGAGCTAGAAGAAAAGGAATTTACGGTAAGTAAACAAAATTCCCTTCTTTGTCGCTCTATTGGGAGACCCAGACAATTGGGACGTCCAAAAGCAGTCCCTGGGTGGGTAAAATAATACCTCGTAAGAGAGCCGTAAAACGGCCCTTTCCTACAGGTGGGCAACCGCCGCCTGAAGGACTCGTCTACCTAGGCTGGCATCCGCCGAAGCATAGGTATGCACCTGATAGTGCTTCGTGAAAGTGTGCAGGCTCGACCAGGTAGCCGCCTGACACACCTGCTGAGCCGTAGCCTGGTGCCTCAAAGCCCAGGACGCGCCCACGGCTCTGGTAGAATGGGCCTTCAGCCCTGAGAGAACCGGAAGCCCAGCCGAACGGTAAGCTTCGATAATTGGCTCCTTGATCCACCGAGCCAGGGTTGATTTGGAAGCCTGTGACCCTTTACGCTGGCCAGCGACAAGGACAAAGAGTGCATCCGAGCGGCGCAGGGGCGCCGTACGAGAAATGTAGAGTCTGAGTGCTCTCACCAAATCTAATAAGTGCAAATCCTTTTCACATTGGTGAACTGGATGAGGATAAAAAGAAGGTAAGGAAATATCCTGATTGAGATGAAAGGGGGATACCACCTTAGGGAGAAATTCCGGAACCGGACGTAGAACCACCTTGTCCTGGTGAAACACCAGGAAAGGGGCTTGGCACGACAACGCTGCTAGCTCAGACACTCTCCGAAGAGAAGTGACTGCTACTAGAAAAACCACTTTCTGCGAAAGTCGTGAGAGGGAAATATCTCTCATTGGCTCGAATGGTGGTTTCTGAAGAACCATCAGCATCCTGTTTAGATCCCAGGGTTCCAACGGCCGCTTGTAAGGCGGAACTATGTGACAAACCCCCTGCAGGAACGTGCGTACCTGTGGAAGTCTGGCTAGGCGCTTCTGGAAAAAACACAGAGAGCGCTGAGACTTGTCCCTTAAGGGAGCCGAGCGACAAACCCTTTTCCAGTCCAGATTGAAGGAAGGACAGAAAAGTAGGTAATGCAAATGGCCAGGGAGAAAAACCCTGAGCAGAGCACCATGACAGAAAAATTTTCCACGTCCTGTGATAGATCTTGGCGGACGTTGGTTTCCTAGCCTGTCTCATAGTGGCAATGACGCCTTGAGATAACCCTGAAGACGCTAGGATCCAGGACTCAATGGCCACACAGTCAGGTTGAGGGCCGCAGAATTCAGATGGAAAAACGGCCCTTGAGATAGCAAGTCTGTTCGGTCTGGTAGTGCCCACGGTTGGCCGACCGTGAGATGCCACAGATCCGGGTACCACGACCTCCTCGGCCAGTCTGGAGCGACAAGGATGGCGCGGCGGCAGTCGGCCCTGATCTTGCGTAACACTCTGGGCAACAGTGCCAGCGGAGGAAACACATAAGGGAGCTGAAACTGCGACCAATCCTGAACTAAGGCGTCTGCCGCCATAGCTCTGGGATCCTGAGACCGTGCCATGAACATTGGTACCTTGTTGTTGTGCCGGGACGCCATGAGGTCGACGTCCGGCACCCCCCAGTGGCAACAGATCTCCTGAAACACATCCGGGTGAAGGGACCATTCCCCTGCGTCCATGCCCTGGCGACCGAGATAATCTGCTTCCCAGTTTTCCACGCCTGGGATGTGAACAGCGGATATGGTGGAGGCCGTGGCTTCCACCCACATCAAAATCCGCCGGACTTCCTGGAAAGCTTGCCGGCTGCGTGTGCCGCCTTGGTGGTTGATGTATGCCACCGCTGTGGAATTGTCCGACTGAATTCGGATCTGCTTGCCTTCCAGCCACTGCTGGAACGCTTTCAGGGCAAGATACACTGCCCGTATTTCCAGAACATTGATCTGAAGCGAGGACTCTTGCTGGGTCCACGTACCCTGAGCCCTGTGGTGGAGAAAAACCGCTCCCCACCCTGACAGACTCGCGTCTGTCGTGACTACTTCCCAGGATGGGGGTAGGAAGGATTTCCCCTTCGATAATGAAGTGGGAAGAAGCCACCACCGAAGGGAAGCTTTGGTCGCCTGAGAGAGGGAGACGGTCCTGTCGAGGGACGTCGGCTTCCTGTCCCATTTGCGTAGGATGTCCCATTGAAAGGGACGCAGGTGAAACTGCGCGAAAGGGACTGCCTCCATTGCTGCCACCATCTTCCCCAGGAAGTGCATGAGGCACCTCAAGGGGTGTGACTGGCCTTGAAGGAGAGATTGTACCCCTTTCTGTAGTGACTGCTGCTTGATCAGCGGAAGCTTCACTATCGCTGAGAGGGTATGAAACTCCATGCCAAGATACGTCAGTGATTGGGCCGGTGTCAGATTTGACTTTGGAAAATTGATGATCCACCCGAAACCCTGGAGAGTCTCCAGGGTAGCGTCGAGGCTGCGTTGGCATGCCTCTTGAGAGGTGCCTTGATTAGCAGATCGTCCAAGTACGGGATCACCGAGTAACCCTGCGTGTGTAGGAGCGCTACTACAGTAGCCATAACCTTGGTAAAAACCCGTGGGGCTGTTGCCAGGCCGAACGGCAGTGCCACGAATTGCAGTTGTTCGTTTTCTATGGCGAAGCGCAAGAAGCACTGGTGTTCTAGAGCAATCGGTACGTGGAGATAAGCATCTTTGATATCGATCGATGCAAGGAAATCTCCTTGGGACATTGAGGCGATGATGGAGCGGAGGGATTCCAGCCTGAACCGTCTGGCTTTTACGTGTTTGTTGAGCAGTTTCAGGTCCAGGACCGGGCGGAAAGACCCGTCCTTCTTTGGGACCACAAACAAGTTGGAGTAAAAACCGTGGCTCTGTTGCTGGAGAGGAACAGGGATCACCACTCCTTCTGCCTTCAGAGTGCGCAGCGCCTGCAGAAGAGCCTCGGCTCGCTCGGGAGGCGGGGATGACCTGAAGAATCGAGTCGGGGGACGAGAGGTGAACTCTATCTTGTAACCGTGAGACAGAATGTCTCTCACCCAGCGGTCTTTTATTTGTGGCAGCCAGGTGTCGCAAAAGCGGGAGAGCCTGCCACCGACCGAGGATGCTGCTAGAGGAGGTCGAAAGTCATGAGGAAGGCGCTTTGTTAGCGGCGCCTCCGGTGGTCTTTTTAGGACGTGACTTAGACCGCCATGCATCAGAGTTCCTTTGTTCTTTCTGAGACCTTTTGGACGAGGAGAATTGGGACCTGCCCTCGCCCCGAAAGGACCGAAACCTCGACTGCCCTCTCCTCTGTTGGGGTATGTTCTGTTTGGGCTGGGGTAAGCATGTATCCTTTCCCTTGGATTGTTTGATGATTTCATCCAAACGCTCGCCAAACAGCCTGTCGCCAGAAATTGGCAAACTGGTTAAGCGCTTTTTGGAAGCAGAATCTGCCTTCCATTCCCGTAGCCACAAGGCCCTGCGGAGTACCACCGAATTGGCGGCCGCAACCGCCGTACGGCTCGCAGAGTCCAGGACAGCATTAATAGCGTAAGACACAAATGCCGAGGTCTGGGTGGTAATGGATGCCACTTGTGGCACGGACGTGCATGTGGCTGCTTCAATTTGCGCTTGACCTGCTGGGATAGCTTGTAGCGCCCATACGGCTGCGAATGCTGGGGCAAAAGAAGCTCCGATAGCTTCATAGATGGATTTCAACCAGAGCTCCATCTGCCTGTCAGTGGCATCTTTGAGCGAGGCCCCATCTTCCACTGCAAGTATGGATCTAGCCGCTAGTCTGGAGATTGGAGGATCCACTTTGGGACACTGAGTCCAACCTTTAACCACGTCAGGGGGAAAAGGATAACGTGTATCCTTAAGGCGCTTAGAAAAAACGCTTATCTGGACAAGCATGGTGATTCTGGACTGCCTCTCTGAAATCAGAGTGGTCTAGAAACATACTCTGTGTACGCTTGGGGAACCTGAAACGGAATTTCTCCTGCTGAGAAGCTGACTCCTCCACCGGAGGAGTTGAGGGAGAAATATCCAGCATTTGATTGATGGACGCAATAAGATCGTTCACTATGGCGTCCCCGTCTGGAGTATTAAGATTGAGAGCGCCCTCAGGATCAGAATCCTGATCAGCTGTCTCCGCATCATCAACCAGAGATTCCCCCCGCTGAGACCCTGAACAATATGATGTCGAGGGAAATTCTAAGCGAGCCCGCTTAGTCGGTCTGGGACTGGGGTCTAAGTCAGAACCCTCAGCCTGGGATGTAGGAGATACCCCGGGAGGACATTGTTGGTCCAACTGAGGGGGGCCAAGGAACAATGATTCAACAGAGTCCCTTTGCTGAGATACCGGCCTGGACTGCAAGGCTTCTAGTATCTTAGCCATAGTCTCAGAGAGTTTTGCAAACTCAGTCCCCGTCACCTGGACAGTGTCAACAGGTGGCTCCCCCTGGGCCCCTCTTAGCAGAGACTCCGGCTGAAGAAGTGCCACAGGGGCCGAACATTGCACACAATGAGGGTCAGTGGAACCTGCCGGCAGCTGGGCCGTACAAGCGGCGCAGGCAGCATAATAAGCCTGTGTTTTGGCACCCCTGCCTTTGTGGGCGCCATGCTATTGTTTTCCCTGAGTAACACAATAGGGTATATAGCCAGAATGAACTGTGCTCATACAGTGAAAGAGTATACTATAAACAAATAATGTATCAATACACTACAGCACCATGGGGCTAGCACCAACAGGTGCTGCTTACCACCCGCTTTAAAGCGGTTGTGAGGCCACCAGAGACAGTGTCTGGGTCTCCCAGGGTTTGTCCCTCTCTGCAGCGTCGGAGGAGCTGACAGGAATGGCTGCGGCGTCCTGACGAGAGGAGGGAGCCGTGGGCGTGGCCGAGAGTGCGGGAACTGGTGCTCACACTGTGCACAGTGAGGGGGGTGGAGTATCGAAATCATACTCCAGCCCTCAGTGCTGCTCGTTCCTTGCAGCGTCCCGCCCTTCCCCTGCCTGTCAGGGCTGGGGGCGGGAGAAAAGGAAACTAGGCCGCAAGAAAGCCGGGGACTCGAGTATAAGCGTGGCCGCCGTAAAAGCGCGGCCGGCGCCGAAGTCCCCGGCGAACTACAAGTCCCAGCCGCGCCGCAGTTTCCCATGGCAGCGGCGGTTAGCGCGGTAGCCCCTACATATAAACACACTCAGCAACGCTGAGTGTGTAATGGCACAGTTTAACCCGGTCAGCGCCGCGGTCCCCGGTGCACTAGCACACACAGCAAAGCTGAGGTGTTGCCGTGCGCGGTCCCCACAGGGATACAGAGTACCTTCAAGTAGCAGGGCCATGTCCCTGAACGGTACCCGGCTCCTATCCAGCAGGCTCCACAGGAGTTGTGGATGAAGCACGGTCTCAGTGCCTGGAGACCGATAGGATCCCACTTCGCCCAGAGCCCTGAGGGGGATGGGGAAGGAAAACAGCATGTGGGGTCCAGCCTCCGTACCCGCAATGGATACCTCAACCTTAACAACACCGCCGACAAGAGTGGGGTGAGAAGGGAGCATGCTGGGGGCCCTATATGGGCCCACTTTTCTTCCATCCGACCTGGTCAGCAGCTGCTGCTGACCAATCTGTGGAGCTATGTGTGCGTGTCTGACCTCCTTCGCACAAAGCAAAAAACTGAGGAGCCCGTGGGAGCACGGGGGGTGTATAGGCAGAAGGGGAGGGGCTTAACACTTGAGTGTAATACTTTGTGCGGCCTCCGGAGGCATAGCCTATACACCCAATTGTCTGGGTCTCCCAATAGAGCGACAAAGAAAAGCTTTTTTTTCCCCTCGCTACAGTTCTGCTGCAAGGCTGAATGAGCAAATCAGGTCACAATGCTGCTCCTCTGACAGTTAAGACAAGTCTTGAAGCTGTGTGGCTTCAGGCGGCAACCCATCCTGACAGGACTGGGAGGGGTTGCAACATCAAATAAGTGAAATCAGACATTTTTATCACATGCTCGGAAATAACCTTCAGTAAAAATAGAATTGCTCTTTATAAAGCACAAGGCTCAACTAGAACTTCAGTCCTCCACTAACCAGTCTCACATAAAATTACAATCTTAATGTTTAACTTATTGAAGGGTAATAGAGAAACTACAAATGTGAAGTCAGATGATTGTAGAGGCAAAAAAAAAAAAAAAGTATTTTTGGTACTCACGGTATAAAAATCACTTCCTTTTAGCTTTCACTGGAGACACAGAAACCATGGTGAAGTCAGCTGTCACTTGGAGGCTGCCAGTAATAATACACCTTAAAAAAAAAAAAAGTTCTGTCTTCCCCACCAGGCTATACAGTGTCTACTGGTACCAAGCTACTCACTTGGTGAGGAAATGGTAAAACAAGCAAAAGAACAAAGAAAGAAAGAATAACCAGCATGAGAAAAGAAAGTGCACGCCCTAAAAAAGGTAGAGTTCTGTGTCCCTCAAGTATTAATTTAAGGATACGAGAAATATTTTATGGTGAAGACCAAAAATGATCATAGACACCATTAGATGTTACAAAGCAGTCTTTGGAGTGGGGAATAATAATAATAGCAGTAATATTATTATGTGTTGCAACAGAAAGAAAAGTAATCACTCAGACCACCAACCAAGTGACCGACAATTTCAGCACCTTCCAGTTAAGATTTCCAGTAAGCAATGGTTGCCTTATAGGTGGCCAAATGTCTGTGAGGGCCTTCTGCGATGACAAATAAGGCATCTGAATGTCAGAATGAAGCTCTGACTGTCAAGTAAAAGCACTCAGAGCTGATAATGTAAGGGTTGTGTAAAGATCTCTCTGAGGGATGAGGGGTTAAAGGACAGAAGGAAGGAAGGAAGGAAGGAAGGAAGGAAGGAAGGAAGGAAGGACAAAATGGTCATTTAAGTGGAAAGAAAGACACCACTTTAGGAAGAAAAGAAGGTTCCTGGCTGCAATATCTCCTTGTCTAAGTGAAGGACAAGGATCCTTCACTCTTTGTGGATCCTTTCATAAGTACCGCACGCCATACTGCCACAACACTGTGACTACACTGGTTATTCTTAGCTATGTTATATTGCAAAATCGGCATGCCCTGTATTGTTCTTTGAACACACAATTGTCTTCTTAAACTCACTACCTTGAGAAAGGCCCTCTCGAGCCGAAACATCATTTTTTTTTAGTTTTTTTCTGCCTTATTGCAATATAATCACCTGAAAACTCATATTTAGTGCAACTCTTCTCTAGCCTATGTGCCGAAGTTTTTTTCCTAGTAGGAAGCAATTTTGATTCACTGCAAAAATAGCGAAATATCTGGTGAGTGGGACAGATACAAACGTGGATGTAGACATCATGAATATATATCTAAACCAGAAATTCTCCGGGCTCTCAGAAAGCTAGGATGGCGTGAAGAGACTCCACCTTGAAGTGACGCAGTCGGCCCATTTTGTTACGCAACCTTAGGTCCAGAAGGGACCTTCTTGGGTATGACAAACAGATTAGGATTAAAGTCCCTCAATCACTCCAGAGGCTAGAACAGTACAAAAACCCCTGCTTGGAGGAGGGAAGATATGTCCCAGAAGAAATGAAAAGTAGGAGTAAGAGGGGGACGAGTTTTGAAGAAACAGGTGTATTAGAGAGAAGTTAATTCCATCTTGTACTTATGGGAGACAACCATTCTGACCCAGATGTCGTTTACTGTAAAAAAAAAAACACACATCCTGGAAGAGATGGGCATGACCGCTTGCACAAGGGGAGTCCCCTGGTGGGGATAGTAAGTCTTCGAGAGAAAATTATATTCTCATTAAACTTAGAGGCCTTGTATCCTGGATCCCATTGGCAATAATATGGGGTTGGTTTCAAAAGATGAGGAGCAGGGGGTCTATCTTGGTGATTAGGGCCATCTGCCAATGAGTACTGATGAAAAGGACAAAATTGATGAAGCACTTGTTTACCAAACGAGCGACTGGTCCTGGACTGTTGAAGAAAAAAGTGTTTTGTCACTGGTGGCATCCACAATAATCTTGTAATCTTGCCCAATTTGGCCCTAAACAGGGGACTCTGAAAGGAAGGTATGAAAGAGATTTCTTTGACCCAAGGTCCACCTTCCGTGTCTTCCGCCACATAATATATTGAAAAGCCACAATATTGCTTGTGGCTTAAGCCAAAGAGACGGCTTCATGCAAAGAAGCCTAGCAAATATATTGGACCAGATTCCTCACGCAGACCTCTAATTCAGCTCTCAAAGCTCCTGAAAGAATTAAAGATGCTTAGACACTCATAATTGCATAGGACAATTATTACTTATAGGTTTTAGCCAGAGTATTCATTTAATATTTTATCTAATAAAGAAGAATGAGTGCAGGTGAAACTGGATGCCTCCTTTTTTCCCTCCTGAAAGAATGCCAGAGCTTTTTGGCACAGGCGGCAACCACCTTGGCAACCCAAGTTGCAGTGAATGCTGGGCACAGGGTGGAGACTTTTGCCTCGAAGATGGACCTGGCCATGGACTTGATATATCTATCTGTAGGGTTTTTTAGAGACACTACATCCATGAGAAGGGTCATGGTTCTTGATAACAGATACTTGGGTGCCCACCACACAGTGGAGTGAACCAAGTCATTTAAATGTGCCCATTCCTTATCAAGCACCTTCACAAACTGCTCATGGTTGGAGAAACATCTAGCTGTACGTCTGCTATTTTCAAAGAGTCTTGTCTTTGGAGAGAGAGAAGCATCTGCCTCAGTGATCTATAGAGATTGGTTTACTGCCTGAATAAGACGGTCAATCATTTATTTTACTTCAAATGAGAGTCAGAGTCGGAGCTAGGCTCTGACCTCTGTGGAAACAAAACCTTAGAGGAAGAGGAGTGAGACCAAAACAATGTCCAAGTACATGCAGAGGTAGAGGAAGACCTGAAAGAAGTCACTTGTATCGCTTCCAAGATCTGACATGTTGACGTACAGTAGCTGGTGGGTAGAACGCACTCTGGGAAGTGGCAAAGTACCAGAGGCAGTAGAGATTTAAGCAGAGGTTCCACATTGTTAACCAAGGTCTGGGTCATTTTGGTTCAGCCACCGAATGCAATAAATCACAGGAGTCCCCTGAGTAGACTGTGGTGGAGTATGGGTGCAGGCAGCGCAGTTCACTACAAATTGGCCTGAGGGAACCGTTGGCTTACATAAGGCACCTGCATAATGGGTAACCAAGGCAAACTGGTGTGTGCAATCTTGTCTGGGCTCAGACATCATGAGACGTCAGAGAGAAACGGAAGTCAGAAAAGATAGCTTGTGCCAAGAAAGAGGAAGAGAGCTGCTGGCGCAACGTTAATATCAGTCTCCTATGTCGTGAAACTGAAATGACACAGAAGGGGGGCACAAATGGTGTCTTATCCGTTGGTACCAGAAAGAATTTAGTTAGGTGCACTAACCTGGTGCGGTTGTGTTATAGACACAACCACGTGTTGAGGAAGTCTGCTGCAGAACCCAGGAAGATAGCGTTGGAGGAGATGGAAGAAAATGGTTAATCCGCGCTGCCAGAAGAAGAATCCATGTACATTATTGATTTTCTTTCCTGAAAAAGGGGTTACACAGTTCCCAACGCGTAGAACAATAAAATCCAATGTTTTAATCCCCATTGATCTTCAGAGATCTTCTTCTGGCAGCACAGATTAACCCTAGTCCTCCATCTCCTCAAACAAGATCAGTCTCCTGGCAGACAAACTATCCGATGCTAGAGGGCGATTCTGTGTGTAGTGAGGCTGGGTGAGCAAAGGCCAGATGGTGACCAAGCTGTCAACAGCAATGTCCACTGGAGCAACATCCTTACAAAGACTCCAGAAAGATGGGTGCGCCCAGGGAATTTGGAATCTACACTTGTAGGGCAAGCCAGTTCAATCCTGATTGGCTGGAGAAGGGGTATAGTTTGATAGGAGCCGACTAAACCAAAATGAAGACAGGAACTAAATTAGATTCCAAGCCTCACTGGAGGTCATGCGGCATTGTGGGCACTGGGGCAACTGGAACAGAAGTGTTGCAGCCCACAAACTGCATGGGCACACAGGGACCACCAACTAGCAAGAAATGATGCCCAGGAGACACCAGCACATGAGCAATACATGGGCAGGAGCAAAAGGAAAATGACTGGACTTACTGCTAAACCACCAAGAGACTGATGCGAGCCAATCAGAAAGAAGTTGAGGCAGCAGTTAAAGGGAAGGCTAAGCGCAAGGCAGAACCGAAGCAAGAGACACACTTACCTGTCATGGGCCCATCTTTTCCTCCCAGCAAGAGGCCATGTGGGCAGCGGGCAGTCAGAACTCATAAATCAACAATGCAATGAAACTCATATCTGTGTCACTAAGTTAAATTGAGCA
The DNA here is from genome assembly GCF_048569485.1 of Anomaloglossus baeobatrachus. Classification (NCBI taxonomy): domain Eukaryota; kingdom Metazoa; phylum Chordata; class Amphibia; order Anura; family Aromobatidae; genus Anomaloglossus; species Anomaloglossus baeobatrachus. The sequence continues at coordinate 213,728,310 of NC_134355.1, read as the reverse complement.
ACTTGGTCCAGTAGCCAAGGTTTAGCCTTCTGGGGAGCAGTTTTTCTTTTTTTTTTTTAAAAAAATGTAAAAGTATTATTACTGTCAGCCTCCAGGTGGTTGCATAGCTGACAGATGGTTTCTAAGTCCCAGCATGTCCTTACATGCGGTAGGATGCTATATTAATTGTATAAGTGATTTTGATGTCCAGACAGAAAAAAAACCCTGTTATTATTCATCTGGCAATCATACATATAAAACATAACAGCGCTCCACTAGTATTCCCCTTCCAAAGCTTGTTTTGCGACATCAGCAGTGTTATTAGAGGTAAGCACCAAGTATAGCCAAGAAATCGTGCTGTGAAAGATTACCTCATTCCATGTTACTCCTGTCCGGTTAAGAGAAAGGGTTGCTAATTTTGCAAAAGAATTTGATAATGAACATGGATTTGATGAACGAAAAAGTTTGTTCTCACTGTAAAAAAACAAAACAAAACCACAAAGATTAGGAAGACCTTCTTCACATTCAGTTTTTTAAGGTTTGATCACTTGCTGAGTATAAATAACAGCCACAAGAGGAATAAAACAGATGCATATAGATAAGTGTTAGCTAAGGCTGGTTTCACATCAGCGTTTTTTTTGAAATGCGGCAGGAATGTTTTTTTTGCCACAAAAACGGATCAGTTTTTCATCCAATGCATTTTCAAATCGACTTGCGTTAACATGCGTTACTGGCTGGATCCGGTGACTTGCAGTTGTTTTACTTTTTTAAAAAATACAACATGTTGCGTTTTTCACCTGCGTCAACGGCAGGTCAACGGATCCTGTACATTGCGGCCATTGTTGAATGTAGTTCAATGTGCGCCGGATCCTGCTTGACTGTGTCTCTCTCACATGGAGAACACACATATGCCAAAATCACGGCACATGAAGAGCCATACGGACCTTCAACACGTCCGTGAAAAACGTGTGTGTACTCCACGTACGTGTGAAAGAGGCCTTAGACAGATATGAAGCCATACGTTCAGGTCAGGTGTCATGCAGTCAGTACCAGCACTGAGGTCCGTATACAGGCCCTGAAAAAAGCCCATCTGAATTTCTACAAATATTTAAAGCTTAGAAAGTAGCAAATAAAAAAAAACTACTTGGCAAGTGACCGCAAGCATGCAAATCAGACACTTGCTGTTATGTGATGACTGCTTGAACCAGCAAGCAAAGCAGCATCTTAACAGTGTGTATCTTAAATATGGTTAGGATTCAGAGACTTGCAGTGCTCAATTTAGGACATGTCTAATTTAGTAGAGAATTGTATTCCCAAAGAACAATGATGGAGCATCTTTCCTTAGGACTAAGTTTTGAGTTATTCCTCATTTATTCTTCCAAGAAATTTATGACTAAATTGATAACTGGGTGTTGCATGTTTGAGGTGAATGTAATATATATATATATATATATATATATATATATATATATATATATATATATATATATATATATATATATATATATATATATATATATATATATATATATATATATATATATATATATATATATACACACACTCTCAGTGGTAGACTGTACAAGTGACACCACTGGGATAACAAAAATAGTAACACCAGTGCGACTGATAACTTTTCACTTGTAGTAAGTTCATGAATACATAATTTGGATGGATAAAATCTATTGTACTTCTCAGTTTTCCTCCACTTTTTCCTTCCCTTTTTTCAGGAGCCATAACTTATTTTTCCATCGAAAAAGTCGCATGAGGCCTTTTTTACATTTTTTTTATTTTGTGCAACGAGTTGTAGTGAATAATATATTTTTCACATAACCATATATTGAATTTAAAAATCAGAAAGATTCCAATTTCACAACTAAGACCAGTGCAATTTTCGGTCAATTAAGTGGTATGAGGGCTTGTTTTTGTGTAGTGCGCTACTGTTTGTTTTTTTTTATACTATTTTAGGCTAGCTACAACAATTTGATAGCTTTTTCTTACATTTTTGCTGTAAGTGCGGTGAGCGAAACATAGCAACTCAAGTGTTTTGTTTTTTTGACTTACGTTTATTATAAGGGTTAAGTATATTTAAATATTGTCACAGATTGAACTTTTACAGACAATACCAAATGTTTATTTTAATTTCTTTATTTGTTAATTGGGAATAAGGTGATTTAACATCAGACCTTTTAAATAGACACACACAAACATATTATACATACATATAATATGTATCTAAAAAAATATACACACATACATATTAGTGTCCAAACGTGGATAGCACCCTTGAAATTGTTCTATAATGTGAAGTTTTTCCGAAATTATTGCAGTTACACATGTTTGTTATACATGTTTATTTCATTTGTGTGTATTGGAACGGGGGGGGTGGAGGCAAATTGGACATAATTTCACACAAAACTCCAAAAATGGTCCACACAAAATCGTTGGCTTCCTCAAGCTAATGTTTGCTTGTACACCTTGTGGAATAACTGCATTGAGACCAAATATCCTTTGGTAATGTTCAGATTTCATGTGGCCTTGCACACACAGTCAAGGTACCCTGTGCCACAGACAGCAGAACAGCTCCAAAACATCTTGGAACCTACAGTCAAATATGGTGGAGGGTCTGTGTTATTTTCTTTCTAGGTCTCATTCTGCTTGGGTAAACCGTACAATGATGTGCTTTATTAAAACCTTTATCTAGGTCTCATCTGGCCACAAGACCCTTTACCACAAGGATTTTGGCTTATTTACGTACACTTTGGCAAACTGCAGTCTAGCTTTTTTAGGTCTCTGTGTCAGCAGTGAGGTCCTCCTGGGTCTCCTGACAGTGTTTAATTTCATTCAAATGTCAACAGACAGTTTGGGCTGCCACTGATGTTCCCTGAGACTGCAGAACAGCTTGACTTTCTTTACAACTTGATTGGGGTTGTTTATCCACCATCTGGACTATTATGCGTTAGAATCTTTAATCAATCTTCCTCTGTCATCCACATCCAGGGAGATTAACTACAGTGTCATGGGTTGTAAGCTTCTTGATTATGCTGCACACCGTGGACAAAGGCCCTCACCTCCGCTAAACAGGATTACTTCAGAAACCTCATATCCTCTTTAAACACACAACCCCAAACAGCTATTTACTACTTTTAATTCCCTCCTTCGCCCACCGCTGCTCCCTCCAACCTCCCTCATCTCCACAGAAGAATTTGCTACACATTTCAATGAAAAGATCGACCAAACCAGACAAGTCTTTTCTGCTCAACCACCACAACCCCCTCATATAACAGACCACTGCCCCTCCCCCAAAAACTTCCTCCCCACCATCACTAAAGGAGAACTTGCGCATCTTCTCTCAAAAGCGCACCTCACAACCTGCGCACTTGACCCACTCCCATCCCACCTCCTCCCCAACCTCACTGCTATGCTTATTCCAGTCTTAACCCATCTCTTCAACCTATCTTTAACAACTGGTACCTTCCCTTCTGCCTTTAAAGGGAACCTGTCAGCAGAAATTTCCCCTAAAACCTAACAGATTCCCCCTCTGCAGCTCCTGGGCTGCATTCTAGAAAGGTCCCTGTTATTTTTGTGCCCCCTTTCTGACCAAAAAAAAGAGTTTATAAAGAGGTACCTTTTTGGCTTCGGATTCTATAAATCAGACACGGGGGCGGGCAGCCTGATGGCCGTTATTCTGCCCCCTGGTCCTGTATGCCGCCCCCATCGCTGATTTCCATACTTTTGGACGCCGCCCACTGCTCCAGCCATCCCCGCGCATGCCCAGTGCCAGTCTCACGGGACTGAGCACTGTGACTGCTGGTGACGTGTGCGCAGGCAAGTGATTATGGGCGGGACTGTGACTGTTATCAGCAAGTACCCGCCCATAATCTCGTGAGCGCGCAAACCTCTCCAGCGTCACACTGTGCTCAGTGTAGATGCTAGACTGTATGGGCTGCTTCCAGGGATGACGTCCCTTTGTCACGTGATAGGGGCGTGTTCAAAATACTATCACGTGACAAAGGGATGTCATACCTGGAAGCAGCCCATACAGTCTAGCATCTACACTGAGCACAGTGTAACGCTGGAGAGGTTTGCGCGCTCACGAGATTATGGGCGGGTACTTGCTGATAACAGTCACAGTCCCGCCCATAATCACTTGCCTGCGCACACGTCACCAGCAGTCACAGTGCTCAGTCCCGTGAGACTGGCACTGGGCATGCGCGGGGATGGCTGGAGCAGTGGTATGTAAGTATGGAAATCAGCGATGGGGGCGGCATACAGGACCAGGGGGCAGAATAACGGCCATCAGGCTGCCCGCCCCCGTGTCTGATTTATAGAATCCGAAGCCAAAAAGGTACCTCTTTATAAACTCTTTTTTTTGGTCAGAAAGGGGGCCCAATAATAACAGGGATCTTTCTAGAATGCAGCCCACGAGCTGCAGAGGGGGAATCTGTGAGGTTTTAGGGGAAATTTCTGCTGACAGGTTCCCTTTAAACATGCAACAGTCACACCCATCCTAACGAAACCTTCCCTTGACCTAACCTCTGCTGCCAGCTATCGCCCCATATCACTACTCCCATTCGCCTCAAAACTCCTGGAACAGCATGTCCATGCTGAACTTTCCTCCCACCTCTCTTCTCTCTCTTTGACAACCTACAGTCTGGCTTCCGTCCACATCATTCCACTGAAACTGCCCTGACTAAAATCACAAATGACTTACTGCCAAAGCTAATAACCACTTCTCTATACTACTTCTAGACCTGTCCTCAGCCTTTGACACTGTCGACTACTCCCTGCTACTACAGATCCTCTCTTCCCTTGGTGTCAGAGATCTCGCCCTCTCTTGGATCTCTTCATACCTCTCCAACTGCACTTTGTGTCTCCCACTCCCACAAAACCTCTTCATCCCACCATTTCTCTGTTGGCGTCCCTCAAGGCTATGTCCTGGGACCCTTACTCTTTTCCATCTATACATTTGGCCTGGGACAACTCAAAGTCCCACGGCTTCCAATACCACCTATATGCCGATGACACTCAGATCTACCTCTCTGGTCCAGAGGTCACTTCTCTGCTGTCCAGAATCCCAGAGTGCCTATCGGCTATATCTTTCTTCTTTTCCTCTCGCTTCCTAAACCTCAATGTGGCCAAAACTGAACTGATCATCTTTCCTCCATCTCACCTACACCCTCTACCTGATCTACCTATTACAATGAATAATATCACGCTCTACCCAGTACCCAAAGTTTGGTGCCTCGGAGTGACCTTTGACTCTGCCTTGTCCTTCATACCACACATCCAATCCCTCACCACCTCCTGCCGTCTTCAACTCAAAAATATTTCCAGAATCCGCCCTTTCCTCAATTCCAAATCTACAAAAATGCTAGTGCATGCCCTCATAATCTCCAGCCTCGACTACTGCAACATCCTCCTCTGTGGTCTCCCTGCTTACACACTCATCCCTCTCCAGTCCATCCTTAATTCTGCTGCCCGAATGATCCACCGCTCTCCTCAATACCACCCTGCTTCTCCTCTCTGCAAATCCCTCCATTGGCTCCCAATCTTCCACCGTATCCAATTCAAATTACTAACACTGACCTACAAAGCCATCCATAATCTATCTCCTCCGTATATCTCTGAACTAAATTTCTCACTACTCTCCAAAACGCAATCTCCGATCCTCCTAAGATCTCCTTCTCTCCTCCTCTCTCATTCGCTCCTCACGCAACCAACTCAAAGACTTCTCCCGAGCATCCCCAGTCTCCTGGAACTCGCTGCCTCAACATGTCAGACTATCTACTACATTTGCAAACTTCAAAACAGAACTTGAAAACTCATCTGTTGAGAAATGCCTATAACCTTCAATGACACCACTGCTTCACCACCACCACCACAGCTGCCGCCCCACCACCGTGCGGAGCTACCGCCCCACCTACACCCCACCTACTGTGTCCTCCCCAAAATCCTATAGAATGTAAGCCCGCAAGGGCAGGGCCCTCTTCCCTCTGTACTAGTCTGTCTATTGTAACTTATATGTATTCTGTATGTAACCCCCTTCTCATGTACAGCACCATGGAATCAATGGTGCTCTATAAATAAAAAAAAAAAAAAAAAAGGAACGTCAAGATCTCTGGATATGGACTTGTAACCTTGATACTGTTGATATTTTTCAACAATTGTGGTTCTCGAGCACAAACAATGCTCTTCTTTCTGTTCTTCATGCTTAGTGTGGAGCACAGACACATTGCTCAGATTGAGTCAACTTCTATTCTTTAAATCTGATATCATGTATGATTTTCAGATTGCCCACATCTGTTAATTGCCACAGGCGAGTTTGAAAGAGCATCACATGCTTGAAACAAAGTTGATTACCCACAATTTTGTCCTGACTATTTTTGGCGTTTTGTGTGGAATTTGTTTTATTTGTTGATCCCATGCACACACAAGGGAAACAAACAATCGTGTGTGACAAAACATGTCTAATTGCAATCATTTTCAGGGAGAAATACCTCATTTTCTGGAACAATTACAAGGGTGCCAACACTTTTGGCCATGACATTGTATGTACGTATATTATATACACACTCACCAGGTGAAATAAGTATTGAAACCATCACGATTTTCCTTAGCAAATATATTTCTTAAGGTGCTATTGACAAATTTATCATCACCAGGTATTGGTATCGATCCAATCCACACAAGCAAAGAAATCAAACCATAGATATCTATAAATTAAAGTTATGTGTAATAATGAGAAACTACACAGTGAAACAATATTGAACACCCTTACTGAAATTTATTTAATACTGGTGATGATAGCTTCAAGATGCCTCCTGTCTAGAAACACAAATCTCACATGCATTGCTCAGGTGTGATTTTAGCCCATTCTTTCACACAAACACTCTTCAATTCCTGAAGGTCTTGTGGGCTCGTTTATGAGCTCTAAGCATTAATTCCATCCATAAATTTTCTATTGGAATCAGCTCAGGTGATTGTCTGCACAACTCTAGGAGCTTTATTTTCTGTCTCTGAAACCAATTGAGAGTTTCCATGGCTGTCTGACATCATTGGTTTGCTAAAAATGTCCACCCTAGTTTCATCTTCATCATGCAGGTAGATGGCAGAGATTTTATAAAGCTTGTCTGACTACATTTGTCCATTCATCCGTCATTCAATCATATGCAGTTTGCTAGTGCCAATGAAAAACAGTCCCACTCCATGATGTTCCCACCTCCAAACTTCACAGTTATGGTGTTAAAGGCCTCCAAACATGGTGTGTATTATGGGATTCAAAGGGTTTAATTTTGTCTCATCTGGTCTAACTATACTTTTTCAATATTCCCAGGTTTATCTAAATATTGTTGAGCAAACTTTAAAATAAACTTGAACATGTGTTTTGTTCTCAGCAATGGAGTCTTGAGTGGCGAGCGTGCATACAGGCCATGGACGTTGAATGCATTACTTGTTTTCTTTGAAACAATTCTACCTGTTCAGTGGCTCTTTGACAACTCTTCTGATAAAGGAGAGAAAATAGTTATCTGAAACTTTGCAGGGAGCAACTGGTTGTGGCAGGATTATGGTGAAATTATGTTCTTTCCACTTCCAGATTATGGCCCCAACAATGCTTACTGATGACTTCAGTAGTTTAGAAATTCTTCTGTAACTAATGCTATCAGTATGTTTTGCAACAATAAGGTTGCGAAGATCTTGAGACAACTCATTGGTTTTACCCGTGATGAGAGGTTTCTTGTGTGGCACCTTGGTAATGAGATACCTTTTAATAGGCCATCAGTTGAACCAGCTGATACTATTGACCAAGTAGCAGGATTGCTTTCAAATTACTGATAGATTTCAGCTGATGTCATGACTTTCCATGGCTTTTTGCACCTCTCTTTCTTCATGTGTTTAATACTTTTCCCTGTGTAAATTCTCATTATTACACATCACTAAATGTATGGACATCTATGGTTTGATTTCTTTGCCTGTCTAGATTGGATGGGTTGTTACTGGACATCTGGGGAGATATTAATGTCAATAGCACAATGAGAAATGTATTTACTTAAAAAATTGGTGACGAGTTTAATTCTTACACATTTTTTTTAGTTTAACTAGGTGACCAGTACCTGTGATCATTTCATTGCTTGTACTCGCAATACTATAGTAAAATACTGACCTATAAAGTCTAGCCCTGCTGTTAGTAGCAGGTGGTGGTACAATATAATAGGAATTTGACAGACACACCCACACTGGTATGTGCCATGTTGGAAATGGGGGTAAAACACATGCTGCAGATCAATTTTCATAGAGATTATTTTCCACAGTGCATCAATGAGATTTGCCAAATTTGTTGCTGTTTAGATGGTAAATCAGCAGTGTATCCGTTATGTGCTAACAAACCCAGGCACTGAAAACTCTGGAATCATCTCGCTTAAAGGGTTAGGTCATCAATATGAGATAAATGGGGGTCTGGTAACTTATCTCCCACTCAAATTAATAAAAGATAAGCTGCAGTACCCAGCAACAGCCACTAAACAATGTATGGGGCTGCTGTGATCTGCCCCATACATTGACATATCTGGCACCCATCAGAGTGGATAACAGTTGATCGGTGAGAGGGCCAGATGTCACACCCTCGCCCATCTAATACTGATGACCTGTCCTACAGACTATAAATATATGAGTTCTGGGCACCCCCTTTAATAACATGTGCTATAAAGTACCTATACATCATCACTAAGGAACATTAACCTTCTTGTTCTAGGTCTGAAGTGCTTATTACGAAGTGTCATCATCTATATATATAATTGCCTTATTCTGTCTGTCTGTCATGCTCCAAAATTGTGTCCTTACGGTGACACTAAGTGTCCTTACGGTGACACAAAGCTGATTGGCCGCTGGGCTCGCCATGGCCCCGCCCCCCCGCACGGATTGGCCGCTCGCCTCGGCTCCTCCCCCGCATGGATTGGCCGCTCGCCTCGCCTCGGATCCGACCCCCCCGCACGGATTGGCCGCCACTCGCACACTCAGACTCGCACACTCAGACTCGCACACTCAGACTCGCACACTCAGACTCGCACACTCAGACTCACACGCACTCACACGCACTCACACGCACTCACACGCACTCACACGCACTCACACGCACTCACACGCACTCACACGCACTCACACGCACTCACACAGACTCACACAGACTCACACAGACTCAGATTCAGACTCAGATTCAGACTCAGATTCAGACTCAGATTCAGACTCAGATTCAGACTCAGATTCAGACTCACTCAACGCAGCAGACACACAACACCCAACACACAAACACCGCGGCACACACAAATATACGCACATACCGCACAACACACATTGCACAAAACATACCTCCCCCAAAACACACACACACACCCACACAAACCGCGCAACACACATACACAACGATACAGACACACAGCGCTCCACAAATAACGACACACAACGCAACACACAAACAACACCGCTCTCACCCCCCGCTACACCCAGACAACACCCAGAACATGTACAGCCCCTACACAAACACTTGGTAACTACACACAACAACATATATATATAACAAAAATCATACATTAACTACACAATACGTAAATTCTAGAATACCCGATGCGTAGAATCGGGCCACCTTCTAGTCAACTATAAAAGAACAAAATGTATTCACTTGTAACTGTAATTAGTATGTTGTTTTCTGAACCACGTAAAACGAAGTACACTTATACTAGTTACAGAAGAACACACTTACTACAACAAGACAATTCTGTGTTGGTGACTGGAAGCAATGACAGCTCCGGAAAACTATGATAGGAGGGTCCTATGACGCTATGCATTTTCTTAAAACAATCACAGTAATGATCTTATGCCCATGGTAAACCAAAGCTTCTGAATTAACAAAAATCTAAACTGCTTCATGGAGCAAGTGTTTGGCACTTGGTTTGGATCTTTTGGTCATACCTGAGGTCAAGAGTTTTCAGTCCTTCAAGCTGAAAAGCAATGTCTGCAACTTTTTCCCAAGAAGACAGAAGATTTTTTGATAAATTTAAGGTTGAAATGTCTAATTACATATGTTAAAGAAAATACACTGAAATAAAGATTTAATGACAAAAAATAGAGATTCAAACAGGCAAACAATACCAAATGATAAACAAATGTAGAGGATGTCAGAGAAGAGCTAGGAGATAAGACAACCCATATTTTATGTATATTTTTAATAACACTTCTTTTGGGTAAAATGTATATAATTTTGGGAGGCAAAACTTTATTTTGCAGGATGTTAAAATTATAGAGAGACCAATACTATCATTTTTACAGCGTTTGAATAACAAAAATGCTGCTTTTTTAATTTTGTGGGTTTTTGGGAGTTGTCTTTTTTGTTATTTTAATTAGCAACACAGGGTCTCTAAGTTGTAGTCTTAATATTGATTTCTAAAAGACTACACCGGTATGCAGGTGTCCAATATTTGCACACTAAGGAATCAAATAGCCATAATATATATTTAAAAAAAAAAAACAAGGGGGGAAATTTACACAAGCTGTTGTGGAAAGCGTTAGAATTAGACTTACCGGTAATTCAGTTTCTACTTTTGTAATCTAAGGAATACTGAAGAATAATGCTAGGGAGGGAAAACTGCCTGGAGGGCTTTACTTCCAAAGGCTAAATCTTTTATAGATATCAAATCTAATCTATAGTGCTTAGTAAAAGTATGGACTGAGGATCAGGTGGCAGCTCTGCAGATCTGCATGATGGATGCACAAGCCCTCTCTCGGCTAAGGAGACAGCCATAGCTCTTGTGGAATGAGCTTTCAGCGATACCAGAGGAGACTGATCTTACAGGATTTAATAATAGCTTTCTTGATCTAATTTGCCACAATTTCTTGAAGCTTTCTTCCCCTTATTTGGACCACAGTACTTGATAAAAAAAGATTCTGATCCTTTTACGAAGACACTGTTTGCTCTAAATAGTAGAGAATAGTTCTCTGAACATACAATGAGTGAAATTTCTCTGCTGTTTGTTGGGTTTTGATAAAAGGGAGAATTATTTCTTTGGACATATGGAATTCTGTTACTACTGTGGGTAGAAAGGAAAAATCTAGGAGAAATACCACTTTAATCATTCAGGATACTTAGATAGGGCCTGGATCATACAGACTTTCCTTGCCATTGTTATGGCTACCAAGAAAGCTGCTTTCCAAGAGGATATGTGCATCTGAATTTGGGATATTCGTTCAAAAGGTAGCATAGTTAAGACCCTTGAGTACCACATTCAGGAACTACATTAGCTCTTCTTGGGTATATTCTAGAGGCTGCGGTCATGACTCTTAATCCATTGGTGAAATGCCAAGTTTTGGTCACAATAAGAACTTAAGGCTGACACCTGGACTTTAAGCGTACTACATTTTAACAGGCCATCTTGTAAAAAGTCCAAAATCATGGATATGTGTGGACAAACTGGATCCAGCAGAGTAAACAAATTTAAAGTTTTCCATATTTTACTACAGATGGCAATTGCGACCAGTTTCCTACTGATTTTCAGGGTATGACCCTATCTCAGAGGCCCCTAGCTTATAGGATTAAGGCTTCAGAAATCAGGCACTAACACTGGGGTGGGGTGGGAGTATCGGATGATATATCAGATGTTGATGTACAAGGTCGTAGCTTGCAGGAAGGATAAAATGATTCTCCCCCATCAAGATGTTAACTGCTCCAAAACAGCTTCTTTTTGTCCACAGAGGTGCTATCAGACTGGTTTTGACCTTTTTCGTTCAGATTTTTTTTAATGTCCTTGGTAGTAAGAGAATTGGAGGAAATGCATAGCCAGCCAGAACTTCCAAGGGTGAGCAAATGTGTCTACCTTTGCTGAAGAACAGTTTGGATTCAGGGAAAACTGCAGATCTACTATCGCTTCCTTTTCAATCACAAATAAGTCTATTTGTGGTTAACCCAATTTCTTGTTTAAAATCAGGAAGATTTCAGTATTTAGGCTCCACTGTCCTGGATGTATATCTGTTCTGGTTAGGAAGTCTGGCTCAAAATTGTCAGAACCTCTTAGGTGAAGAGCAAAAAGGAAAAAAGGTGATGTTCTACCTGACAAAATAATTCTTGCCAAGACTTCTTGCAGGTTGTCGAACTTTGTGCTCCCTTGATGTTGTAGGTGAGCCATTGTGGTCATATTGTCAGAAAGGATCTCGACATCGGTTCCCTGTAGTAAAGATTTTGCTGATTTGAGTCCTTCTTCTACTGGTCTTAACTCTCTGAAGTTTGAAGATACATATACACTGAGTAAAAGTAAACTCTGGACTACACAACAGGTGAAAGACTTGGGTATTCTGGTTACAAGTAAGCTGAGCAGCAGCACTTAATGTCAAACAGCTGCTGTAAAAGCAAACAAGATTTTCGGGTGTATAAAAAGAGATTAGATCCTGTGACCCCAACGTATTGTTACCCCTCCATAATCCACTTGTAAGGCCACAACTGTAATATCGGATCCAGTTTTTTGCTCCATATCTTAAAAAGGACATTCAGAAGTTAGAGTCAGTTCAAAGGCAGGCAACTAGATTATTGCAAGGAATAGAAGGCCTGCCATATGATGGGAGGTTCAAAAGTTGGATTGGTTTAGATTAGAGAGAAAAAAAAAAAACATCTCAGAGGAGATCTCATTTATATGTATAAATTAATTTGTGGTCAATATAAAAGGACTGGCACATGACTAATTCCTTCCAAAGACAATACTAAGGACCAGGGGGCATACACTGCGAGTGGAAGAAAAGCGATTCCGCCAGCTAAATAGGAAAGGGTTCTTTACAGTTAGAGCAGTCAGACTGTGGAATGCCCTACCACAAGAGGTAGTAATTGCAGACACTAACAACTTTTAAAAAAGGGCTCTATAATTTCCTCACTACACACAACATTGTCGGTTATAATCAATTTAGAGCCAAAATGTATAATTGGTGTAAGAAGGTTGAACTAGATGGACCTAGGTCTTTTTTTTTTTTTCAATCTATAACTATGAAGACTACCCGTCCATGTCCTTTGGCAAGACAGCTTGGAAGGCGACCCAACATAGCTTGCTCCAATCCCTCTTGCTGGCATCTGTAGTTACTGATAGGGGATGCAGAATCCAAAATGTTCCTTTACCAAGTTCTCTGGGATGAGCCAGCAGCCGAGTGACACCTTTAGCTGATAAGGTAAGTGGATCCTTGGTTGAGTGAACCTGCAATAAGCGTATAAAAATGAAGTTCTGGAGAACTCTTGTATGGGCCTTAACAGGGTGTGCTTACATTCTAAGGGGGCCAACTAGCCAAGGGAACTAATGCCCTTGCGATTAGCCACTGGCCTCATTAGCATATAATGAAGGATCATTAGAAAGCTGAAAAACACCCCCATGATGCTACCACCACCATGTTTCACTGTTGGGATTGTCTTGGGCAGGGTATGAGCACTGCCTGGTTTTCTTCACACATACCTTCTTAGAATTATCACCAATAAGTTCTATCTTCATTTCATCAGACCAGAGAATCTAATTTCTCATAGTTTGGGAGTCATTCATGTGGTGGGTTTTTTTTGCAAACTCTATGCGGGCTTTTATATGTCTTGCACTGAGAAGAGGCTTCCATCGGGCCACTCTGCCATAAAGGCCAGACTGGTGGAGGGCTGCAGGGAAAGTTGACTTTGTGGAACTTTCTTCCATCTCCCTACTGCATCTCTGGAGCTCAGCCACAGTGATCTTGGGGTTCTTCTTTACCTCTCTCACCAAGGCTCTTCTCCCACGATTGCGCAGTTTGGCTGGACAGCCAGGTCTGGGAAGAGTTCTGGAGGTCCCAAATTTCTTCCATTTAAGGATTATGGAGGCCACTGTGCTCTTAGGAACCTTGAATACTGCAGAAATTCTTTTGTAACTTTGGCCAGATCTGTGCCTTGCCACAATTCTGTCTCTAAGCTCATTGGGCAGTTCCTTTGACCTCATGATTCTCATTTGGTCTGACATGCACTGTGAGGTCCTATATAGACAGGTGTGTGCCTTTCCAAATCAAGTCCTATCAGTTAAATTAAACACAGCTGTGCTCCAATGAAGGAGTAGAACCATCTCAAGGAGGATCACATGGAAATGGACAGCATTTGACTTAAATAGGAGTGTGTGAGCAAAGGGTGTGAATACTTATGACCATGTGATATTTCAGTTTTTCTTGTTTAATAAATTTGCAAAAATGTCTACATTTCAGGGTTTTTCTGTTAAGATGGGGTGCAGAGTGTACATTAATGAGAAAAAAACAACTAACTTTTTTGAATTTACCAAATGGTTGCAATGAAACAGAGTGAAAAATGTTAAGTGGTCTGAATACTTTCCATACCCACGTATGTTTTTCGGTAAAATACTGGCACTAGTACCAAAAAATATATGTGTATATAAATGCATGGTGCTGCATTGAGAATTGTAATAACGGATGCTATTATATTATCATTGTATACTTCAACCACTATCATACATGTGGTATATGGTTACCCAATGAGGGTCGTGACTTGGGATATTTCTGTTTTTTTTTTAAATTGTTTTACTGTGCGTTTGGATTTAATAAAGATTTGTATATTCTAATTTGTACTGGTGTGCGCATCTCATTTGTGTGATGCTTTTCTCCCCCTTGAGTGTACTAATAGGAAACAGGAGTTGCAAGTGTATGGTGATATCTGTAACAAAGCAGATGACGTCTTGATAACAAACAGCAAAGTAGAGGTGCGAAACTAAGTTGTACTGAAGTACTGTAGCATACGGATCTAAGAGCATTGTGGAGATTTTAATTATTCTTCATGAAATACTTTTAACATGAAAAATAGGATTGTAACAGTACGTGAAAACAAAACGAGAAAAAAAAACAAAAACGAAAAAAACAATTCCTGAAAGAATAAAACATTTTAGAACAACAATATCCCCAAAAGTAAAATGTTGGTTTAAAAAGTCGGAAATGAAAAGGATACTGGGACAGGAACGGTGTATCTCTCCTTTCTGACCGGCATCGCTGACCAGACATTCTCGTACAGAAATTTCAAGCAATGCATTCAACTGACTGAAAAAACAAAAATGATGTGGGTTTTTTTAAATTATAAATCTACAAAAATATCACATCGATATTTTTTATAATGTCAGAAAAACAAAAAAACAAAAAAAAAAAACTGTGAAACTTTTTCTTGGCTCAATTAAAAAATCTAAGACACTAAAATTTGCATGTGAAAGTCGCTCACAAGTCGGTCATTATTCATAGCTGTAAGTCTTAATTATACCACATGTATTCTATGGTTTAACACGCAAGAAAATAATAAACCTCCAACCTTTGCTCCTCTTGAACAGATTCAAATCCTACAAGTTCCACAGTTTTCTTCCCAATCACGATCGTCTCATTCCATTCAGTGTTTGGTCCATAGCGCTTTGTCATGGCACTTAAGAAACTGACACCAAAATTTGCCTTCTTGGGTCGTACAAAAGATCCTCCTGTAAGATGGCTACACGTTTTCCAAACAGCCAGTGTGAACAAAAAGAAAATACAACAAAAATAACTTGAGAAGGAGACATTTTTATTTTAATGTCATGATTTTTATTTTATAAATCCCAAAAATAAACAACTTTGTAATATGACTTAATCAGGGAAATCTGCTTCTTTCTCATCCTGCATTGATATTTCACTCTCAATTCAAAAGGCAAGAAGTCAGATTTTGCAATAATGGAGATACAAGATGTCAATTGGTGCTCATAATATTCTATGGAGGGGGAGGAGCTAGAAGCCAACAAACATTCTGCTGCAAGTTCTGATAAGACGACTGTTACTTTAGATATTTCTACACCTTACACCACAATGAAAAAGAAAAATATGGTAAGTAAAAAAGGCATTCATACTAGGCTCTTGGGATCAATTCCTCAGTCTGTCATCTTTAAAGGCTGCTTTACACCAGAAGATCTTTCGTGCGATAGATCGTCGGGGTCACGTTTTTTGTGACGCACATCCGGCATCGCTTGCGATGCCGGCCTGTGTGACACCTCCTAGCGACGCAGTATCGCTCACAAATCGTGAGTCGTGTACTGGTCGCTAGGTTTTATAATATCGGTTAATTTAATTGTTTATCGTTCCCGGGGTAGCACACGCCGCTCCGTGTGACACCCCGGGAACGATGAACATCGCTTACCTGCGACCCGCGGCTCTCGCCGGCTATGTGGAAGGAAGGAGGTGGGCGGGATGTTTACATCCCGCTCATCTCCGCCCCTCCGCTTCTATTGGCCGGCGGCCGTGTGAAGTCGCTGTGACGCCAACGTCCCTCCCACTCCAGGAAGTGGACGTTCGCCACCCACAGCGAGGTCGGACAGGAGGCAAGTACGTGTGACGGGGGCTTACCGACTTTGTGCGCCACGGGCAGTGATTTGCCTGTGACGCAAAAAGGACGGGGCGGGTACGATCGATTGTGAAATTGCACAAAATCAGTCGTACCGTGTAAAGCAGCCTTAACTTCTTCATGACAAAGAAATTATTAGGTATTTTGGGAGCTTTCATTTTTCGTCTACCTTTCTTTCAAGAGCCACAAAATTTTAATATTTCTGTCAACATATCCATTTGAAGGCTTGTTTTGGGGAGGCAAGTTATATGTCTAAATAACACCATCTATGCAATCCGCTGAAAATTAGGACAAACATTCCAAGTAGGATGAAATAGTAAAAATAAAATAAAAAAAAAAAAAATGAATAATGAAACTTCAACTTTTTTTTTTTTTTTTTTTTTAGGGGGTGGGGGCTTGTTTTGTAAAAATAAACTTGCACCATGATTCTCCATTATTCTCCAGGCCAATAAGGTTACAAACGATATGCTTGTATTAAAAATGTAGAACTTTGTGTAAAAAAAAAAAAAAATAAAAATATTTTAACCAGTTTGTGAGAATTCTAACTATTTTTTTTTTTTTTTCCCTGCATGAAAAACTAAGTGTAAATGCCAGCTTACCATTCACAAAGTTCTCTGGGTTGCAGTCCCAATAGTGGATCACATATTCCCCTCACAGAAGTAGAAGAGCAGCCTACCACACAAGTAGTCCACGGAAAAAGAAGGGAGGGTTTTATTCATTAGCTTAAAAAAAATATAGAAAGAAAAACAGCAATGACGTATGAGAAAAACAGTGGGGGGGAAGGGGTGTTTGGTTGGGAGTACTCATTTCGGTATGCAACCTTCATCATGGTCCGTGCTGAATGTAGTCAGATCATTTTAATCTAGACAGGAAATACAAAAAACCGTGACCTCAGAAGTAATTGAATAATTGGTAATTGAATTAAAAATGGGAGTATTTCTCTACAAGACAAGAAACATGATACAAAACAGACTTTCAATCCACTATGTCTATAGTAAAAAAGGGGAAAAAAATGAACATTAAATATAAAATACAAAAAAAACTTGAACTGAAAAAAATGAAAAAAAAAAAAACACAGAAATTACAAAATAGTCAAATGCAGAAAAAAAGACCAATAAATATTCGTATATGCATATATATAGCCATAACAATGGACCGAATAATTAAATAGGCTAGCACAAATATTATATTCAAAAAACATTCCTATACATAATAAAATTATTTTATGAGTTTTAAACAACCGCAAACCAGGGGCAAAAAAAAACAATTAAATTATGCTAACAATCAAAATTGAACACAATAAAAGAAAGAAAACACATATTGTAATACCAACATTAATATTGTGTGATCAGATCCAGTCTGTGATTAAGTCCCGTTGGTGTGCGGCTTTCAAGTAGAAAAATCCAAAAACTTTACCTATTCATCAGAAGTCTCCTGTGATCACCGCCTCTAACCGGTCTACAGACTTTTTCAATACCCGAAAAATCAAAACTAGCGACATCTCTATTATGTTGGTGAATAAAATGTTTGAATGCCGCAGAGATACCAGACACCAGTACACTCTACATCTGAAAGATGTCTGTTGATCTTTCTCTTTAAAGTGCCTGTCGTGCAGCCGATATATTGTACCTGGCAAGTGGTACATTCAATCACATAAGCCAGGTAAGTAGTTACAGTTTATGAAACTATTGTTCTTAAGCTCTTTTTTTATTACATAGGGAAGAAAAAGTATGAGTTTTCCTAGCAAAGTCGCAATCTTACAATTATTCACTCTGCACTTGAAAAATCACTTAAGATCCAACCTGGTCCTTGATTGTAAAGTTTTTTTTTTTTACAACAAAATCTAGGTGACAACATAGACCGCAATTTACGTGGCTTTTTAGCTATGTAATTAATTTTATTATGCTCTATGATTTTTTTCAGATTAGCATCTTGGTCGAGTAATGGTAAGTATTTCCTAATAATCTTAATATAATTGTATTGCAAACTGAACTGGGTTGAAAAGATATTAGTATTAGGGGCTCTATTCTTTTGTGCCTTATTAGTGCCAGCAATAAGGTTTTTAAAATCAATATTTTTAACTATGCCATTGGCTCTATCCAATGACCGTGTAGTATGTCCTCCATGCTTTAACCTTCTGGCTAGGATTACTTTTTACTTTATTATATATTTCTTCACTGGAGCTATTTCTTTTTAATCTTATCTCGCCCACTGGGATATTTTTGATAACATGAGTAGGGTGGCAAGAATCGGCTGACAGTATGGAATTGACAGATGGCATTTTACAATAAGGTGAGATGATAATTTTGTTATTGTACGCACTAAGGATAACATCCAGAAAATTGATGTTGTGGACATCAAAGACACCTGTGAAGCTAAGATTATAGTTTTCATTCAGATATAGAAGAAATCTATCAATAGTATCCAAGGCCCTTCTCCCCCCAAATAATCTTTAAATCACCAATATGCCCAGCCACAACAAATGATCAAAAAAGGGTTGGAAGGATTATATATTCTTCTTCCCATTTGGCCATCACAATGTGTGCAAATGAAGGTGAAAATTTTGCGCCCATGCTTTCTCAAAAAGGTAAAAAATAGTTGTGACTGAGCAGATATTAAACTGACATGACGAAAACTTTTCAATTCAGGGGTATAGTTGCTGTAAAGATTCAAGAAATCAGACCACTGTTAATGGCTATGTAGTGTAGGATGGATGGGTAGAGTGCTACCACATCGCATGTAAGCCAAGTTTGGCAACTATTGATTTCTTATCTCTGATGAAGATGGGTATTGTACTCACTAGTGGCTGTAAATAATGGTCCACCCACTCCAAGTTTTTCACCAAGTGCACCTATCCTGGCCACAACGGGCCTGAGAGGGTGTGAAAAAAGATTAGATCTAACTACAAAAGAACGGAATTTTGTTTACTTACTGTAAATTCCTTTTCTTCTAGCTCTAATTGGGAGACCCAGACAATTGGGTGTATAGGCTATGCCTCCGGAGGCCGCACAAAGTATTACACTCAAAAGTGTTAAGCCCCTCCCCTTCTGCCTATACACCCCCCGTGCTCCCACGGGCTCCTCAGTTTTGGTGCAAAAGCAAGAAGGAGGAAATATAATTACAAACTGGTTTAAAGTAACTTCAATCCGAAGGAACATCGGAGAACTGAAACCATTCAACATGAACAACATGTGTACACAAAAAAACAGGGGCGGGTGCTGGGTCTCCCAATTAGAGCTAGAAGAAAAGGAATTTACGGTAAGTAAACAAAATTCCGTTCTTCTTTTTCGCTCTATTGGGAGACCCAGACAATTGGGACGTCCAAAAGCAGTCCCTGGGTGGGTAAAATAATACCTCGTAAGAGAGCCGTAAAACGGCCCTTTCCTACAGGTGGGCAACCGCCGCCTGAAGGACTCGTCTACCTAGGCTGGCATCCGCCGCAGCATAGGTATGCACCTGATAGTGTTTCGTGAAAGTATGCAGGCTCGACCAGGTAGCCGCCTGACACACCTGCTGAGCCGTAGCCTGGTGCCTCAAAGCCCAGGACGCGCCCACGGCTCTGGTAGAATGGGCCTTCAGCCCTGAGGGAACCGGAAGCCCAGCTGAACGGTAAGCTTCGATAATTGGCTCCTTGATCCACCGAGCCAGGGTTGATTTGGAAGCCTGTGACCCTTTACGCTGGCCAGCGACAAGGACAAAGAGTGCATCCGAGCGGCGCAGGGGCGCCGTACGAGAAATGTAGAATCTGAGTGCTCTCACCAGATCTAACAAGTGCAAATCCTTTTCACATTGGTGAACTGGATGAGGATAAAAAGAAGGTAAGGAGATATCCTGATTGAGATGAAAGGGGGATACAACCTTAGGGAGAAATTCCGGAACCGGACGTAGAACCACCTTGTCCTGGTGAAACACCAGAAAAGGGGCTTTGCATGACAACGCTGCTAGCTCAGACACTCTCCGAAGAGAGGTGACTGCTACTAGGAAGACCACCTTCTGCGAAAGGCGTGAGAGAGAAAGAGATATCTCTCATTGGCTCGAATGGTGGTTTCTGAAGAACCATCAGCACCCTGTTCAGATCCCAGGGTTCTAACGGCCGCTTGTAAGGTGGAACGATGTGACAAACTCCCTGCAGGAACGTGCGTACCTGTGGAAGTCTAGCTAGGCGCTTCTGGAAAAACACCGAGAGCGCAGAAACTTGTCCCTTAAGGGAGCCAAGCGACAAACCCTTTTCCAGTCCAGATTGAAGGAAGGACAGAAAAGTAGGTAATGCAAATGGCCAGGGAGAAAAACCCTGAGCAGAGCACCATGACAGAAAAATTTTCCACGTCCTGTGATAGATCTTGGCGGACGTTGGTTTCCTAGCCTGTCTCATAGTGGCAATGACATCCTGAGATAATCTTGAAGACGCTAGGATCCAGGACTCAATGGCCACGCAGTCAGGTTGAGGGCCGCAGAATTCAGATGGAAAAACGGCCCTTGAGACAGCAAGTCTGTTCGGTCTGGTAGTGCCCACGGTTGGCCGACCGTGAGATGCCACAGATCCGGGTACCACGACCTCCTCGGCCAGTCTGGAGCGACGAGGATGGCGCGGCGGCAGTCGGCCCTGATCTTGCGTAACACTCTGGGCAACAGTGCCAGCGGAGGAAACACATACGGGAGCTGAAACTGCGACCAATCCTGAACTAAGGCGTCTGCCGCCAGACCTCTGGGGTCTTGAGACCGTGCCATGAACATTGGTACCTTGTTGTTGTGCCGGGATGCCATGAGGTCGACGTCCGGCACCCCCCAGCGGCAACAGATCTCCTGAAACACGTCCGGGTGAAGGGACCATTCCCCTGCGTCCATGCCCTGGCGACTGAGATAATCTGCTTCCCAGTTTTCCACGCCTGGGATGTGAACTGCGGATATGGTGGAGGACGTGGCTTCCACCCACATCAAGATCCGCCGGACTTCCTGGAAGGCTTGACGACTGCGTGTGCCGCCTTGGTGATTGATGTATGCCACCGCTGTGGAATTGTCCGACTGAATTCGGATCTGCTTGCCTGCCAGCCACTGCTGGAACGCTTTCAGGGCAAGATACACTGCCCGAATTTCCAGAACATTGATCTGAAGCGAGGACTCTTGCCGGGTCCACGTACCCTGAGTCCTGTGGTGGAGAAAAACCGCTCCCCATCCTGACAGACTCGCGTCTGTCGTAACTACTTCCCAGGATGGGGGAAGGAAGGATTTCCTTCCCCCATCCTGGGAAGTAGTTACGACAGATAATGAAGTGGGAAGAAGCCACCACCGAAGGGAGGCTTTGGTCGCCTGAGGGAGGGAGACGTTCCTGTCGAGGGACGTCGGCTTCCTGTCCCATTTGCGTAGGATGTCCCATTGAAGGGGACGCAGGTGAAACTGCGTGAAAGGAACTGCCTCCATTGCTGCCACCATCTTCCCCAAGAAGTGCATGAGGCGCCTCAAGGGGTGTGACTGGCCTTGAATGAGAGACTGTACCCCTTTCTGTAGTGACTGCTGTTTGATCAGCGGAAGCTTCACTATCGCTGAGAGGGTATGAAACTCCATGCCAAGGTACGTCAGCGATTGGGCCGGTGTCAGATTTGACTTTGGAAAATTGATGATCCACCCGAAACTCTGGAGAGTCTCCAGGGTAACGTCGAGGCTGTGTTGGCATGCCTCTTGAGAGGGTGCCTTGATCAACAGATCGTCCAAGTACGGGATCACAGAATGACCCTGAGAATGGAGGACCGCTACTACAGTAGCCATAACCTTGGTGAAAACCCGTGGGGCTGTCGCCAGGCCGAATGGTAGTGCCACGAACTGCAGGTGTTCGTTTTCCATGGCGAAGCGCAAGAAGCGTTGGTGCTCTGGGGCAATCGGAACGTGGAGATAAGCATCCTTGATATCGATCGATGCAAGGAAATCTCCCTGGGACATTGAGGCGATGACGGAACGGAGGGATTCCATCCGGAACCGCCTGGTCTTTACGTGTTTGTTGAGAAGTTTCAGGTCCAGGACAGGACGGAAGGACCCGTCTTTCTTTGGGACCACAAACAAGTTGGAGTAAAAACCGTGGCCCTGTTGCTGAAGAGGAACAGGGACCACCACTCCTTCTGCCTTCAGGGTGCCCAGCGCCTGCCGAAGAGCCTCGGCTCGCTCGGGAGGCGGAGAGGACCGGAAGAATCGAGTCGGGGGACGAGAGATGAACTCTATCTTGTAACCGTGAGAGAGAATGTCTCTCACCCAGCGGTCTTTTATTTGTGGCAGCCAGGTGTCGCAAAAGCGGGAGAGCCTGCCACCGACCGAGGATGCTACTAGAGGAGGTAGAAAGTCATGAGGCAGCCGCTTTGTTAGCGGTGCTCCCAATGGCCTTTTTAGGACGTGACTTAGACCGCCATGCATCAGAGTTCCTTTGTTCTTTCTGAGACCTTTTGGACGAGGAGAATTGGGACCTGCCCGCGCCCCGAAAGGACCGAAACCTCGACTGCCCTCTCCTCTGTTGGGAGAGGTTCTGCTTGGGCTGGGGTAAGGATGTATCCTTTCCCTTGGATTGTTTGATGATTTCATCCAGGCGCTCGCCAAAGAGCCTGTCGCCAGAAATTGGCAAACCGGTTAAACGCTTTTTGGAAGCGGAATCTGCCTTCCACTCCCGTAGCCACAAGGCCCTGCGGACTACTACCGAATTGGCGGTCGCAACTGCCGTACGGCTCACAGAGTCCAGGACAGCATTCATAGCGTAAGACGCAATTGCCGAGGTCTGGGAGGTAATGGAAGCCACTTGTGGCGCGGCCGCTTCAATTTTCGCTTGACCTGCTGATATAGCTTGTAGCGCCCATACGGCTGCGAATGCTGGGGCAAAAGAAGCTCCGATAGCTTCATAGATGGATTTCATCCAGAGCTCCATCTGCCTGTCAGTGGCATCTTTAAGCGAGGCCCCATCTTCCACTGCAAGTATGGATCTAGCCGCCAGTCTGGAGATTGGAGGATCCACTTTGGGACATTGAATCCAACCTTTAACCACTTCCGGGGGAAAAGGATAACGTGTATCCTTAAGGCGCTTAGAGAAACGCTTATCCGGACAAGCATGGTGATTCTGGATTGCCTCTCTGAAATCAGAGTGGTCTAGAAACATACTCTGTGTACGCTTGGGGAACCTGAAGCGAAATTTCTCCTGCTGAGAATCTGACTCCTCCGCCGGAGGGGCTGAGGGAAGAAAATCCAGCAACTGATGAATGGATGCAATAAGATCATTCACTATGGCGTCCCCGTCTGGAGAATTAAGATTGAGAGCGCTCCCAGGATCAGAATCCTGATCAGCTGTCTCCGCATCATCAACCAGAGAATCCCCCCGCTGAGACCCTAAACAATATGATGTCGAGGGAAATTCTAAGCGGGCCCGCTTAGACGATCTGGGGCTAGGTTCTAAGTCCGAACCCTCCGTCTGGGATGTATGAGATACCCCGTGAGGACATTGTTGGTCCAACTGAGGGGGGGTCAGGGAACAATGATTCAACAGAGTCCCTTTGCCTAGATACCGGTCTGGACTGCAAGGCTTCTAGTATCTTAGCCATAGTCTCAGAGAGTTGATCCTTAAAGGCTGCAAACTCAGTCCCCGTCACCTGGACATTGTCAACAGGTGGCTCCCCCTGGGCCCCTCTTAGCAGAGGATCCGGCTGAGGAAGTGTCACAGGGGTCGAACACTGTACACAATGAGGCGCAGGCAACATAATAAGCCTGTGTTTTGGCACCCCTGCCTTTTGTGGGCGCCATGCTATAGTTTTCCCTGAGTAACACAATAGGGTATATAGCCAGAAAGAACTGTGCTCATACAGTGTAAATTATATACAGTACACAAATAATGTACCAATACAATACAGCACCATGGGGCTAGCACCACATGTGCTGCTTACCAGCCGCCTAAGCGGTTGTGAGGCCACCAGAGACCGTGTCTGGGTCTCCCATGAATATGTCCCTCTCTGCAGCGTCGGTGGAGCTGACAGGAATGGCTGTGGCGTCCTGACGAGCTGAGGAAGCTGTGGGCGTGGCCTGGAAAGAGCGCGAAACGGGCGCTCACACTGTGCACAGTGAGGGGAGTGGAGCATGTAAATCATACTCCAGCCCTCATTGCTGCTCGCTCCGTGCATCGTCCCGCCCTTCCCCTGCCTGTCAGGGCTGAGGGCGGGAGAGAAAAAGGGAAACTAGGCCGCAATGAAGCCGGGGACTGTAGTAATAAACGCGGCCGCCGTAAAAGCGCGGTCGCGTGAAAGTCCCCGGCGAACTACAAGTCCCAGCCGCGCCGCAGTGTCCCGTGGCAACGGCGGTCAGTGCGGTAGCCCTTACATATAAACACACTCAGCGACGCTGAGTGTGTAATGGCACATATAGACCCGGTCAGCGCCGCGGTCCCCGGTGCACTAGCACACCCAGCAAAGCTGAGGTGATGCCGTGCGCCGTCCCCATAGGGATACAGAGTACCTTTAAGATGCAGGGCCATGTCCCTGAACGGTATCGGCTCCTATCCATCAGGCTCCACAGGAGTTGTGGATGAAGCCCGGTCTCAGTGCCTGGAGACCGATAAGATCCCACTTCACCCAGAGCCCTAAGGGGGATGGGGAAGGAAAACAGCATGTGGGCTCCAGCCTCCATACCCGCAATGGATACCTCAACCTTAACAACACCGCCGACAAAAGTGGGGTGAGAAGGGAGCATGCTGGGGGCCCTATATGGGCCCACTTTTCTTCCATCCGACCTAGTCAGCAGCTGCTGCTGACTAATCTGTGGAGCTGTGCTTGCATGTCTGCCTCCTTCGCACAAAGCAAAAAACTGAGGAGCCCGTGGGAGCACGGGGGGTGTATAGGCAGAAGGGGAGGGGCTTAACACTTTTGAGTGTAATACTTTGTGCTGCCTCCGGAGGCATAGCCTATACACCCAATTGTCTGGGTCTCCCAATAGAGCGAAAAAGAAATTAAAACCTCGATCAGACAATCTTGGAACCGTGATAAGATTACAAAAAACGGAATAGACAGGGCAAGCAAAAGCATAGGAAGAAGAGTGCATTACACCCAGAACAAAGGAAATATTAGAAGTTCCGATGTGGAATATATCCAGCTATATTCTATCGACTTCCCAGATCTCTCTCCTTTCCAGGGGCTTAGTTTTTTCCCATGTGAAAAAGTTTTGACCTTTTTAGAACAATTCCTGGAATTAATAAATTCGCTAGAAATTTAACAATAAAATGTCATTTTCATGAAGAAACTTATTCCCCTGAAACCTCATCATATTCTGTTTCTACTACTGAAGAGGTGTTACTCATATTTAAAGAACAATCCTCGCTTTGCCATCTTAGAGCATTGGAAAAAAGAGAGCAGAAATTATGACATCAGTCTCAAAAGTGAATTTATCAAGTCTTATCCCTTTTATTATCCACTTCAGTTGCGACCCTCGGTCTTAGACTCGTTCCAGGATATGGTTGAAAAAGAAGATCTTATTCTACTCAATGCTAACACTATCCATTTCAATCTACCGCACAATAATTTATCTAAAGAAAGAAAGATCTGACCTCAAAGAAAGATCTCCACATGCGGCAGGCA
This sequence comes from Anomaloglossus baeobatrachus, assembly GCF_048569485.1. Taxonomy (NCBI): domain Eukaryota; kingdom Metazoa; phylum Chordata; class Amphibia; order Anura; family Aromobatidae; genus Anomaloglossus; species Anomaloglossus baeobatrachus. The sequence goes on along the minus strand of NC_134355.1, from coordinate 213,702,357 downwards.
GATAAAAGGTGGAGCAGTAGTTATCATGAATGCTCATCTTTAAAGAAAACTAAATTTGATGAACTAGAGGACAAGGAGTCCTACATTGAATTACCCTCTTACGCTACAAAAAACTTTAATGTGAAAGTTCAGAAATTATTGGAGGAAGGACTACATATGGGCGCTCTAGACAAAAAAATTCTCTATCTTTACGTCAAAACAACATGTGAGATCCCTATCTACCACTCACTCCCCAAGATACTTAATCCTTTTCCACCCCCTCTCAGGCCCATTGTGGCCGGGATAGGTGCACTTGGTGAAAAACTTGGGGAATGGGTGGACCATTGCACAGGTCTGCGACTAAAAAGCTGTTTGATTATTTTCATCTAAATTCCATGTATTTTGGTGTGCTGAAAATGAAAAAAATATTGAAAAAAATCCTGGACGTCAGGATTTGCCACAAAATGCAAAATTCTCATCAAATTTAGTAAATTTTTCATATTTTTTTCTTTTTTTAAAGTCAAAATTACTGTTAATTAACATCAATGCATTGAAGATATATAATGCAAAAAAAAAAAAAAATATATAACTTTCAAAGAAAAGAATGTAAATAGCCACTGGATTATTATTAATTAGACGTTATCAGCAATATTTTTAAAAGCAGCATATCAACACTGCAGAAAATTATAATCGTTAAAATTTAACTTTTACTCAAAATTCTCTAAAAATGTGGTCAGAATCACAATTACAAGACAGACAAACAACCATCATATTATAAAAGAAACGGCCCCTCCTTTTAGGTCAGAGGATATTTGTAATGGCCAAGGATACACCGCAAGAATAGAAATCGGATTTGTCTCACCAGTTATTCTTTCAAAATGAGGTTAATAGGGTCCATTCATTTATATTGAGATGGAACCCACAAGGATCTGAAGTGTCTCCCGACGAGTTTCAATTAACTCTTCAGGGGAGTAATAAATGCAACCCAGGTCCCATAAAAACATGAACCTTGCATTCATATAACATGCTGTAATAAGATTTATCACAACATTTGATAATGGAGCAGAAGGAGGTAAAAGGATTTTTTGTTACTGTTGGTAAGAAATTCCGGAGCCAGGTTACGGGAAAAGAGTATGAGATTCGATCCTTTATTAATTGTAAGACACAGGGAGTGATCAACAAAGCAACGTGCATTTGTAAACTAGAATATGTGGGTAAGACCCGTAGGGAACTCAGACGAAGGATTGGGGAACATCTTAGGGATATTAGATTAAATAATGATACGCCGTTAGCTAGGCAGATTAATAATTTGCATGGTGGAGATCCTTCCGTTGTTGTATTTCAAGGCCTTGATCATGTCAGACCGCCTCCCAGAAGGGGTGATTGGGACAGGAGATTACTACAACAAGAGTCTAGATGGATTTATTGGTTGAAGACACTCTGTCCCAACGGTTTGAATGAGGAACTTTCTTTTGCACCCTTTGTTTAGTGATGGTATAGTTATTATCATAGCTAGGAGGGTAAGACGACGGCCGAGTGGGGGCGCCCACCCACCGTTCTATCTTAAGGTGCCGACCCCCACATGATAAGTAAGGCTAGTATAAAGAAGTAGTGGGCAGAGGTTTAGAGAGAGTTCTTTTATGGGTTCGGTTTCTGCACCTTTGGTTCTTGCTAGCCCCAACCCCAAGGCTTTTTTGAGCGGTGGGTTCTAATTGACTACCATGGAGGGTGGCCTCTCATGATCAATGTCTTGATTAATATTTGTGTGTTTTTTTCTATCCCTATTTTCTACCCCCCTTCTTTTGAGCCATGGTGTTATACTACTCTAAATCTTGGATCTGATGTCAAATATTTTTTCTAAGCAAAAATACTTTTGAGAATCTTTTGTGATCCGGTTTCTTGAGTATGAATATAGGTATTAAAACCTCCATGTTTTTTATCTGGATGACATGCTTTGATATGGACTTTATTGATTTCTATTAGCATGCTTTTGTTTAATGGGTGATATGGCTAGATACTGTTATTACAGTTTGGAATCACCTTTTATTGATTATGAAAGATATTGGATAAACCTTTTTTTGCGGTAATGATATCCAGATCATAATCAATGAGGCAGGTAAACGTTTCTGTTTACCTTACCCTTGAATACAGTGTGGTAGTTGTCCTGAAACGATGTGATATTGTACAAATAATCTATTTGGTGACGTTTTTTGATGTGTGTGTTTCTTCAGATGGTGTGGTGCTGTCTCATGACCTTGTAAGGATGACGTATATCGCTATGGTGATTATGATCTATCAGGCGTCGGCGTGTCACATGGCCGGGCAAAAGGAAATGATATTGTTGTGAATTGCTATGGCAACCGGAGGGTATTGTGATGCGGTACTATGGGCCATATGACCGGATGGTATGTGAGGAGAGACTATACATATCACTATGGCTACTGCATAAATAACATCGTGCGTCCTGTCACCTGTTGGTCATGTGTCTGGGTGATTTGCTATGGTAACCGCAGGGTATGATGACGCGTGTAGCGGGCCATGTGACCGGAAGGGCGGCCTAGAAGGAAAGACGGCGCATGTTACCAGAGTTACTGTGGAAACAACATCATGCGCCACATCCGGTCACCTGCTAGTCATGTGTCCGGGTGAATCGCCATGGTAACCGCGGGGTATGATGATGCGTACGGCGGGCCATGTGACTAGGCGGGCGTTCTGTAAGGAGAGACGGTGCATATCACCATAGCTACTGCGTAAATAACATCACGCGCCACATCCGGTCACCTGATGACCATGTGTTCGGGTGGGCGGAAAGGACGTCACACGCTGGGATAGGGAGGGAGTATTTAAACTCCCGTTAGCGACAGCTGACTGATAGGGCGAGAAGCACGGGCGCCCGTACCATGTGGTGAGTTCCCAGAGATTTATATAAAAGATAAGGAAATCCGTTAAGTTTGCTGTTAGATATTTATTGTGCATTTGTTCCAGCATGCTGTATAGGTGACTGGCTTTCTGTAATTGGTACCTGTAATGGAATCACCGCATTTTCTTGAACAAAATTGTTAAGTGGTGAGTTGTCCTACATATGGATGTTAATTATTGGATTGTTGACATGTTGATATCCTCTGTGTATTTTTTTGTTACAGCATGTTATATGAATGCAAGGTTCATGTTTTTATGGCACCTGGGTTGCATTTATTACTCCCCTGAAGAGTTAATTGAAACGCGTCGGGAGACACTTCAGATCCTTGTGGGTTCCATCTTAATATAAATGAATGGACCCTATTAACCTCATTTTGAAAGAATAACTGGTGAGACAAATCCGATTTCTATTCTTGCGGTGTATCCTTGGCCATTACAAATATCCTCTGATCTAAAAGGAGGGGCCGTTTCTTTTATTATATGTTGGTTGCTTGTCTGTCTTGTAATTGTGATTCTGACCGCATTTTTAGAGAATTTTGAGTAAAAGTTAAATTTTAATGATTATAATTTTCTGCAGTTTCAAAGAAAAGAACTTTCAGAGTGAGCTACTGAAACCAGCATCAACATTTTGCAAGCTGAATGAGCGGGCTCTGAGATGCCCGGGCTTGTTTCAATTATTTTATCTTTGTTCTCGCCTGTTCACACTTTTTAATCTCAGTTCATTTTAGCTTTTCATACTCAACAGTGTTTCCCAAAATTAGCATTATGGCTCAGCGGAAGTGTATTAATTCACCTGACAGTTTGTTACATTTGTGGTGAATATACAGTGTTGAACCAGCAGCTGAATATTACAGACTTTGTGAAAAAAAAAAAAAGTATACTTCGCATATTTCGGACTAAAGCTTGGAGATCAAGATAAAGCTTGGGCGCCTCAAAGTGTGCAAACTGTGTGTTGAGGACCTCCGAAATTGGTTCAAGGGTATGAAAAAAGCTTTCCGTTATGGGATTCCTATGGTATATCGAGAGCAAAAAAACCATAGTGACGACTGTTACTTTTGTTCATGCGATGTGAAAGGGTATAATTCAAAATGGAAGCATTCCATTTCATACCCCAATATTCACTCAGCAATTCGTCCCATTCCCCATGGCACAGATATACCAGTACCCAAGGCCCCTGCTACCTCGGAAGAGATAACTATGTCCGATGAAGGTGGAGTCATACCTGAATCAGATGAATCAAGTTCTGACTTTGAAGATGATACAAGACCAAAATTGTTTTCCCAGGAGGAGATGATTGATTTGGTAAGAGACTTAAATCTTCCCAAAGATGCCGCTGAGTAACTCGGCTCAAGGCTCAAAAGCAAGAATTTATTGTTGCCAGGAGTGTGTTTTCATGGTTCAGACATCGTGAAGACGAGTTCGTTCCTTACTTTGCCCAGGAAGATAAGTTGGTTTATTGCATCAATGTCGAAGGTTTGATGGGTCAATTCAAAATCCAATATGATTCAGCGCAATGGCGTCTTTTTATAGATTCTTCAAAAAGACGTTTCAAAGCAGTTTTACTCCACAACGGCGGTTTTTATGCTTCTATCACTGTAGGTCATTCCATACACCTCAAGGAAACCTACGAGAGCTTGGAATTGGTTCTTTGTAAACTTAAATATGAAGACCATGGTTGGCAAGTGTGCGGGGATTGGAAAGTCTTGTGCATGCTGCTCGGGCAACAAGCTGGGTATACCAAATACCCTTGTTATCTGTGTCTATGGGACTGTCGAGACCAACAAAATCACTGGACCACGAAGAATTGGCAGCCGATGGTGCTCACAGTTGGTGAAAAAAAATGTCCTCTGAGAAACTTTGGTTCCTCCCCATAAAGTTCTTCTACCACCTCTCCACATCAAATTGGGATTGATGAAGCAATTCGTAAAATCACTTCCAAAAGATGGAGAATGCTTCAAATACTTGGTTGCCAAGTTTCCAGGCCTCTCGGAGGCAAAACTGAAGGAAGGGGTGTTCGTCGGACCAGACATTAGAAGGCTTATAGCTAATCAAGAGTTTATCAATACCATGACGTATCCTCAAAAAATAAGGGTGGATTGCATTTAAAGAGGTTGTAGAGAATATTTATAGGCAATAACAAAGACCCTGACTACAAACAAATCGTCGGACGAATGCTAAAAGCATTTCAAGCTTTAGGTTGCCTGATGAGTTTGAAAGTGCATTTCCTCCATTCCCACCTTGACAACTTTCCTGAAAATTTGGGAGCTGTGAGTGAAGAGCAAGGTGAACGATTCCACCAGGACATTAAAGAGATGGAAAGAAGATACCAGGGAAGATGGAGAATTACAATGATGGCAGAGTACTGTTGGACGCTTCAGAGAGACATTATAGATGCTACTCACAAGCGTAAGTGTACGAAGAGAAGCCTCACAGGGAAGAATAAATCGAATTTAGTGTGTGTTAGTGAGCTCATTGCAGTTAAAAAAAAATTATTTTCATGAAACATTTGTAATAAAAAATTTTATGAGTCTATTTTCATTTATTTTGGGGTATTGTCTTATTTAACATAGTTACTTAAATTGTCAGAAAACTGTGATGTCCTATGACAAAACGGAGGTCATTTTCGCACTCAAAAACATAAAAATTACGTGGAATAACCAAAACCGCCCTCAAAAATTTTTTTTTTTGCAGACCTATATTATTTACAGCCACTAGTGAGTACAATACCCATCTTTATCAGAGATACGAAATCAATAGTTGCCAAACTTGGCTTACATGCAATGTGGTAGCACTCTACCCATCCATCCCACAATACATAGCCATTAACAGTGGTCTGATTTCTTGGATCTTTACAGCAACTATACCCCTGAATTGAAAAGTTTTCTTGTAATTTAAGCAGAAGGTTAAAACAGGATATATCTCACAATCATTGGATAGAGCTGAAGACATAGCTAAATATATTGATTATAAAAACCTTATTGCTGACACTAATAAGACATAAAAGAATAGAGCCCCTAATACTAATAGCTTTTTAACCCAGTTCAGTTTGAAATACAATTATATTAAGATTATTAGGAAATACTTCTATTGCTCGACCAAGATACTAATCTGAAAAAAAAAAAAAAAAAAAAAAAAAATCATACAGAATAATAAAATTAATTACACAGCTAAAAAGCCACCTACATTGCGGTCTATCTTGTCACCTAGTTTTTGTGGTCAAAAAATACTTTACATTCAAGGACCTGGTTGGATCTTATAGATTTTTCAAGTGCAGAGAGAATAAATGCAAGATTGCAGCTTTGCTAGGAAAACTCATACTTTTTCTTCCCTATATAATAAAAAAAAAAAACAAAAACAACTGTTTAAGATCAATAGTTTCATAAACTGTACCGACTTACGTGGCTTATGTGATTGAATGTACAGCTTGCTAGGTACAATATGTCGGCTGCATGACAGGCACTTTAAAGAGACGGCTCAACAGACATCTTTCAGATGTAGAGAGAGTGTACTGGTGTCTGGTATCTCTGTGGCATCCAAACATTTTATTCACCAACATAATAGAGTGGTCACTAGTTTTGATTTTTCAGGTATTGAAAAAGCCTATAGTCCGGTTAGAGGTGGTGATCACGGGAGACTTCTCCTGAACAGGAAAACTTTGGGATTTTTCTACTTGAAAGCCGCACACCAACGGGACTTAATCACAGACTGGATCTCATCACACAATATTAATGTTAATAATACAATGTGTTTTTTATTTTGTGTTCAATTTTGATTATTGTTAGCATAATTTAATGAATTTATTATAATTATGTACATGAACTTTTTTTGGTTATTATTTGTGCTAACCTATTTAATTATTCGGTCCATTTTTATGCTATATATCTTATATGCATAAATATACTTATTGGTCTTTTTTTCTGCCTTGATTTGACTATTTTATAATATGTTCTGTGATTTTTTTTGATGTGATGTCATTTTTTTCTTGTATTTATTTTTCATGTTTCATAATGGATTGAAAGTCTGTTTTGTATCATGTTTGTGTGTCTTGTAAAGAACTACTCCCATTTTTAATTCAATTACCTGTTTCTTGAGGGTACAGTTTTTTGCATTTCCTGTTTAGATTAAAATGGTGATGTGACTACATTCGGCACGGACCATGATGAATGTTGCATACCGAAATGCGTAGTCCCCCACTGTTTTTATTCATATGTCTATGCTGGTATTTTCTAGATATTTTTTTTTAAGCTAATGAACAAATTTTTTGGACTATAAGACGCACCCTGGTTTTAGAGGAGGAAAATAGGAAAATAAAATTTTAAGCAAAAAATGTGGTCATGACACACTGTCATGGGGCGAGGATCTGCTGCTGACACTGTTATGGGGGTAATGTCCCCAAATTCTCTACTAAGGTGCCGCTGCCTGGTATATACAGTATATGTCCCTCATCCTGCTATATACCGTAATCCTGCCATATGGCCGCATCCTGCTATATAACCCATCATGGCATATGGCCCCATCTGGCTCATAATATGCCCCCATCCGGCTCATACTATGCCCCCATCCGGCTCATACTATGCCCCCATCCGGCTCATACTATGCCCCCATCCGGCTCATACTATGCCCCCATCCGGCTCATACTATGCCCCCATCCGGCTCATACTATGCCCCCATCCGGCTCATACTATGCCCCCATCCGGCTCATACTATGCCCCCATCCGGCTCATAATATGCCCCCATCCGGCTCATAATATGCCCCCATCCTGGTGTATGGCCGCATCCTGTGGCACATAAAAAAAATAAATGTTCATACTCACCTCACTCCCTGCAGCATCGCTCGTCCTCCAGTCTGTGTCAGCGGCAGCGCCGCTGATTGGAGCCGTCCTCATTACCCTGCTGGATCGCGATCATCTCCTGTGTCTGTGCCAGTGTCCCGGCGGCTGCGTGTGGACACGTGCGCACAGCGATGACGTCATCGCTGTGCTCGCCGCTACTCTCCACTCAGCCGCCGGCACAAACACAGGAGATGATCGTGATCCAGCAGGGTAATGGGGACGGCTCCAATCAGCGGCGGTGCCGCTGGCACAGACGGGAGGACTAGCGATGCTGCAGGGGAACGGTGAGTACTGTACACTGATTCACTGCTCCCCGCGCTGATTATGATGCACGGGGTGCAGTGAATACAGCCGCACATGATCACTCCAGGCCGTAGTTGCCAGGGGTGATCATGCGAGCCGGCTGTTTATCCCCCGCCCATCATCCCGCCCACCTGTCAGCGCCGGCTTCAGCACTGAGGGATGATGGGCGGGGGATGGGCGTGCATATTAAATGAGCGGGTCCACGTGGTCACGGCAGGCTGCTACAGCCTGCTCGTGCCCCTGTGACCCGCTCCACCGCAGCACCCACATTCCCCGCAGCCACATTCAGACCATAAGACGCACCCCCCACTTTCCCCCAACATTTGGGGGAAAAAAAAATGCATCTTATGGTCCGAAAAATACGGTACATGTTCTAATAATTTTTGGACCATTACTTCCTCCCTAGAAAACCCCCTTTTCTTTTTCCTCGGATTATTTTTCAATGAACCTGTTTGAAGGTTTGTGATATTGAGTGATGAGAGGTCATTTTAATTGTTACACATTTAATTTCTTCACATTTTAACCTCTTCACGTCTGGCCGATTTTGCAACCCTTCTTCCGAGAGCCGTAACTTTTTTATTTTTTGTCACTATAGCCATGTGAGGGCTGTTTTTTTTGTGGAACAAATTGTACTTTTATAATAAACCAAGAGTTTTACCATATAGTGTACTGGAAAATGGCAAAAGAATTCCAAATGCGCAAAAAAAAATGCAAAAAAAAGTGCGATTGCACGATTGTTTTTGAGATATTTTATTCACTGTATTCACTATATGGTAAAACTGATGTGTTGTCGTGATGCCTCTGGTCGGTGTGAGTTTGTAGACACCAAACATGAATAGGTTTACTTTTATTTAAGGAGTTAAAAATCATACGTTTGTAAAAAAAAAAAAAAAAAACAAAAAAAAAAAAAAAAGTTATATAGCAGAGATGTATAATAATAATATATATATATAATATATATATATATATATATATATATATATATATATATATATATATATATATATATATATATATATATACACACACATATATATATATATACACATATATATATATATACACATACACACATACATACATACATACATACATACATACATACATACATACATATATATATATATATATATATATATATATATATATCCGTGTATACATGCGCTCCTTTTAGTGTCTTCCCTGGAGCACGGACAGGCACTGAAACTTTTTTTCTTTTTATAGGCCCATTAGAGACTCTATGATCATTTGATTGCTAGTTCAATAAGCTGCGATAATACAGTATATAAAAGAAAAGAATCTTAATTACTCACCGGTAATGGGATTTACAATAGCCCATGACAGCACCACCTGAGAGATAGGTTCCGCCCACATCAGGACAGGATACCCACTGATAAAAAGGCGGCACCTCTCCTCCACATCAGTAGGTTTTCAGAGCCAGAGAGGACCACCAAAACACAAACAAACAGATTAATCATACCACCACCCAAGGAAAACACACCAATAACTCTAACACTCCCCGAAGGGTGCCCACAACCAGTGAATAGGGGGGGAACTAAGGGTGCTGTCATGGGCTATTGAAAATCCCATTACCAGTGAGTAATTAAGATTTTTCCCTGCCGCCCATGACAGCACCACCTGAGAGATTCATATAGACCACCACCTTAGGGAGGGACCACCGCCTATAAGACCCGTCTCCCAAAGGAAAGGTCAGTTGTGGAGGATAAGTCCAGCTTATAGTGTCGAAAGAAAGGACCAGGAGACTACCAAGTAGCCGCCCGACAGATCTGGTCAATAGAGGCATCAGCCCTCTCTGCCCAAGACGTAGACACTGCTCTAGTGGAGTGCGCCCTTATGCCCTGAGGAGGAGTGGTGTCCTTAGCCAAGTATGCCAAGCCGATGGCATCCCTGACCCATCTGGCCAAGGTAGCCTTAGAAGCCCCATGCCCCCTTGATTGCCCCTGAAATGTGACAAACAGGGCCTGAGACTTTTTCCATTCCCTAGTCCTATCTAGGTACGTGAGTAAGGCCCTCCGGACAACCAATATGTGCAACCTAGCCTCCTTCTCGTTATGAGGGGGGGGGTCACAGAGGGAAGGGAGCACGATTTCTTGGGACCGATGAAAGGGTTTAAAAACCTTGGCCAGGTAGAAGGGATCAGTCCGCAACACTACCCTATCATCCAGAATCTTGGTTTAAGGGTGAACTATGGACAAGGCTTGGAGATCCCCCACCCGCCTGGCCGAGGTGAGTGCGACGAGGAGAAAAACCTTAAGTGACAGCAGTTTGAGATGGACCTCCCCTAAGGGTTCAAACGGTGGACCTGTGAGGGCATCCAACACTAAATTGAGGTCCCATGGGGGAACCCTGGGAGCATGAACAGGTACAGACCTGAACTTAGATTTAATAAACCTGCAAATCCACTCATTCTGTGCCAGACCACAATTAAACAGTGCCCCTAAGGCCGACACCTGCACCTTGAGTGTACTGGTGGAGAGCCCCAATTCCAACCCCCTCTGGAGGAATTCTAGTATAGCCGAGATAGGAGGGGGGTCCTCCGCCCGAGCCCCGGACTGAAGGAGAAAACGCTTCCAGACCCTCCCGTAAATGGCCGTGACCACCGCTTTTCTACTGTGAAGAAGAGTGTATATTAAGCCAGAAGAAAAACCCCGTCGAGCTAGCAGCCGCCGCTCAAACGCCAGGCCGTCAAATGGAGAGCCGGGTCGGGGGGGTGACGAACTGGGCCCTGGGAAAGGAGATGAGGGGCGTCCGTGAGAACCCAAGGATCCACCAGAGACAGTGTCCGCAGCCAGTAAAACCATGCCCGCTTCGGCCAGAAGGGGGCGATGAGAATAACCTCCACTCCGTCGTCCAGAATTTTCCGGAGAACCGAAGGCAACAGGATCAGAGGAGGAAACGCGTACAGGAGGCCGTGAGACCAAGACATCTGAAACGCATAGAGGGCAACAGGATCGTCTCGGGGGTTGAGAGAGCAGAACCTGTCCACTTTCCGATTCGCCTTGGTAGCGAACAGGTCTAGAACAGGGACACTCCATAGAAGCGTGATCTTGCAAAAGACCTCCGGGTCTAAGGACCACTCCCCCCTGACGGAGACAGTGCCGGCTGAGGAAGTCTGCCTCCTCGTTGTCCGTCCCCTTTATATGAAGAGCTGTTAAGGAGGAGAGATGTTGTTCGGCCAGCTGGAAGATGCGCATAGTCAGAGTCAGAAGAGAAGGGGATCTGGTGCCTCCCTGATGGTTGACCTACGCCACCGTCACCCTGTTGTCCGAAAGGATCCGAACATGGCGACCTCTCAAGAAGGGGAGGAACCCCTCTAGTGCCTTGAGAACCGCCATGAGCTCCCTGTAGTTGGAGGACTGTGACTAACTAAGCGTCCCAGGGACCCTGAAGCACCTGTTGGCGCAGATGGGCACCCCACCCCCAACGGCTGGCATCTGTGACTATTGTGTCCATAACTGGGGAAAGCCAAGGAACCCCCGTCCGGAGGTGAGAGGGGTCCTGCCACCAACCCAGGGAGTGCAAAGCGTCTGCAGACAGGAACAATTTTTTCTCCAAACAGTCTCTGAAACCGAAGGACCTCCATCTGGAGGACTCTGGAACGCAGTTGGCCCACCATACTCCTGGGATGCAAGAGGTAAGAGTCCCAACCAGCGACATAGCCTGCCGTAAGGACATGCCTGGGCAACTCCTTACGGAAGAGAGCAAGGACAAGATCCTGGTGACCTTGTCCTCTGGCAGGTGGCACAACTGGCTTGTGGAGTCCAAGACTAGACCCAGGAAGACTTGACACTGGAGAGGCTGGAGTCTGGACTTCTGATGATTCACCACCCACCCCAGGCCTTCCAGGATGGTGATGACCCTGGACACGTGAGCTGCACATAGACGCCGACTGACCCACTATCAGGAGGTCGTCCAGATACGGAACGATCAATATGTCCTGTTCCCTGACATGTGCCATGACCTCCGCGATGACCTTGGTGAAGATCCGTGGGGCCATGGAAAGCCCGAATGGCAGCGCTGCGAATTGGAAGTGTCTCAGCCTCCCGGAGACGTGTAGTGCGAACCTGAGAAACCGCCGGTGAGACAGAAAAATAGGGATGTGATAATAGGCGTCCTTTAAGTCGAGGACCGCCATAAAACAAACACTCTGGATACAACAGCCTGACAGTTGACTTCATGGTCTCCATTTTGAAGGCTCGCTGCACCAGATGCAAATTCAAGTTCCTCAGGTTGAAGATGGTGCGGAAGGTGGAGTCCGGCTTCCGAACTAGAAACAGAGTGGAGTAAAAGCCGTCCCCTTCTTGTCCCATGGGGACCTCCTGAAGGACTTTCCTCGAGAGGAGAGTCAGCACTTCTACTTCCAATGCCTGCTGCCGCTCTGGGGACCGCAAGGATGTTATTATTAGAGACCCCCTCGGGGGTGAACTGAATTCCAATTTTAACCCTTCCGCCACAATCTGAAGGAGCCATTTGTTGGAGGAGATCGCCTTCCAGGCATGGAGGAAGAGGGACAGCCGGCCCCCTACCTGATGACTGGCGTCATTGGGAGGGTTTGTTCTTATTATCGGAGTGCTTGCCAAAGAGAAAGCCTGAGGTATTCTTTCTACGGTCCTTCCACTGATCTTGCGGTTTTTGGGACCTCTTCATGAAAAACTGACGTTCCGAAAGGGCCGGCTGCGAGAGGATGTCACCGGGAAAACCGGAAACCCCTGTTTCTTATCGGACGACTTAGTGAGGAGGTCATCCAGGCCTGAGCCAAAAAGATAGGTACCTTCACAAGGCATGCCGCACAGCCGTCCCTTGGATTGGACTTCACCCTTCCAATTTTTCAGCCAGAGGGCCCGACGTGCGGAATTGGAAAGCACTGCCGATCTGGCGAAAAGTCTTAAGGAATCAACCGAGGCATCTGCCATAAAGGCGGCAGCACCCTGTATTAAAGGGCAAGGACGAGATAATTTCCTTCCTTGGAGTGTCATTTCTCAACTGGTCTTCCAATTGCTGAAGCCACACCATCAAAGACCGGGCAACGCAGGCGCTGGTCACGGCAGGGCGCAAGCCACCTGCTGTGGATTCCCAAGTTCCTCTCAGAAACCCATCAGCCTTCCTATCCAGCTGATCTTTAAGGGACCCTAAGTCCTCAAACGGCAAGGTAGTGGAGCAGGAAGCCTTGGCAATAGCGACATCAATCTTCGGGGTTCTATCCCAGGAGGTAGACGCCTCCCCATCCACTGGGTACTTCCTTTTAAGGGAAGAGCTAAGATTCAATCTTCTGTCCACTTTTCTCCACTGGTCAGCTATGAGACCCTGAACCTTCTGGGGAATAGGAAAACCCCTTACGTTTTTTGGAATCTAAGCCCCCAAACATGACATCCTGGGTGGATTCGGGTCCCCTGGGGTCCACCATTCCCATGGTCAAACGCACCGCCTTCACCAAGGGTCCCACGTCCGCAGTAGGGAAACAAGGTCGACCACCTTCATCGACCGAGAGTCATGAGCCGAACCCGCCGAGGTATCAGGAGTAGACAGCTTAGGATGACGAGATTTCTTGCGTCTCTTGCCCCCCTTAAGGGATTTAAGGGACTCCTGTACTTCTGCCCTGATAATGGAACGTAATTCAGATGAGAACCCTGGCCCTTCTTTGAGAAGGGTCTGTTGGATACAGCCTGCACATAGGGCCTTGTAATCAGAAGACAGGGAGGATTGGCATATTGCACATTCCTTGTGATGCTGCTTGGAGGTACACTTTTTCTGTACCTAACAAGAGAGGGGACATGGAAACGGGGTCTTAGTAACACGGCTGACCACGAAGTTCACTCACCCCCACGACTCCTGGCAATACCGGATCAGGAGGCGGATTCTTTTCTCCCTTGGTCCGCTTGGGACCCACTGACCGAACGCTGCCCGGACTGGATACAACATTCCTGGAACGATCCGCTGAGCCGCGTTCTGAGCCACGCTGCGGCGACTCCTTACGCTGCTCCTTGTTGCGGGGTGAATCTCCTGCCATAATACAGAAGAATGGAGGAGAAAAAAAAACTCACCAGTCCCAGGCACCGGCCACATTTTAAACGGAGATCCCCGTTACATGGGCGCCGCCATCTTGGATCCTAGTGCGCATGCGTACACCAGTCACTTCCTGGTCGCACTGCGCACGTCACCAGGGTACACGCGTCACTTCCGGCCGGAGCGTCCTGCTTCACTCCAGCGTGCAGCACAGCAGAGACAAGCTTTCCAGCGGCCGCCGTGAGTGCGCACATCCCTGGAGCGACGCCGGGCCGAGCTCCCGCTCCAGGCCCGCGCCTCACAGTTGCAGAGGTCTGAGACCGAGGGGGGAGGTGCATCCAGGCCCGAGCACCGGCTTCTGGTAAGTACCAGGCTTCCACACCGGGTCGGACCTCGGACAGCAATGGGTTGTCGATACCAGGACAGGAAACCAAACTGATGTGGAGGAGAGGTGCCGCCTTTTTATCAGTGGGTTTCCTGTCCTGATGTGGGCGGAACCTCTCAGGTGGTGCTGTCATGAGCGGCAGGGAAAACATCACTCTCCTATGAAGCTCAGCTGAGAACACCGGCAGCCAGAACAGATTATGTTCAGCTGCTTTCATGCATCGCAAGCTGCTCTAGGAGAATCGGTCGGTCTACCTCACTACACGTATGTGCAATATTAACTACTCTCCCTATTCCCGCACTGTAATCCATTCCAACTATCCAATTATCACAAGGACTCGTGGAAGCACAAGCTGTGCGAAACGGCCTGCCGTCGTCCGATGTCCTAGCCTCCCTCACCTCCCCTCCAATGTACCTATCATCCTACCACATGTAAAAGCAAGGAAAATAAGAATAAAAGAATTGTGCTTTCAACTCCGGTGATTCTGCCTTTTCTGTCTACTTTGGATTTACTTGGTCTATCTTCTGTGAATGTGCACCTGGAGAAAGCGGATTTTAGCTTTTACCACAGCTTTTCTCCAAGAGACTAGCCGTGCCTGGTTATTATATTTTTTTGATTAATCCATTCCAACAAATCTGTTCATGTGCCCCTAACTGCTCTTCGAATGTGTAAAAATACACAGAAAAACTGCAGCTTTTCATTTCTTCAAAATCATGGCAAAACCCTAAAGTTTTGCCAGAATTTTGGATGCATCAATGTGGTACAATTTCATAATGCGTAATAATAGCCTACCATGCTCATCTGCCTGCCCTTCCTCCTTTTTGGGGCTGCTTTGTAGGGGCACTGGAGCTGTTCCAGCATCGGAAGGAATCCAGCACAAACTATAGTGTTCCAGAAGTTCACTCCATTACTAACACAACGTTTTACCCATTACAGCGGTTGTGATTACATTGTATTGTATAGTTGGCAAAAACACATTGTTTTAGTAGCAATATTTAAATCACTTTAGAACAGCATCGTTTTTGTCATGATTTCAGTAGAAGTGTGGCAAAAACAATGCAATGTTGCTGCCACAGTGCAACTACAACATGCGATTGTAGCTTTACCCACAAGCTCCGACCCTAGTGGAAGGTCAATGTGGCAGAATTCTGCATTACATGACTTGCACCATATTATGTGTTTTAAATAACTTCTGTGCCATTCCCAACAAGGAGACTGGCTTACCGGGAAAAAGTCATGGTCTAAAGAGAAACACATTGTGCCAATAAATGAGCCAGAATTGTGGCGCATATTTTTAGCACAAAGTAAGCCAACTAACGGGTGGGGAAAATGAAAGCTGCCTGCTCTACAGAACATAAGATTTATCAAAACAGCAAGAACCACTAGGATACACTGGGAGCAGCAAGACTGTCAAGTGTAAGTATGCCCTAAAACGTAGATCGTGATAATCAACCTGAGCCCATGTGTTGGAAATGAAGACTGTATATATTTGTGCTTCAGTCTATGACATGAAGAAGTAGAGCTCCCCAACAGCAGCGGACCATGCGTGGAGTGGTTTTCTAAAATCTTGGAAGCACTAAAGGGCTAAGTTCACAATTGTGTTCGGAATGGCAATTTTCTGTTACATTATAGGAACAGCGAAACAAAATAAATAATGCAAACCGCATGTGACCAGATCCTTTACAAATGTGTTGCCATTTCAATGCATTTGCAATGGAATCGCGGCAATAAGGGGTTGACTTGCGGTTGTGTGCAGCGGATACTGGATCCACTGTTTTGCGGTATTTTACCGAGTTTCAAAAACGCTACTTGTTGCGTTTTTGACCTCGGTCAAAATACTGCATCTCACTGGACCCAATGCATTGCAGTGGTACCTGCAATGTAGTTCAATGGGCGCAGGATCCTGCTCTACCGGAAGTCGCCGAATCCTGATAGACAAGATCCTGTTTTCTGTACGGAGCATGCCCAGAAACCAGCCTGGCATGGTCAGTACAGAAATCTCTCTCTGGCCGGTCTCAGACGTCTGTGTTTTATCAGTTACAAGCCACACGCATGGTTATGGTCATACGTGTGACACGTACCGGAGAAAACACTTGTCTGTGAAATAAAAATGTTCTATATTCACCTGTATCCAGCGATGCTGTCTTCAGCTCTGCTACCTCCCGCTCCCGACTGCCGCTCACTATACTCACTGAATATTCACTGCCCGAGGATCTGGAAGCAGGAGCATGGCGGGGACAGCACCACGGGGACAGGTGAGTATACAGCAAGTAGAGTGTGTGCAGTCACATCCAGGAGGTCATCGGAGTTCCCAATGAACTCTGATGACATTCTGATGACACCCGTGCTACAGCTTCACAGGTTCTTCAGAGTTCATTGGGAACTATGATGAGTCCCTGATGCTGGCCCCACGATGCTCAGGCTTCCAGGTCCTCACTGCACACACACACATAGCGCACAATCATGTATACACTGGAGACACACACACACACACACACACACACACACACACACACACACACACACAGCTGAATACTCACCTGTCCCCAGCAATGCGGTCCCCAGCGCTGCTCCGGCTTCCAGCTCTTCAGTGCAGTGAATATTCAGTGAGTATAAGGAGCGGCGGTTAGGAGCAGGAGGCAGCCTCTCGTTCTCCAGAAGATCGGGATCGTGGAGGGGTGAGAGGGACTAATAAAGATGGAGTTCCAAAGTGTGTCTGTGTATTTATTTCTAATAAAGTATTTTTTCTCTGTGTGGTGTTTTTGGTTTTTTTTCTAAAAAACTCTTTATTGGAGATTCTTAATGGCGAGTCAAACTTGGCCTGACATTAAGAATCCTGGGCTTTATACCAGCTGGTAAAACAAAGCTGGTATTAACCCCTTATTACCCAGCGTGCCACCCAAGCACCAGGGCCGCTGGCTGAGTTGGATACAGCGCCAGAAGATGGCGCTTCTATGAAAGTGCCATTTTCTGGGGCGGCTGCGGACTGCAATTCGCAGTGGGGGGGCCATAAAGCTTGTGCCACCCTGTGCTGCGGATTCCAATCCCCAGCTGCCTAGTTGTACCTGGCTAGATACAAAAAAAGAGAATTTTGTTAACTTACCATAAATTCTTTTTCTTATAGTTACGTCTTGGGAGACCCAGACCTTGGGGTGTTTAGCTTCTGCCTCCGGAGGACACACAAAGTACTACACCTAAAAGTGTAGCTCCTCCCTCTGAGCTTATACACCCCCTGGTGAGCCAGTCACAGCCAGTTTAGTGCAAAAGCTGAAGGAGAATAGCCACCCACAAGTAGAACAGAGCAAGAGCCGGAACAACCGGAGACTCTGTCCACGACCACAGCTGGTGAAAACACGCAGAACAAGGAAATTGCCAACAGGCAACAGGGAGGGTGCTGGGTCTCCCAAGACGGAACTATAAGAAAAAGAATTTACGGTAAGTAAACAAAATTCTCTTTTTCTTTATCGTTCCTTTGGGAGACCCAGACCTTGGGACGTTCCAAAGCTGTCCCTGGGTGGGAATAAACAGAAAAAACTAAGAAGTAGGCGGAGCCTAACTTCACAAGTGGGCGACAGCCGCCTGAAGGATGCGTCTGCCCAAGCTCGCATCTGCCGAAGCATGAGCATGCACTTGGTAGTGCTTCGAGAAGGTATGCAGGCTAGCCCAAGTGGCAGCCTGACAGACTTGTTGAGCCGTAGCCTGGTGCCTAAAAGCTCAAGAGGCACCGACAGCTCTGGTCGAGTGTGCTTTGATCCCCGGCGGGGGAGGCGCCTGCGTACTCTGCTAGGCGTCCGAAATGGTCGACCTAATCCAACGGGCTAAGGTCGGCTCAGAAGCAGGGAGGCCCTTGCGCCGACCTGTGGTTAGCACAAAAAGAGAGGTGCACCGCCTAAGCGCAGCGGTGCGAGACACATAGATCCGGAGAGCACGCACCAGATCTAAAGTATGTAGAGCTTTTTCAAAGCGATCAACAGGGGCCGGACAGAAGGAAGGTAAGGTAATGTCCTGGTTAAGGTGGAAGGGAGAGACCACCTTAGGAAGAAAGTCCGGAGTCGGACGGAGAACCACCTTGTCTTGATGAAAAACTAAAAAAGGTGACTCCGAGGAGAGCGCAGCCAAATCAGAGACTCTCCTGAGAGAAGTTATGGCAACCAGAAAGGCCACTTTCTGTGAAAGACGATACAAAGAAACCTCCCTAAGAGGCTCAAAGGGGGGTTTCTGCAAGACCGTGAGAACCAAGTTAAGGTCCCAGGGGTCCAAGGGCCGCCGGTAAGGCGGAATGATGTGAGACGCGCCCTGCATGAAGGTGCGGACCTGAGCCAGCCGAGCAAGACGCCGCTGGAACAGAACTGACAGAGCCGAAACTTGTCCCTTGAGAGAGTTGAGGGACAGTCCTAGCTGCAGACCGGACTGTAGAAAAGACAGAAGAGTCGGCAAGGAGAATGGCCAAGGGAAATGGCCGGTAGAGCGACACCAGGACAGGAAAATTTTCCAAGTCCTGTGATAGATCTTAGCGGAGGAAGACTTGCGGGCCCGAGTCATAGTGGAGATGACTTCAGGGGGAATACCAGAAGCCGTCAAAATCCAGGATTCAAAAGCCACGCCGTCAATTTGAGGGCCGCAGAATTCGGGCGGAAAAACGGACCTTGCGAGAGTAGGTCTGGACGGTCCGGGAGATGCCACGGCATCTCTACGGACAGTTGGAGCAGGTCCGGATACCAAGCTCGCCTGGGCCAGTGCGGTGCAATGAGGATGACTCGACCACCCTCCATTCTGATCTTGCGCAGGACTCTGGGCAAGAGAGCTAGAGGGGGAAACACGTAGGACAGACGAAACTGGGACCAGTCCTGAACCAGAGCGTCCGCGGCGAAGGCCTGAGGATCGTGGGAGCGAGCCATGTAAACAGGAACTTTGTTGTTGTGACGGGATGCCATTAGGTCCACGTCCGGAGTGCCCCATTTGCGGCAGATCAACTGAAATACTGCCGGGTGCAGGGACCACTCGCCACCGTCCACGCTTTGACGGCTGAGATAATCTGCCTCCCAGTTGTCCACGCCTGGGATGTGGACTGCGGATATGGTGGACCTGGAGTCCTCCGCCCATTGAAGAATGCGTTGTACCTCCATCATTGCCAGGCGGCTGCGTGTCCCACCTTGATGGTTGATGTAGGCAACCGCTGTCGCGTTGTCTGACTGGACTCGAATGTGCCTGCCCCCCAGCAGGTGGTGAAATGCCAGGAGAGTTAGAAGCACGGCTCTGCTTTCCAGCACATTGATTGAAAGGGCTGACTCGGACGGAGTCCAAGTGCCCTGTGCTCTGTGGTGGAGACATACCGCTCCCCAGCCGGATAGACTGGCATCCGTGGTGAGAATCACCCAGGACGGGGCCAGGAAGGAGCGCCCTTGGGACAGGGAGAGGGGCCGAAGCCACCACTGAAGAGAGCTCTTGGTCCGTGGCGACAGAGCCACTAACTTGTGTAAGGAGGAAGGCCGCTTGTCCCAACAGCGGAGAATGTCCAGCTGCAGGGGGCGCAGATGGAACTGGGCAAAGGGAACAGCCTCCATGGACGCCACCATTTGACCCAGCACCTGCATCAGACGTCTGAGGGTATAACGGCGGGGCCTCAGGAGAGAGCGCACCGCCAACTGGAGTGACAGCTGTTTGTTTAAGGGCAACTTCACAAGTGCCGGCAGAGTCTCGAACTGCATCCCTAGGTACGTGAGACTCTGGGTCGGAGTCAGAGTGGATTTGGGAAGATTGACAAGCCACCCGAATTGGGCTAGAGTGGCGAGAGTGAGCGAGACACTCCGCTGACAGTCTGCGCTGGATGGAGCCTTGACTAGAAGGTCGTGCAGGTAAGGGAGCACTGCCAACCCCTGGAGGTGCAGAACCGCAATCACTGCTGCCATGACCTTGGTGAATAACCGAGGGGCCGTGGCTAACCCGAAGGGGAGAGCCACGAATTGGAAATGATCTTCTCCTATTGCAAAGCGTAGCCAACGATGGTGTGAAAGTGCAATTGGCACGTGTAGATAGGCATCTCTGATGTCGATGGACGCCAGGAAATCCCCTTGGGTCATTGAGGCAATGACTGATCGCAGAGACTCCATGCGAAAGTGCCGCACCCGAACATGCTTGTTGAGAAGCTTGAGATCCAGGATGGGTCGGAAGGTACCGTCCTTTTTGGGAACTAGGAAGAGGTTTGAGTAAAAACCTCTGAACCGTTCCCGGGCGGGAACTGGTACAATTACTCCGTTGGCCTGCAAGGCTGCCATGGCCTGTGAGAAGGCGGCGGCCTTGGAGCAGGTGGGAGTTGAGAGAAAAAAATCTGTTTGGCGGGCTGGAAGAGAATTCTATCCTGTAGCCGTGAGAGATGATATCTCTCACCCACTGATCGAAGACTTGTTGAAACCAAGCGTCGCCAAAGTGGGAGAGCCTGCCACCGACTAAGGACGTTGCTGGAGCAGGCAGAGAGTTACGAGGAGGCTGCCTTAGTGGCAGAACCTCCTGCGGTCTTCTGTGGATGCGCTTTTGAGCGCCAGTTGGATTTCTGGTCCTTAGCTGAGTTAGCGGACGAGGCGGAGGGCTTAGAGGACGACCAGTTGGAGGAACGAATGGAGCGAAACCTCGACTGAATCCTACCCTGGGCAGGTTTCCTGGTCTTGGTTTGTGGCATGGAAGTACTCTTCCCGCCAGTAGCTTCTTTAATAATTTCATCCAGCTGTTCACCGAACAGCCGGGAACCAGCAAAAGGGAGCCCAGCAAGGTACTTCTTTGAAGAAGCATCTGCCTTCCACTCTCGAAGCCACAAAATCCTGTGGATAACGAGGGAATTAGCCGAAGCCACCGCAGTGCGGTGAGAAGCCTCCAGCATGGCAGACATGGCATAAGAAGAAAAAGCTGAAGCTTGAGAAGTTAAGGCAACCATCTCGAGCATAGATTCTCTGGTGAGGGAATGCATCTCCTCTAGAGAAGCAGAGATGGCTTTGAGGGCCCACACTGCTGCAAAAGTTGGGGAAAACGCGGCCCCCGCCGCTTCATACACGGATTTGGCCAGAAGGTCAATCTGACGGTCAGTGGCATCCCTAAGGGAAGTGCCATCAGCCACCGACACAACGGTCCGGGCTGAGAGCCTAGACACCGGAGGGTCTACCTTTGGGGAGTGAGCCCACTCCATGACCACCTCAGGTGGAAAGGGAAAACTGTCATCAGAACCACGCTTTGGGAAGCGTTTGTCAGGACAGGCCCTGGGTTTGGTCACAGCGGTCTGAAAACTGGAGTGGTTAAAGAACACACTCTTTACTCTCTTAGGCGAGGTAAACTGGTGCTTTTCTGCCAGAGAGGGTTGCTCCTCTGATACTGGCGGATTGAGATCCAGTACAGAATTAATGGAAGCAATCAAGTCACTAAGTTCTGAGTCACCCTCAAAAAGATCAATGGGGCACATGGAGTTAGCCTCCGAACCCCCTGTAAAGGCATCCTCCTCATCCTGCGAGTCAGCTCTTGAATCAGAGCCGCGGGATGAAGAGGGAGAGGAAACCCTGCGGCGCCTCTTAAGAGGACGGGGTCTGTGCCCTGATGATGAATCCTCTGTGAGCTCCAGTGGACGGAGGTCAGAGGATAGGGATCCTAAAGGACCCTTAGCAAGAGCATTAGAGGCAACCTGTGAAGGGGGCTGATGCATATTCATAAAAGTCCTGGACAGAAGTCCCATGGACTCAGCAAATGACTGGGAGATAGACCTAGAGAAGGACTCTACCCAGGCCGGGGGTTCAGCCACAGGTGCAGAAGCAGCCTGAGAGACCACTGGGGGTGAGACTCCAGGCTGTGGCACCGCCAAGTTAGAGCAGACATCACAATGTGGATAGGTGCTCGGTTCAGGCAGCAGGCGCTTACATGGAGCGCATGCAGTATAAAGCTTTGGAGCCTTGCTCCTCGTGTGAGACATGCTGCAGGAGTGGAAAAAAGCTTCTACAAAGAGAATGAACCCCAGGGAGTATATACAGAGGTCCACAACCAGAGACCGGCTGTGGCTTACCAGACCGCTGGAAGCAGTGTTGTGTGCCCTCCAGATCCCGAAGCCCGGACCCCCAGTGCACAGCACCTCAGCAGGGATGCAGAGTGCAGGATGGCCCAGCGCAGAGTCAACCCTGTCCAAGAAAATGGCCGCCGGAGCGAAGAGAGGAGGCGGGGCGGGGGCGTCCCTGTAGGAAAGCGGGATCTGGAGGGCCATAGAGACCTGCAGGGGAGGAGTCACGCACAAGCAGTGGGGAGTGTCCCTCCCCTGTGCAGGACGGCCGCCGGGAGGAGCCGTGCCTGTCCCTCTGCATGAGTGACATGCGAGGGGCAGGTAACAGAAACTAGGCCTCCGGCAAAGCCGGGGCCTAAATTTGAGCAGCGAGGCCGACGTGCAGGCACCATCGGCGCGGTTCTCGGGCGAAAGCCAGAGGACCCGCCGGAAATGCCAAAACAAATACAGCAAACACACTCTCCCCATACAATAAAGGACATGGACCCCCAACATATGAACGTCTCAGGTACTTATCTGCTGAGACGCAGGGCCAGGTGCCCGGGGATGAGTGCTCCGGTCCAGCAGAGTCCTCAAGGAGCTGTGGACGGAGACCGGTCTCCTGCCAGGCATGGAGACCACGCTGGCTCCCACTTCAATCCAGAGCCCAGGAGGGATGGTGAAGGAGCAGGGCATGTAAGGCTCCAGCCTTGGAAAATCAACCTTACAACACCGCCGACACAGTGGGGTGAGAAGGGATATGCCGGGAGTCCAGACGTGGACCCGCACTTCAATCTTTTTCCAAAAAAAGTCATATGAGAATGCATGTGTGGATGTATGCCTCCTGAACACCATGCGATAAACTAGCTGTGACTGGCTCACCACGGGGTGTATAAGCTCAGAGGGAGGAGCTACACTTTTAGGTGTAGTACTTTTTGTGTCCTCCGGAGGCAGAAGATAAACACCCCAAGGTCTGGGTCTCCCAAAGG
This sequence comes from Anomaloglossus baeobatrachus, assembly GCF_048569485.1. Taxonomy (NCBI): domain Eukaryota; kingdom Metazoa; phylum Chordata; class Amphibia; order Anura; family Aromobatidae; genus Anomaloglossus; species Anomaloglossus baeobatrachus. The sequence goes on along the minus strand of NC_134355.1, from coordinate 213,678,918 downwards.
AACGATAAAGAAATTGGGCAAAGCCCATGTCGTTTTTTTTTTTGTTTTTTTTTTTAATTATTTCATGAAATTCATGAAATATTTAAAAAAAAAGGAAAGACCTCCTTATATAGTTCCCAGCCGGGTACAAATAAGCAGCTGGGGGTTGGGGGCAGCCCGTACCTGCCTGCTGTACCTGTTAGGATACAAAAATAGGGCGAATAGGCACCGGTTCCAGTACTTCACTTTCCCCCTTATGAAGCCCTAGCGAGACGCGAAGGGGAGCGTTCATTTACTTCTATTTTGATACTTGATGGGTGAGTATTTTTACATGTGGAGTGCCCTTTATCCCTAACTTGAAGCACTTATGCACTTTATGTGACTGTTTGTCTCATGGGATACACTTCCACTTCCTTTTTTTGGTTAACCCTTTCAGATCTCTTATAACAGCTTTTACATCTTTTATCATTCTTCAAGGGAATTGCTTGTGCCTCTTTCTCTCCTTATTGCTTTGATCCTATTTATATACTGTTTTACCTACCACTTCATGACCCCTATGCATTTCTTGTCACCAATAAAATTTGTCTTTTATATGCATGAAATATGATTTGGGCTCTATTTATCCTGATATTTGGCGCTTTAAGTCCCTCTCTTCTCACGTTTCCCAAAAATAGGGCGAAGCCCACGTCAGTTTTTTTTATTATATATTTTTTTTTAAGTTTCTGGGGGGAAAAAAAAAAAAAAAAATTAAAAAATAAATAAAATTTAAAAAAAGGGCTTTTCTGGATTTTCCATTGCCAGTGAAGGTAACACCAAGCAGTGGGGGTTAGCAGCCAGTAGCTGCTTGGGTTACCCTTAGCAATAGAAAATGCAATGAGAGCCCACGCATTTTTTTTTTACCCCTAACCCTAGGGTTAGGGTTATGTGTTTAAAAAACCCCCCAAAGAAAAGAAGAAAAAAAAAAAGAAAAAAAAATAGACATGGGCTTTGCCCATTGAGCACCCGAGCATTTTACTGCTCACTTATCCCTACTCCTGACCACACAGCCAGCAGAACAAGTAAATCAGATCAGCTGACTCCACTGCTCGCCTATTACTTGTTCTGTGTCACCTGCATCCATCGCAACGTGTGCAGCTGTGATGTCAGCTAAGTTCAGCTGACACTGGAGTCAGCTGATCTGAACTTGGTTGAACTGCAGCTCACACACTCTGCGATGGATGTAGCGAGACACAGAACAAGTAATCGGCCGACACTGGAGTCAGCTCATCAGATTACTTGTTTTATGAGTTCAGATCAGCTGACTCCAGTGCCGGCCGAACTCGGCTGAACTCCAGCCCGCACACGCTGCGAGGTATGCAAGGGGACACAGAACAAGTAATCTGCTGACACTGGAGTCAGCTGATCTGAACTCCAATGACTCCTGATCACACAGCCCGCACACGGTCACACGTGATCTGCAGCAAGCATTGACTGCTGCATCCATCGCAGCGTGTGCGGGCTGTGAGATAAGGAGTTCAGCTGACTCCAGTGTCGCCGATAAATTCCGCGTCCTGCTGCAGAAGGATCCGGTAAAATAATTTCTGTTGCATGCGTTGCACGTACAATCCGCAGGATACGGTCAGATGCGTTTTGCGGGGGCTTTTTGCCGTCAGGCAAAAAAACGTTGATGTGAAAGCAGCCTTACTAACCAATTCCTACACACATTCTAAAACCCTCTGCATTCTCTGCCCTCCTGTCTCCGTCTCCCAAGCAATCATCTCTCTACACTTCCTGTGTCCCTGCTTTGCCTTAACTACTCCTATCATCCCCACTGCTGCTCTGCTTGTTTCCTTCGTTCCAACTTAACCCTAGTTGCCATCTCTAACCCTATATCTGCAACACTCCTGACTCTGTACTATGTCTCCTGCCTGACACCGCACGAAGGGCCAGTACTCCACATTACATATTTAGTTTATAAGCAAATACATTTTTCAGCTACAACACAGACATCCTGCTATGCCAAGTGGAACCAAATGTCGCACACGTTCCACTCTGCTACATCCTACTTTATATACAATATAATTACAATATCATAGCACGACCTTTGTAGAAGTGGGCGCTATTCACCTCCCTCCTACACACATACACAGGTAGTGTTTGACCTTTCCCTGTGCATTACAGTACTTTGCTCTGCCCTCAGCAGGTGCACAGTGTGGATAACGTAGGACGCGTCATCCTCATGGAGCTAGGAAGGAGGATGGCGATCTTAAGAAGATAAGAGGCGCCGGACCAAGACCAGCGACGCCCACTGGACCTGACCATCCTGCAGGCGAGTATAATCAAAGCTGTTTTTTACGTTATACAGACCGGCTTGGTCACTGATATACAGTATTCTAGAATGCCATATTTAAGGGCTTACTGGTGCTGGCTGAGGCCTATAGGGGGAAAACCTGGTGACAGGATCCCTTTAACTGGGAGGAGCGTGTGCAGATTATAATGTAATTGTCATCATTTTACAGATCACAACAAGGCAGTTTTCACAAGTCTCAGTTTCATGATCTGTGTAAAAAAGAATTCCAAACTACTCATGGATTTCATGACCGAAACTCAGCTTCATACAGTTGTGTTCAAAATAATAGCAGTTCGTTCAAAAACCATGCGTTAAGTCCAAAATCTTTAGAATAATTTTTAGATTCCATGCATTGGGAACATTGCACACTTTTCTAAATCGAAAATTTGTAACTACCGTATTTTTCGTTTTATAAGACACACCGGATTATTAGACGCACCCCAAATTTAGAGATAAAAAAAAGGTAAAATAAAAAAATAAAAATGGGGTCCATCTTATACTCCGGTGTTGTCTTACCAGAGAGGGGCAGCAGTGGTGGTGAAGAGAGTCACAGGAGGCAGGGGTTGTGCTGGCAGCAGCGGCGAGTCCGTGGAGGCAGCAGCAGGGCAGGTCAGTAGTGAAGCAGGCCAGTGCAGTGAGTGTCCCAGTGTTTGCGGTCCTGGTTTAAATGATGGCGCCTGGAGCGATGCATGCGCAGATAGAGCTCTTGGATGAGAGCTCCATCTGCGCACGCGCTGACTCCCGGCGCCATCATTTGAACTCGGACACTCACCGCACAGCCACCGCAGTCCGCACAGCCGCCTGCACAGAGAGGCAGCTAGCCTCCAAGACTGCTCAGTAGTGGAGCAGGCCGGTGCGGTGAGTGTTCCAATGTCCGCGGTCCCAGTTTAAATGATGGTGCCTGGAGCGGCGCATACACAGATGGAGCTCTCATCCAAGGGCTCCATCTGCGCATGTGCTGACTCCCGGAGCGGCGCGTGCGCAGATGGAGCTCTCATTCAAGAGCTCAATCTACGCACACGCTGACTCCCGACGCCATCATTTGAACTCGGACACTCACCGCACAGCCACCGCAGTCAGCACAGCTGCCCGCCCACCCGCACAGAGAGGCAGGCAGACTCCAGGACAGAGAGGGGGCCGGCACCGACAGGCCACCGGCACGCAGCCACAGGCACCCGGCTGCGCCCCAACGCAGCCACAGGCACCCGGCTGCGCCGCAACGCAGCCAGAGGCACCCGGCTGCGCCCCAACGCAACCACAGGCACCCGGCTGCGCACCCACAGGCACCCGGCCGCCCCCACGCAGCCACAGGCACCCGGCCACCCCCACAGGCACCCGGCCGCCCCCACAGGCACCCGGCCGCCCCCACAGGCACCCGGCCGCCCCCACGCAGCCACAGGCACCCGGCCGTCCCCACGCAGCCACCCGGCCGCCCCCACAGGCACCCGGCCGTCCCCACGCAGCCACAGACAGGCCCCCCCCCCCCAAAGTTTTGGGAGGAAAAGTGTGTCTTATAATCCGAAAAAAGCGTTAGGGACCCAGTTACGAGATATGCCGTGAAGGGGCAACTGGGCAGATATACAAATGGCCATTTATATATGCTAAATATCTCATTTTTCTTAGATTTTCCTTAGCAGTAATGCAGGTCCATGTTCACATATTCATGGTTTCCATACTTTAGCATTATCAGAGTGCAAACTGTCTTTTTGTATTTTATGTCACCTAATATCTAGTTGTATAATCAGTTTTTTTTAGAAGTGCTTGAAATCTATGTTGCATAGAATCAACCAATCAACGAACTTCTAGCATCTGTCATTCCAGCCCAGGATGCTGTGACTACATCCCACAATTTATTTGCATTTGTTGGCTTTGCCACAGAAACAGCATTTTTGATGTCCTCTCACAAGTGTTCTATCAGATTAAGGTCTGGGAATTGCGCTGGCCACTCCTTAGCCTCAATGTTTTTGGACTGCAACCAAGATTTTGCTAGTTTACACTTGTGTATAGGGTTGTCGTCTTGTTGAAACACCCACTTTAAGGCCATTTCCTCTTCAACATGACCTTTTCAAGTATTTGGAAATAGGCAAATTGGTCCATGATTCCTGGTATGTGGTAAAAAGGCCCGTCTCCATAGTAAGAGAAACATGCCCCTATCATGATGCTTGTACCACCATGCCTCACTGTCTTCAGTGTCATGTGGCTTCAATTCAGAGTTTGGGGATCATCTGAAGAACTGTCTGTGGCCCTTGGATCCAAAAATAACTTTACTTTCACCGGTCCACAAAATGTTTCTCCTTTGGCTAGTTGATGTATTTTTTGGAAAATTGTATCCACTTCAGTACATGTCTTTTTAATATATATATATATATATATATATATATATATATATATATAATATATATATATTTTTTTTTTAAACAGTTTGACTTTGCGGGGTCTTCTTGCTAATAGATTAGCTTCACACAGGCATCTTAACTGTCACAGTAATCACAGGTAAATGGAGACTGTCCTGGATCCTCCTGGAGCTGATCATTGGCTGAGCCTTTGCCATTCTGGCTGTTCTTCCATCCTTTTGAATGGTCGTCTTCTGTGTTTTTCCACGTCTGTTTTTGCTTTCCATTTTAAAGCATTAGATATCCTTTCAGCTGAACAGTCAATCATTGTCTACACTTCTTTATAAGTTTCACCCTCTCTAATCAACTTTTTTTAAATGTCTTTACTTAACAGCAAACATGGAGACATTCCACTCTGAAAAAATTACATATAAAACATTTTACAGCCGGTATAAGCCAATTTTACATCAATCTGACTTTTGTATATGGAAATAACACCTTGACCCTTCCATGTTCACCCAATTTTCTATAGAATATGGGATTGGCAGGGTAAACTAAAAATAGAAGAAGACAGACAAGAATCTGGCAGGGAAGAAGAAACGGGCAGAGAATAGGAGAAGGGAACACAGAGGGAAGAGGGGTGGGGAGCAGGGCTGTGGAGTCGGTAAACCAAACCTTCGACTCAGACTCCTCAATTTCTCTTGCACAGACTCCGACTCCTACATATATTGCTTATAATTAGGTGAAAAAAATATTGTACTACATGAACATGTGTATGTGAACATCAGACATTTAATAATTTTTATGATACTATAATCAAGATATTTGGATAGAACATGAAATATATTTATTGGAATACAACTTTAGAACACAAACTAATAAATTGTAAATATGTAATACACTATGTAATATACAGTAGATTACATATATATCTTGTGTAGTGTATATATATAACATTGTATTACACATTTACAATTTATTAGGTTTTTGTGTTCTAAAGTTGTATTCCAATAAATATATTTTATGTTGGGGGGCGGAGCCGGACATGGCTGAATGAGGAAACAGCTTCCCTGAGCTCCTCTCTACAAAACCCCATAACACTGGCCCAAGACATCAAAATGGGCAAATCAACGGGCAAAAAGGCTACAGCCCGAACCCCAAAGAAGCCCCCCACGGCTCAAAGTAAAATTGGGGCATTTCTGACCCATCCACGGAGTTCTAGCGCCCTGTCTCAGCCAGAGCTGGAAATGCAGCAGGAATCGCGGCCTGATGATCCTGTGACCGACCCCAAGACATCGGTGGAGTTGCAGGGGACGACGGTGGAATCGCGGGGGCCCGAGGGAGTCGCGGTGACCACCCGCAGCAATGATGGACTCGGACCTGGGGATATGCAGAGGAACGGCCGACATGACGCAAAGACGCCATTCCAAGATGGCCGTCACACACCTTCGGGCCGGGCCCTGCAGCAACAGCAGGATGATCTCTCAGCAGCAGCTTCACCATCCGCTGCTCCTTCATCAGCGCCCACGCTGGGAGCGGAGTCCCCCGGCAGCCGGCGGAGCATCGTCCTACCTGCAGTCACTCCCCGGAGCTTACTGCCTCTCCAGCCGGCAGCACACATGCAGACAGGCTCCGGAGCGGCGCCCGGGAAATATCTGCTGCAGCAGTGCTCCCAGAATGATGAGGCCCCGCAGCCGCCGGTCTCCCGCGATGTCATCACCGATGGGGGTAAGATAAAAAACCCGGACACCCCCGCCCCACTGCATACCAATACCCTCAGCCAGCTGGCATTAGCAGGAACAACGGGGGGGGGGGGGGGGGGAGGGGTTATGGTTGTGGTTGGTGACGGCGGCTCCCCCGCACCTGCAAAAGGCACAATTATATACCCGACGTCCCCCCCCTGCAACACCGCCATACCCGGGCACTATTGTGGAGAAGAGGGGATCTTATGGAATCCAAGAGTCCCATGAACAGACCTGGGAAATCCTCCAGGGGCACTCTCCCTCTACACCCCCTGCGAGGTGGTCCACGGGCTCCTCAGGGGAAAACAGCCCGACGGGCCCGGGAGGCAGCCTGGTGGCAGCCACTAAAGTTCAGTGGAATGAGGGGCCCAGGGTACTGGGGTCCCCCCCACAACAGATTACCACAGTAGCACACTTGGGAGGTGGTGCAAGCATCTCTAGAAGTTCATAAATACTATATGACCCAGCTCTGCAGGACTCTATCCGTTCTTTTTCCACAACATCTTTCTCTACTAATGTGATAAACGAGTATCGCCCAGCATCCTTGGCAGACCTGCGGTCCCTTTTACAATCAATTCCTACCAAAAACGATATACAGTTAGGGCCAGAAATATTTGGACAGTGACACAAGTTTTGTTATTTTAGCTGTTTACAAAAACATGTTCAGAAATACAATTATATATATATAATATGGGCTGAAAGTGCACACTCCCAGCTGCAATATGAGAGTTTTCACATCCAAATCGGAGAAAGGGTTTAGGAATCATAGCTCTGTAATGCATAGCCTCCTCTTTTTCAAGGGACCAAAAGTAATTGGACAAGGGACTCTAAGGGCTGCAATTAACTCTGAAGGCGTCTCTCTCGTTAACCTGTAATCAATGAAGTAGTTAAAAGGTCTGGGGTTGATTACAGGTGTGTGGTTTTGCATTTGGAAGCTGTTGCTGTGACCAGACAACATGCAGTCTAAGGAACTCTCAATTAAGGTGAAGCAGAACATCCTGAGGCTGAAAAAAAAGAAAAAATCCATCAGAGAGATAGCAGACATGCTTGGAGCAGCAAAATGAACAGTCGGGTACATTCTGAGAAAAAAGGAATTGACTGGTGAGCTTGGGAACTCAAAAAAGGCCTGGGCGTCCACGGATGACAACAGTGGTGGATGATCGCCGCATACTTTCTTTGGTGAAGAAGAACCCGTTCACAACATCAACTGAAGTCCAGAACACTCTCAGTGAAGTAGGTGTATCTGTCTCTAAGTCAACAGTAAAGAGAAGACTCCATGAAAGTAAATACAAAGGGTTCACATCTAGATGCAAACCATTCATCAATTCCAAAAATAGACAGGCCAGAGTTAAATTTGCTGAAAAACACCTCATGAAGCCAGCTCAGTTCTGGAAAAGTATTCTATGGACAGATGAGACAAAGATCAACCTGTACCAGAATGATGGGAAGAAAAAAGTTTGGAGAAGAAAGGGAACGGCACATGATCCAAGGCACACCACATCCTCTGTAAAACATGGTGGAGGCAACGTGATGGCATGGGCATGCATGGCTTTCAATGGCACTGGGTCACTTGTGCTTATTGATGACATAACAGCAGACAAGAGTAGCCGGATGAATTCTGAAGTGTACCGGGATATACTTTCAGCCCAGATTCAGCCAAATGCCGCAAAGTTGATCGGACGGCGCTTCATAGTACAGATGGACAATGACCCCAAACATACAGCCAAAGCTACCCAGGAGTTCATGAGTGCAAAAAGGTGGAACATTCTGCAGTGGCCAAGTCAATCACCAGATCTTAACCCAATTGAGCATGCATTTCACTTGCTCAAATCCAGACTTAAGACGGAAAGACCCACAAACAAGCAAGACCTGAAGGCTGTGGCTGTAAAGGCCTGGCAAAGCATTAAGAAGGAGGAAACCCAGCGTTTGGTGATGTTCATGGGTTGCAGACTTAAGGCAGTGATTGCCTCCAAAGGATTCGCAACAAAATATTGAAAATAAAAATATTTTGTTTGGGTTTGGTTTATTTGTCCAATTACTTTTGAACTCCTAAAATGTGGAGTGCTTGTAAAGAAATGTGTACAATTCCTACAATTTCTATCAGATATTTTTGTTCAAACCTTCAAATTAAACGTTACAATCTGCACTTGAATTCTATTGTAGAGGTTTCATTTCAAATCCAATGTGGTGGCATGCAGAGCCCAACTCGTGAAAATTGTGTCACTGTCCAAATATTTCTGGACCTAACTGTAGCTGCTCTGGCCAACCAGGTAGTGGCAGAATGTAAGCAAGAATTTGCTCAGCTACGGATGGATCTCTCCTCACTCACCCGAAGGGTGGATGTCCTTACAGACCAACAATCAACATCTCAGGTCAACATCCAATCCGTCCAAGCCACATTACAGGTTCAATCCAAGCAGTTATTTTCTCTTCAACAGCATGTGGACGACTTGGAGAATAGAAATCGAAGAAATAATCTGCGTATCAGGGGCCTGCCGGAGTCAATTGCCCCTCCTGACATACCTTCAGTCCTTATTTCAATTTTCAATAATCTGTTAAAAAGACCACCTGGGGCCTCCCTGGAACTCGACAGAGCTCATAGGGCATTGCGCCTCCCGGATCCGGAGGACCCCCGCCCGAGAGACATCGTATGCAGGGTACACTATTTTGCAGCAAAAGAAGCTATCCTTCAAGCAGCTCGAAAGAAACAGTCCCTAACGTATAATGGATCTACAATACGCATCATGCCTGATCTTTCTAGACACACCTTGGCTCAGAGGGCTGTTCTCAAACCCTTGTTGGAGGTCATCAGAGAAAGGGGTCTCCCGTTTCGTTGGGGTTTCCCCTTTTCTCTGTCAGTACAGAAAAACTCAAGATGGTGGGTAATGCGGTCCCCAGAGGACCTCCCATCCTTTACCTCAAACCTGGGTCTACCCCCAATCACCATCTCTCAATGGCCCACTAACTTGCTCCAACCATGGGTCCCAAGGGAACACCCAGCTCCTCCCCATGCAAATCCATCTCCTGATCATGCAAGGGGATTACCCCCGAGAGAGACTCGAGGCCGGAGACTGGGCCGTCCGAGATACACAAATAGCTGCAAAAGATATTGGGAACTACCCAATGTATCATAAACTTTAACCAACTAAGTCCAAGGACTTTCACTTGTCAACTTACTGGTTGCCCAAGGCCCTTATTACTCAAACTTTCGGTCATATGTGCCAGTGTTTATGGTAATTTCTAATGTTAACAGTATACTAAGGAGCTATCAACGGTTATGTCTGACCTTTTTCTCCCCCAAGTAGGTTGGGAGCCTCTGTCTTGCCCGGGTGAGGCGGACAAGCTCCCCTGGAACGTTTGTTCTCAGCTAGTGTTTTGTGCAGGGGCTATACCCCTGCTGTTTTTTCTGCTTCAATTTCTACTCTTTCTACTCTTCCTCTGCCTTATACAGCTCTTACTTCCCTCCTCCTCCCCCAATGGTGGCCGGGACAGGCAAGTCCGTCCTTATATCTCATGTACCTATAATACTTCATTCTTTTACAGATGGCTAACCTGACAATTGCTTCCTTCAATGCCAAGGGTCTTAACGTGCCGGAGAAGAGAGCACAGATTCTCTACCATTTCCACAAGCATAAGGTGAAAATAGTATGTTTTCAAGAAACGCATTTCAAACAAGGACACACCCCTATCTTAAAGAACAAATACTATCAAACCAGGTTTTTTCAGATAACCCGGAATCCCGTTCAAAGGGAGTGGCGATTGCCATTCACAAATCTCTCCCCCATCAAATTATAAAATGCACATCAGACGGTATGGGACGATATATTATCCTTTCACCGATAGCTCGAGACCAAACATTTACAATCATAAATGCTTACGCTCCAAACCAGAGACAAGACGACTTTATAGCTAGCCTTGTGGACACTGCGACTCCCCTAATTAGACTAGGTTCACACACTGCGTTTTTTTGACGCTGCGTTTTGCTGCGTTTTTGCTCACTGCGTCTTTATGCGTTTTTTATCAGTGAACAAAAAAAAAAAAAAAAAAAAAAAAAAGGTCTGATGTCATTTCCTTCTTCAATGTGTTCTTCATTCTCCACTAGTGTATGCAGAAGAGCAGACAGCTGCAGAACTACAAGGCTCAGCATACTCCATCCAATAGTGTATGCAGGAGAGCAGACAGCAGCTGCAGAACTAAAGGCTCAGCATGCTCCATCCAGGACTGTATGCTTGAGGGAGAGTCAGGGGGAGCAGACCTACAAGGCTCAGCATCCTCCATCCAATAGTGTATGCAGGAGAGCAGACAGCAGCTGTCGAACTACAAGGCTCAGCATCCTCCATCCAATAGTGTATGCAGGAGAGCACACAGCAGCTGTCGAACTACAAGGCTCAGCATCCTCCTTCCAGGACTGTATGCAGGATTTCTTTACCCCCCCAAACAAAAAAATGACGTGGGCTTCGCCATATTTTTGTATGCTAGCCGGGTACAGCAGGCAGGTACGGGCTGCCTCCAACCCCCAGCTGCCTATTTGTACCCGGCTGGGAACCAAAAATATAGGGAAGCCCTTTTTTTTTTTAATTTCATGAATTTCATGAAATAATTGAAAAAAAAAAAAAAAAAAAAATGACGTGAGCTTCGCCCAATTTTTTGAGTCCAGCCGGGTACAACTAGGCAGCTGGGGATTGGAATCCACAGTGCAGGGTGCCCATGCTTTCTGGGAACCCCCGCTGTGAATTGCAGTCCCGCAGCCACCCCAGAAAATGGCGCTTTCATAGAAGCGCCATCTTCTGGCGCTGTATCCAACTCTTCCAGCTGCCCTGATGCCGGGTGGCTCGCTGGGTAATAATGGGGTTAGGGCTAGCTGTATAGCTGGCCCTAAGCCCGAAATTCATGGTGTCACGCCAATATTAGACATGGCCACCATGAATTTCTAGTAAAGATAAAAAAAACCACAACACACAGAAAAATATTTTTATTAGAAATAAAAAACACAATTAGTGACTCCATCTTTATTGAAATAAAGAACCCCCCTCTGCAGTAATCCTGGGTCAAGGGTCCCGCGCCATCCAATCCGGATCCAATATCATCTGATCGGTTTGCTGGAAGGCAAAGCGATCAGATGATATGTCAGGTTCTAGGGGCTGAATCACATCACACATCAGCTGATTGTATAAAAGCCGATTATACAATCAGCTGATGCATCGGTACAAAAAAAAAATAAAAAAAAAAATACTCACTTATGTGCTGATTACCGGCAGCTCCTGGAGCTATGGGGCAGGAGTCTGATCCCGTCCGATCGCTGCAGCAGCTGCCGGTAATCAGGGATGAAGTCTCCTGACGCATCCGCTGATAACCAGCCGGCCGCTGGCGTCAGCCCGAGACTTACGATCAGCTGATGCGTCAGGTGACTGCATCAGGTGATCCATCGCCAGGTCCTGCATCCTGCAGGCATACGTACCCGGGGAGACTGCACACAGCCGGAGCGGCGATACCGTGAGAGGATCTGGGAGCGGGCATGGCACCGGGACCCTGCAGACAGGTGAGTATAACTTTTTTTTTTTTTTTTCTACTGTTCACTTTTGTTTTCGCAGCCGCTTCCACCTCCCGCCCAGACATGGCGCCGCACGGCAGCATACATGCCCAGGACGGGAGGTGGAAGCGGCGGTGACTGTACCGGGAGGATTCACGCTTCTGTGTTTACTGACAGAAGGAATCCTCTTCCTGTACACGTCACTTTGCTACCCACCTCCTGCGTTTATAGCTGCGTTTTTGGTCTTAGAAACGCACCAAAATGCAGCTATTTGCGTTTCTCATTGCGTCTTTCAACATCCCATTGCACTCAATGGATGAAAAGCGCAGTGAAAAACGCAGGAATAATTGACATGCTGCGTTTTTGTGGCACCACGACCACCAAAAACGCTGTGTGCAGACAGCAAAAATGAAAACTCATAGACTTTGCTGGGGAAGCAAAGTCATGCAGTTTTCTGAGCAAAAACGCACCCGAAAACTGCGCAAAAACGCCGCGAAAAACGCACTGTGTGAACTTACCCTTAGAGGTACAGCAATTCTCTGTAGTGATCTTAAAGCTACTCTGGACCCTACATTAGATAATTCTAAAGGGAAATCCAGCATTTCATATACCACCATCAAACGTATCAAAAAAGCCCTGTTAAGTACCCAGCTGTTTGACACTTGGAGAATAACACAACCGTCCGATAGAGACTATAGTTTCTACTCGCACTCACAAGATTCCTACAGTCGTATAGACTATATCTTTATACAGCACAATGCCCTCCCTTGGGTCCGACATGCTGGAATGGGTAGCATACTGTGGTCAGACCATGCTCCAGTGTACTGCGAGGTGGTGGTCCCTTCCCTCCCAGCTCCTACGGGAACATGACGGCTTAATGAATCTTTGCTTCTGGACGAGCTCTGTGTTTCTGATGTGCAGACCACGATCACTCGATTTTCAGAGGATCATTTGGCGGACGACACAGCTCCCACGTATAAGTGGGAGGCACTGAAGTGCATCTTGAGGGGCACCTTCATTAAACACGGGGCCCGCATTAAAAAAAAGAAAAGGCCCAGAACTTAGCAGAAGCCCTCCGCAGAGTCTCGGGGCTGGAGCTTGCCCATAAGCGAGCTTTATCAGCCGCTACCTTACAGGCCCTCCTGCAGGCCAGACTGCAGGCCAAGAAATTGTTAGATTTGTCATACCAGCGCCTGTTGCAAGTGGGAAGGGGAAAATTTTATGAATTCGGGGATAAGCCAGGCAGACTATTGGCCAATGCACTGAAAGAAGGGAGAGCCCACACTCCAATTCCCTGCATTAAAAATTCAAGAGATAAAATGCGATATGCTACTCCTGATATTTCTAATGCCTTCCACGCTTACTATACCAAATTATATAATCTGACCCCTGGGCCTCCTGAGGTGGACTGTGAGCCCCCTACAATGTCCTCTCCCTTTAAACCTCTCAATAAGACCACGATTGAGGACCTTGAGAGACCATTTCTACTTGAGGACATCCTGTCAGTAATCCGTGATACACCCGGTAACAAGAGCCCCGATCCAGACGGATTCCCAGCCAAATTTTATAAGACGTTTGCAGAACAGTTAGCGCCCCTAATGCTCCTTTCTTTTAACGCCATATCAGATGAGACCCCATTCCCTCCCCACGCCATGACAGCTCATGTGGCTTTACTTCGAAAGCCCGGAAAAGACCCCACTGCATGTAGCAGCTTCAGACCAATATCGTTGCTTAACGTGGATTTGAAGATTTATGCTAAGCTTCTTGCAAATAGACTCAATTCCCTTCTGCCAGACGTGGTGCACTTGGATCAGGTAGGATTCGTTCCTGGTAGGGAAGCAAGGGACAACACCCTAAAAACCCTAGACCTGATCCAACACGCCCACACCCAAAAAATCCCCATGATGATGTTATCTTTAGACGCCGAAAAGGCATTCGATAGAATTTCCTGGCATTCAATCTCACAGACTTTGTCCCATGTTGGTTTCGGCCCAACGTTCTCATCCAAAATTCTGGCCTTATATTGTTCCCCGACCGCACGTCTAAAAATTAACGGCACCCTGTCAAAACCCTTTAATATCCATAACGGGACTCGACAGGGGTGCCCCCTATCCCCATTGCTTTACATCCTAGTCGTGGAGCATCTGTTGTCGGCCATCCGACTTAACCCCGACATACAGGGGATTAAAATCGCCACTCAAGAATACAAATGCGCCGCCTTTGCGGACGACCTCCTTATCTACCTGCAAAACCCACTCACATCCCTTCCATTCTTAATGCAGGAACTCAACCGTTTCAGCAAGTGGTCCAATTTTAAAATCGATTTTGACAAATCTGAAGCTCGAAATATATCACTTCCCCAAACAACAGTAAATGTTGTAAAACCAAACTTACCCTTCAAATGGCCATCACACGGTAGTATCGGCTATCTAGGTATTACTATCCCATCTGACATAACCAGACTTTTCCAGCTTAATTTTCAAAGTTTTCTCTCCAAGCTTGAGAGGGACCTGACTGTCTGGCATAGAGGTACCCTCTCGTGGTTTGGCAGGATTAGTGCCCTCAGGATGACAGCCCTACCCAGACTGCTCTACATACTCCAGACGGTTCCGGTATACGTCCTGGCGTCGTATTGGGTAAAGTTGCAGCGTTTATTTAATCAATTTGTGTGGTCCAAGGGGCGATCCCGTCTCGGGAGGTGTGTCCTTACTAGGACCAAGGGGGCGGGAGGGGTGGGGCTACCTGACTGTCGGCGTTACTACCTGGCTGCTGCCCATGCCAGGGTCCTAGACCTCCTGCATAACTCTGGACCGAAGCTTTGGGTCCGTCTAGCACACGACTTGTGCCCCTTATCAATTCCAACCCTGCTGTGGAACTGGCCACTTCTCACCAAACATAAGATAGGAATGTCCTACACTACCAAACAAACACTACAATCAGTACACTCTCTGCCACGGAGTAAACGCCTGCTTCAGCCCCGGGGACCTCTTATGCCACTGACTGATAACCCTGACTTCCTGCCAGGGGCATCGTCCAATAATTTTTTGGGAAGCTCAAAACAGAGCCCACTGAGACTGGGACAGGTGGCACCAGATGGGGTTCTTCTCCCACTTCCGGAAATCGTGGGGCAGAGAGACTTTAGGATGCGGTTTTATTTTGAATATGCCCAACTTAAACACTTCATAACCTCGCAGGGGCAAGATCTGGTTCGTCCCCCACCCCCAACCCCTTTTGAACTTATCTGTACCAGGGCGCCTGACTCCAGACATGCAATATCAAGGATTTATGGGATTTTGACAGCAGTAGCAGAGGTACCACTTCCCCGCTTCTGTACTGCATGGGAGACAGAGCTCGACCAGACATTCTCCAGGAATCAATGGGAACGGTGTTTCCGCTTGACCCATAAGTCCGCGGTTGCAACGAGAATGCAGGAGACTTGCTACAAAATTCTTTCCAGGTGGTACAGGGTCCCATCATCCCTTCATATGTGGTGCCCCGAAGTTCCTGACACATGTTGGCGCTGCGGAGCACAGGGCGGTACCATGGCCCATATCTGGTGGTTTTGCCCGAGCTTGGCGGCCTTCTGGAGCAAGGTGCTAGTGGGCATCCAAGAGGTTACGGGGATCATGGTCCCTAGTCGCCCCGAGGCAGCCCTATTGTTTATGTTTAAAATACCAGAAAAACGTATAAAAAATCCCTTACTGGACATCTCCTCCAGGCCGCCAAGACAGTAATCCCATGGCGTTGGAAAGACCCCACCCCCCCGACCATAGAGGAATGGGTGACAGAAGTGAATGTAGTACACCGTATGGAAATGGTAATGGCTCAATCGCGGGGCCAGCTAGTGGAAACCTCCTCTAAATGGTATCAGTGGGAGTCCTTTCTCTCTGACCCAAGGTTCCTTGCCCTCGTTAACCCCCAGTAAATGGGATCCTTGGCTGCTGCACCTTCAATATTCATTTACCTCCCTTTCAGGTTTAAGCCCAACAGACGAGACTTCAGTCCCGGCCACCACACTCCTATCCGTGTCTTTCTCCCTATTGATGTCCCTCCCTTGCCTCCCCTTTCATTTCTGATCTATTCTCTCCCTTGTTCACTTTTACTTTCGCTAGGCTTTTATTCTTAGAAAGTCATGTTGTCCAAATATTTTTCATTGACAGTTGTAAAGATTGCTGAGCCTGAGGCTTCGATCCACCGTGAAGGCCCCTTGTTTATCAATATTGTATACGATGAACAGTGATGTTGTTTGTATTCTCTTCTTTAAAAACTAATAAAACTTTAAATTGGAAAAAAAATATATATTTTATGTTCTAAATATCTTGATTATTGTATCATAAAAATAATTAAATGTCTAATGTTCACATTGTACTACAATACATTTTTCACTTAAATATAAGCATTATACTAAATGTTATTTAGTAAAATATTCAGCACATTCTGCATTGCACTACTGTCCCCAATTTATTATATATTTTAGGAGTCGGAGTCGGTGCATTTTATACCGACTCTGACTCCACCAAAATGAGCTCAGACTCAGATTCCACAACTCCGACTCCACAGCCCTGGTGGGGAGGGGAAGAGACCAAAACAAAAACAAACATGAAGCAGGGATTCACCCAACAGAGACCACGCCTGTCCCGCGGCACCTGTAGACTCTCCCTCAATCGGGAGGTATCCATGTGCTAAAATCAACTTTTTAATCAAAGTAAAAAACTGTTCTAATGTCTAAAACAACCCATATTTCTCAGGCTGTCAAAGAGAACTGCATGTACAACATGTGCTGGATTCACCCTTAAAGGGAAGGTGTCGTCAAAAAAAAAAAAAAAAAAAAAATTAAATAACTGAAAAAATGTAAAGTATTAAATGTTTTAATGTTTTTTTAAATATTTGTTTTTGATTGAGAAAAATATAAAAAAAAAAAAATTAAAAAGTTTGATATTTTCCACTTTTAAACACTAGGGGGAGCAGCTTCTGAAATCCTACAAAAATCCTACTGTAGAAATAGCCTGGATTACAGCTGCAGTAAAGTGGGCGGAGGAAGTGTAGGGAGACAGTGCGGAGCCATTTTGTTGGTTAATAGAAATGTCTTAAGTGTCACCAAGGACAGCTGGAGTATCACACAGGATAGGATTAGATGCACGGCTCAGCAGACAGTATCACACAGGATAGGACTAGATACACAGCTGTGCAGACAGTATCACACAGTAGAGAATTAGATACACAGCCCTACAGATAGTATCACCGGTACACACACAGGCTGACAGGTGGCAGGTGGAAGGGGGGGGGGGGGTTAAGCGGGGGGTGTTTTGGGACACGGTAGCAGCGGCGGTACTCACATGCAGAGGCACACAAACACACACAGCAGCGGGGGGCAGAGCGGGGGCTGGGTAGAGCGGAGGGAGGGGGTGTCAATGAAGACTAACGGCGGGGAGAGGGGAGGGTAGGCGGCCCATACTCACACATCCCGGCGGTTGACAGGGGTAAAGTGGAGCAAACAGCATACGCTGTGAGCTCCACAATGATGGCACCGATCTCCTCCCTCTGCTGTGATCTGGGCAGCCCAGGGGGCGTGCCCAGGTCACAGCAGACGCCTACTCTAACGTTACTAAATGGGGTCGGATTCCGACCACTGTTCTCTATGCACAGGGGCTGCTATAGAAGGAGTAACTGTCGTTACACACACAGCAAATTCAGCATGGCAGCCCCCAGTGCCTGCAGTAAAAATTAGAATTAAATAAAATCTAAAGCAGTGATTTTAATTTTGTATTAAAAATACTTTATTTCATAATCACTATTTTTAATGCAAAAACAAAAAACGCGACACTTTCCCTTTAAATAAAGGCCACCTGATACACACTGGTTTCTTCACAGAATGATTGACCACACTCATTTAAACTTCACACTGCTATTATATTGAACACCCCCACTTTCAATTATTCAAATAACATCCGATGATTCTTTCATGTGAGAGAATTGACTGCGAATCGAGTGTCATTCACTGCTCCGATTCTCTTACATGTGAGAATCGAAGCACAGGTGAGGAGAGAATGGAGAGCCTACTTTCTCCGTCATGGAGAGGAAAATATCCAGCATCAGAAGGAGGAGAGGTAGTAGTAAAACTTAAATTTTATTGAATCCATTAAAAACAGGATACAACACGCATAGAAGCTAGGGACACACAGTGAAACACAGGACTATCCTACTCGTTTCAACCTTACGGTCTTAATCATGGATTGTTTGGTATCTCCAGAATGAGAGATTTAAGACTGTGCAAAAAAAGGGGCGTCATAGGTGCTGATTAAGAACAACCATTCACAAAGCTGTGCACTCATTTAAAATCATGGGAGAAAAAAGCACAATGAAACCACAATGTGATATAAAGACAGACACCAAAAAAAACACAAATTAACACAAATTAATGGAAGAAGAAAAAAAAAGAATATATTAAAAAAATATATATACATGAAAAAACAGGATAAAAGTGAATGTATGTGTATTCATAATAAAACCTTTATATCCATGTATATGAAGTATAAGGAAGCAAAAAACAAGATTTGTTTATGCACATGCATAAATACGTACGAGTACTTAGGCACGCATCTATGCAAATATATAGACATATATGCCTATATGCAGGATTGTAAAGAGAGCAAATGAATTATTGAAAGAAAAAATATATATATGTACCTCCCAATAAGTATAGGAGCTATAAAGGAAGCCTTGTTTTAATCTTAATGTTAAGTGCCCTGCTGATTTGTTATTTCAATAGAAGCTGACAAACTTATGTATAAAGTGTTTTCACTCTTGTGAAGTCGCAGGTGCGGCTCACCACGGCCAGACACTCAAAAACACCGCAGGAAAAACTGCAGTGCAATTGGTATGTGGCCGCAATGGGAGCCACAGCAGCGGCAATGTGTGTCAGAACTAAAATGGCTTGAAATATGTTTGTTAAAGAGTTGAGCATACAGTAGTACAACAGATTGGTTTGTAGCATGCATTGATGTGGAGACATAAATGTGAAAGGAGAATATGAGAAAGATGGGAATATTCTTTGCCAAATGTGTCAAGAAATATATAAATCAAGGTAATGTCATTTTGGCTAAGCTGTGAGTGCGGCTCGTCGAGACAGGACCCAAAACACGCTGCAGCAAAGGCTGCAGCGTGATTTAATGCGGCCACGACGAGAACCGCAACAGCAGCCCAGTACATATCCACACCATCAAAATGTAACAAACCAATTATTCCATAATTGAAAGGAATGACATGTCATTGAAGATTTAATGGTCATAATATATGTTAATTTAAAAATATTCAATATAGCTTCATGGTGTAACATGTGATTGAAGAACTTGTATTTATAATGTATGTTGGTGTGAAAAAGATTAATTTGAAAAAAATAATTTCGTCAGATATGAAAAAAGGGTTTGTATGTGTCAGAAAAATGAATGAAAGAATGTGATGTTGTTATGTATACATTATATGTGTATATGAATTTGAGAAAAAATGTAATAAGTGCTTGTATTATTTTTATATACTAACAGTATTGAGTAATAAGATCCTGACGAGTATTTAGGCCATGTGGTATACGGGTATTAAGTTTGAAAATCCAGAAGGATTCCCTGTTTAGGAGTTTTCTCCTATGATCTCCCCCTCTAGCTGGCCTGAAAACCTTCTCTATACCCATGAACTTGAATGTATCAAGGCATCTATTGTGTGTATCTACAAAGTGTTTAGAGACCGCTGAGATGTTGTAGGTAGATACATTTAGAGTATCATACATATGCCGTCTAATTCTTTTTTTTAAAGGGCCACCTGTACAACCTATGTATTGGATTCTACAGGTGGTACACTCAGCAAGGTAAATTACATAGGGAGTATTACAATTTATGTAGCTTTTTACGTTGTGACGCCTGTGTGTGTGGAAGTAAAAGTTCCACTTTTATTTACATATTTGCATGAAATACATTGGTTATGTCCACAGCCATAGAAGCCAGAACAAGATAACCACGTTTTGCTTGTTGTTTGACTGTTAATGACACTTGGTGACAAAATGTTAGCCAAACTCGTTGCTCGTTTGGCTACAAAATTAATTTTATACTTCTCAAGGATAGTGTGTAAATTAGCATCCTGATGTAGTAGGGGCAGATACTTCTTTATGATTTTAATTATTTCATTATACTGTGGGGAAAAAGTGGTACTGAAAGTGACATTATTGTGCATTTGATTTTTGTTCCTGTTTTTACATTTGAATAAATCTGTTCTTTCTATATTGTTCACTATTGTTTGTGCTCGTTGAAGGCACCAATTTGGGTAACCTCTGCATTTGAGTCTGGCCAAAGTTTTTGTTGACTCTAGTGGGAATACATCGGATCTGGAACAATTTCTCCTGACTCTAATTAGTTCTCCTAGGGGGATATTTTTGATCGTGTGTGGGGGATGGTAAGAGGTAGCTTGTAAAATAGAGTTGCAGTCTGTTTCTTTTTTATACGGATAAGCCTCGATCTTGTCTAAATTGCTAACCAGAGTAACATCCAAATAATTGATTTTGTTGGGGTGCGTGGAAAAGGTGAATTTTAAATTAAAAGGATTGGAATTGACAAAATCAACAAAACCTTTGGCTTCTTCTGGGGTACCCATCCATATTATTAGTAGATCGTCTATATACCTGGTGTAGAAGATGATGTGATCTGCAAATATATTATTATATATATTAAAGATATAGACTTCTTCAAACACAGCCACTAAGATATTAGCTAATGAGGGGGAAAATTTCCCCCCCATACTAACTCCGCATCTCTGTAAAAAAAAACTCGTTTTCAAAAGGAAAAATAATTGTGTGTTAATAAAAAATTAACAGCTGAAACAATAAAGTCCCGAGATTATTGGTCTGAAGGGGGGAGGGAAGACCCCCTTATGGACTTTGGGGAGGGCATGGTATATTGGGATCACTGGATAGTCAACCTTAAAGGTAATCATAGATCTTTTGTGTATAGACCCCTTTGTACAGTCCCTCATCCAAAAGTTTATCAATTTTTTCTTTGAATAATTTAGTGGGGTCTCCTTTTAGGTGTATGTAGGTACTGGTATCATCGAGAATGTCTTTATTGATTTTGAAGTATAATGCAGAGCCCAGAATTACAATTCCTCCCCCCTTATCTGCCTCTCTGATCACCAAGTTATTATTGGATTTTAGATCCTTAAGGGCTATTTTCTCATGTGGACTTAGATTGTTGTGTCCCACTTTATGCAGATTGTCGAGGCGGACCAGATCTACTTCAATTTTTTCCTGAAAAATGTCCAGGATAGAAGGTCTGGATTGCAAGGGGTAAAAGTAGGGATTGGAAGTCCTGAAGTTTTCCTCTGGCATACTATCGTAGTTTCTTGATTCAGCTTCAAGAGCTCGAAGATCAGTCAATTTGACTAGTTCACTAAACTCTGGAACAACATTGGTTTCAAAATTATTATTATTTGTCAATGAATCAACATTAGTGTTGGTAGTTAAATCTTCAACAAAATGGCATTTCAATGTAAGGTTCCTTGCGAATTTATTTATATCCAGAAGAGTGTTGAAAATATCGAATTTTTGTGTAGGACAAAAATTAAGTCCCTTGGATAAAACTGAGATTTGATGCTGTGAGATAATCTGGGCAGATAGATTCCACACTGGGCATGTTAATGCCTCTTTTTCTTTTTGCGTCGGTCTGGATAGCGATTGCTTGTTATGCTTCCTTCCACCTCTTCGTATGCGTTTTTTGAAAAAGTTTTTGCATTTTTTTTGGTGTTATTGCTATTTGGTCGTGATTCCTCTGTTTCCTCAGAAGATGAATCTGTAGAATTATCAGCTGTATAATTGGTGGAGGCCGAGGAAACACTTATTTCCCTAAAGCTGACTTTTCTGTTACGATTCTTGAAAAAAGGCTTTTTATTGTATTTGTTATTATACGAGGTAGTAGTAAGTTTGAAGGATGATCGCCAGGTATAGATTTTATTCATTTTGTAATCCAGAACATCTCTTTCAAATTTATTTTTCTATTAGCAATATTGTCTTCAAGAGCGGTAAGACGCTTGTTTAAATTTTCCTGCATTGATATGAAATCCTTGTGGTCTCTAAATTTTTCCAATGCGGTTTCTGTTTCTATAAGTTGTTTTTTGATGTTATCTAGTTCTAATTCTTGATGTTTAACTATCAGTTCCATTAATTTTATGGAACAGCTAGATAAGACAGCATTCCAACTATTCAGAAATTCTTCAGTATAGGAGGAAAATGTAGGATTCTTTAAAATCCTTAAACCGCGAGGAATCATATTTTTTTCTATGTAAGAACATAGAGAGGTAGAGTCCCACCAAAGTTTTGCTTCTTTGATTTTATTTTTTTCAAGTTGTTTGTGAAGGAGTAAAAAGTCTTCATTCACGTGTGTTTGTAAGTCCCCTGCTTGCTGATCTGATGTAGTTGGATCAGAATGCGTGTTGAAAATAGCATCAAATTTGGATCTCCTATTTTTTGGTGGATCCATAGTTGAGTGGAAATATTAAAAGTGGAAACCCACTATGCATATGAAAGTCACTCTGGTAGAGGGAGCACGAAAACAGCAACCAACGTGATATGAGAAAAAGAAAGTATTCAGCTCACCCCTCTTCACTCTAGGATCCACCACCGATGCACGGAACGCCCTGGCCCGGGCGGAGAAACACAGTCATGGAGAGGAAAATATCCAGCATCAGAAGGAGGAGAGGTAGTAGTAAAACTTAAATTTTATTGAATCCATTAAAAACAGGATACAACACGCATAGAAGCTAGGGACACACAGTGAAACACAGGACTATCCTACGCGTTTCAACCTTACGGTCTTAATCATGGATTGTTTGGTATCTCCAGAATGAGAGATTTAAGACTCTGCAAAAAAAGGGGCGTCATAGGTGCTGATTAAGAACAAACATTCACAAAGCTGTGCACTCATTTAAAATCATGGGAGAAAAAAGCACAATGAAACCACAATGTGATATAAAGACAGAGACACCAAAAAAAACACAAATTAACACAAATTAATAAAATGGAGCCTACTTTCTCCATCTTCTTCACTGTGGGTGTCGGCCTATATCGGACTGCACTTAGATGACTGATCCTTCACATGCACGCACAGACTTGTATAGGGGTACGTAACCTGATTTGTGGAGGCACTTGTAACATGCTGCGATTGTTTTCTCATGTTGAATTGGCATATGAGAAAAAAAAATTTTTAAACAATTGCAGATCTGCACTGCTCCATAATATAATATTGGAGCAAGTGCTATCAGATAAAATATTGGATAGCACTCATCTGTATTATACAGTGGTGTGAGCGACTCCTAAGAAAACTTTATGTATGGTCCCGCCATCGATTTAATAGAGAATTCAAAACCAGCTGCATGGACTGGTCGGTCAGATAATCAGGTGACAAGAACAGGAAGGAAATTTTATGCAGGGAAAAGGGGACTAGATTAGATGAGGGAGCTGAGGTGATGGGCTAGTCTAAAGAAATGCATTTTTAGGGCCCGCTTAAGGGTGTGGATGTTGGGAATTAAATCGAATTGTTCTTGGTAGAGTGTTCCAGAGAACTGGCGCAGCTCGTGAGAAATCTTGAAGACGGGAGTGGGAGGTTCGAATTGTTGAGGATGTTAGTCTTAGGTCATTAGCAGAACGGAGAGCACGGGTGGAGAGATAGACAGATGAGGAGGAAATGTAGGGCGGTGAGGAATTGTGGAGAGGTTTGTGGGTGAGAGTGATAAGTTTATATTGGACTCTGTAGAAGATAGGCAACCAGTGCAATGCCTGGCACAGAGCACAGGCATCAGTGAAGCGGTTGGAGAGGAAAATGATCCTGCCTGCTGCATTCAGGATGGATTGCAGAGGAGAGCGTTTAGTAACAGGGAGACCAATTAGTAAAGAATTACAATCATCCAGGTGAGAATGAATAAGAGCGACAGTAAGAGCTTTTACAGAGTCAATGGTAAGAAAAGGTTGAATTCTAGAGATGTTGTTGAAGTGGAGGCGACATGAACGAGTGAGTGAACGAATGTGCGATGCCAAGGAAAGATCGGAGTCAAATATAACCCCAAGACAGCCAGCGTGCTGCTGGGTCGTAATGGTCAAACCACACACAGTAATGCTAATATTGTGTTTGGGTAGGTTAGGAGAAGGAGGAAACGTGAGAAGTTCCGTTTTTGACAGGTTCAGTTTTAGATAGAGGGAGGACATGATGTTGGAGACGGCAGACAGACAATCGCTAGTATTTTGTAATAAAGCAGGGGTGATGTCAGGAGAAGATGTGTACAGCTGGGTGTCATCAGCACAGAGATGGTACTGGAAACCAAATCTGCTAATGGTTTGTCTAATAGGGGCCATGTATAGAGAGAAAAGGAGGGGGCCTAGGACTGAACCCTGAGGAACCCAGACCGTAAGGGGAAGCGGAGAGGAAGTGGAGACGACAAAAGATATAAGGAAGGAGCGGTGAGAGAGATAGGAGGAGAACCAAGTGAGAACGGTGTCCTTGAGCCTGATAGAGCAGAGCATAGTGAGGAGGAACTGGTGATCCACAGTATTGAATGCAGCAGAGAGATCCAGGAGAATCAGCAGAGAAGCTTTTGTTTCTTTTTCCTCTGAACACTGGTAAACATCTTTTGATTATTTGATTAACTTTAGTCAAACTAAATTACCTTGTACTACTTTGCAGTTTGTTTTGTTTTACCTAATAACATTTGGTCTGATTTGGCTCTATTATCACAACTGCATTACTTATATTACTCAGAAGGTGACTCTTTGTGCATTAGTCACTTCATGTACCTACTCATTCATTGGACTTTGAGGCATTAACTGTTGGCACCTAGGAACAGATTGAGATCCAATGATCCAGGGGCACCAATATGATGGCCTTGAGTTTGAACTTTCCACTTAGGCAAGGTAAACGAAAGAACAACCAAAGCAGAGCCTTGGCCCCTAGGAACCAACCCTCACTCAAGACGCGGAATGCAAAAATTAAAAAAAGGAGGGAAACATAGGATTGCTACCATTAGATGCACATCTACCAAGAAGAAACCTTCAGAATGAATTGTAGCCATCACATCACATGGTCTAGTGCAGAATTGCAAAGGTAGAAATGTGATGTCAAAGGTCTTCATACTCTGATTTTAGTCAGACAAGGCTTCAGGCCTTCTTGATTAGGTTAAAGAACTGCGTTCAGAATACTCAAGTAGGTAAATTAAACAACTGAGAATTTGGGTGAAAGGGGAGACTCTGGGAAAAGTTCTATCTGGTACAATTGGGCATCTGAAATGAAGAACGAGAGTTCTGGACTAAACCTCAAAAATTTTGAGATTAACAGGCATTTGAAGTTTGCAGTCTGAAATGGAACAAGGAAGAACTTTGCACTGGTAGGGAAAAATGAAAATTCCCTAGGAGTGTATAAAGACTTTGACCGCTGCTGAGAAAAATGGTCAGAATACAATCTGGTTTACCTGTGCAATATGCAATATTAAGGGTCTCCGTTAGCTTGACTGACTAACCACTGAAGAGGCAAATGACCTGGGGAGGTGGTTAGAGTCCTGTTAGGATCAGTTACTGGCCTGTGGGCAGAGTTTCACCGCTCGTCACAGCCCAGCATCCCTCCTGCTTGTGGCGCTCTGCAGCAAAGGAGAGCGCGCACGATATGCTGGGCTGTGACGAGTGGTGAAACTCTGCCCACAGCCCAGTCACTCTGGAGACTGGGGCCCGCCTCGATAAGGTTGGATCAACTGGAAGTTGACATGTCATCACCTGATCTCAAAGGTCATGGAGCCCAAGGTCCCATGATGGGGATGAGCGGACAGTAATAGCGCCGATCAGAGTCAGAATTTACTTCACAAGGTATTTGAGAAAAGCCTTCTCTATGAGCTTTATATAAAACTTAACTTTTATTCCTAAAGTTTAAGAAAGGTTACCCAATGACACACAGACAAAGACAAGATTAAAATAGTGGACAGGTGTCTCTGTGGACTGTAACTGAATATACACACCACAATTAATGGTTAGTCTTGTCACAGAACCACTTACACAACCTGCAAATATTAAGTCCAACAGGACAAACAAGTCCACATGACAATCACGCTGACTGCAGATTATAACAAAGTCAAGGAACAATCTCACCATTCGATGTGTTCAGACCTATAGCTGTGAGGAAAGTGTCCGTGGGGGTGGGGGGGCACAGTCTAGCTGCTACACAATTCCCCAGTTCCTCCTTTGCAGTCACCAAAAGTGTTACTCCTTCCCGACGCGTTTTATCACAAAGTGATTCATCAGGGGATCCGGAGAGATGGAACACACAGATATCATGTGAACTTTCGTATATAAGCTAAAGCCAGTGCTTTACTGGTACTATCAGGCTGATTCTATACATACCTGTAGTGGTCAGCTCGGATGTTTAGGTTATAAAATCCAAAAAAGTAAAGTTTATAAAATCATCAGCTTCTTGAGTGACAGCAGCTGAGGATCAGATAATAGCTGGGGGGTATTCATAGTTATCCGATCCCCCTGTTAGAATTAGCATAAGTATGGTCTGATGGAGATGTAGCAGAGATAATACTTCTGGGCTGTATATAATCTTGCTTCCTGTGTACACTGTCAATGGTCAGCAAACTGCTAATCTGTGGTGGTGTTACACCGAATAGCCTGTCTGGTACACTAAGGGGTGCTTCACACATAATGAGATCGCTACCGAAATCGCTGCTACGTCACGGTTTTGGTGACGCAACAGTGACCTCATTAGCGATCTTGCTGTGTGTGACACTGAGCAGCGATCTGGCCCTTGCTGTGAGATCGCTGCTCGTTACATACAGCCCTGGTTCGTTTTTTTATTGTTGCTCTCCCGCTGTGACGCACAGATCGCTGTGTGTGACAGCGAGAGAGCGACGAAATGAAGCGAGCAGAGAGCAGGAGCCGGCATCTGGCAGCTGCGGTAAGCATCGGGTAACCAAGGTGGTTACCCGATATTTACCTTTGTTACCAGCCTCCGCCGCTCTCACGCTGCCAGTGCCGGCTCCCTGCTCTCTGCACATGTAGCTGCAGTACACATCGGGTTAATTAACCCGATGTGTACTGTAGCTAGGAGTGCAGGGAGCCAGCGCTAAGCAGTGTGCGCGGCTCCCTGCTCTCTGCACATGTAGCTGCAGTATACATCGGGTTAATTAACCCGATGTGTACTGTAGCTAGGAGTGCAGGGAGCCAGCGCTAAGCAGTGTGCGCTGCTCTCTGCACATGTAGCTGCAGTACACATCGGGTTAATTAACCCGATGTGTACTGTAGCTAGGAGGAGAGCAGGGAGCCAGCGCTAAGCAGTGTGCGCGGCTCCCTGCTCTCTGCACATGTAGCGACGTTATGATCGCTGCTGCGTCGCTGTGTTTGACAGCTAAGCAGCGATCATAACAGCAACTTACTAGGTCGCTGTTACGTCACAGAAAACGTAACAGCAACGTCGTTATCGCTGTCGCTATGTGTGAACCCAGCCTAAAAGTAGTCCTGTAGTGTTAATCCCCTGTTGATAAAACAGTGATTGTATTGAAACAGCGAAATAAGTGACATCACTGTAATTAGGTCTTGTGCCCGATACTATGCTGCTCCTTGAATAGATAGCTAAAACCTGATGATAAGTTCCCTTTAAATTTAGCAGATAGACTAAAAACTATCATAAATTGTGATAAGATTAATAATTTTATTTGAAGAAAGGTAGCAGTATAAGCCTGATTTTCTATTTAAATATGCCTATTTATATAGAGGAATCATACAAGTTGTTCCTAAACGAATGAGCTCTCAATTTATCACTAGTAAAATTGCAATATTCTCCCCAGTGAAAACTTTTTCACACTAGTAATTTCACATTAGTCACATTTTCACACTAGTAATACAACTATGAGAAACATAACACCATAAATAGCAGAAAGCTGCCAAAGCAGGAAGAACCCCAAAAGTTAATAATGTATCTGTGCAATTACCTGCATGTAAAATATCTTGTGCCTTCGTGGGAGCCATCATGTTTGCCTCTCAAAGGGTTGTCCCATTCTACGCCAAGCCACATGCCTAAATATAAAAGTACAGCAATATCTCAATCGATATCAGGCAGTTTAATAATTACTTTCATATAGTCTTAGCATCACATTTGGTGTCTCAGGATTATTAAATGGATCTCTTAGACCTCAAGAAGGGGTTGTGTACTTTAAAACAAGCGACTTTAATTTGCCTGTTATTAAAAATATTCTTTTTTGTCAAGAACAAATCCATATTGCACAGCTTGCTGCTTAGGTTACTGACCACTCTGCAGTCTCTATGCTTTAGAAGCTGCAAGCTCCGCTGTTAAGTTGTCAGGATCGCTGAAAGCAATTAGCTGCAGTGCACTTGCACTTCTCCCCTACTGCCGAGGCCAAGCAACACCACCCAATGCATAGAGACAGCATCACCATGCCACCCGTCTGAACTGTCCATCTTCAGAAGGCACCAGCTCGACTCCTGGCCACTAGGAGGCGCGGATGTTGTGCACTCCTAAGGAAACAATATAACTCTCCTTTACAGGGTTAAATAGGGTTGTTGAGCTGCAAGTACACCTCATAGTTTAGAAGTGAACTACGTGGACATTTCTCTGAATGGAGGGGCTAGCAACACATCCAGAAGTTCATAATAAGAAACTACAGGGAAAAAAATAACTGTCAGCATGTTCTGTTAATTAGTATGTGTTAAAGGGAATCTGTCAGCAGGTTTTTGCTCTCCCATCTGAGAACAGCATAATGTTGAGACAGAGACCCCGATTCCAGCAATGTGTCACTTACTGAGCAATTTGTGTTCATTTTGATAAAATCAATGTTTTCTCTGCTGCAGATCTAGCAGCTATACAGAGCTCATAAATATGCTGGACTACCTGGCAACAGACCAATGATAATCTCCTGCTGATTAATAAACGATTTTATCAAAACTACACTAAGCAGCCCTGTAAGTGACATCACTGGAATCAGGGTCTCTGCCCCCTACATTATGCTGCTCTCAGATTAGTTGGCAAAAACCTGGTGACAGATAACCTTTTAGGTTATTCCCACAAAGCACCTGTTTTTCACAAAGCACAGCAAATACTTAATATACAGAATCAACCCACTATAATTTTTCTTTCTTGCACCTTCTTGTATTTTTCATCTCTCTGCTCCTCGTAGAATACAGCTTCACATAGCTAAATGGCAGGTTCTATTCGTATCTGCTAAGAATATTATTCCTAGCAGTACTTGCTTCTCCATAGTGCTGCGGATACCCCTCTCCTGTGTGCTCTCACCTACCTCCACTCCGAGATACCATAAAGCTAAACTAAGGGCCTTGTCATCAAGACTGACGTAACACAAACTCATGCGACACCAGTCTTGACAAAATACAAGGTTTCAAGTTCATTAAGAGACTCACACCATTTAATGAATTCTGTGCCTCTTCCAAGTGGTGTGCATGTCGTCAGACATGCTGCTTCAATCTGGGACTGGAGTAACATTTGTGGCGTAGAAAACGTCGGCATATTTGAAGAATTTGATGCAGAGCGTGGTCACCATCACTCCTCACAAGTTCTGCCCAATTGGTGTGAAAATGTCAAAAGCTGCAAACGGTCAGCACAACTTTGACACAAAATGTTATGACTTTTCAAAGCTTTTATGCGATTTTTGTTGAATAATACATTAATGAATTTTATTCTACACGCAGAATTCACCTTTGTTTGCATGAAATGGTGTGCTCCTCTGTTGGAAGGCTGTACATGCCGCTGCCAGAGATTAACAGCAGCATTTAACAGACTTGAATGGAGCTCTGCTCCACAAACAGATATTAGAGTCAGATAAAGGCTGAATAACACAGCCATCATCGCAGAGAACGATGCAGACTCAGTTCCTGGGCCCACATCAAGGTCAGGGAGCCAGTATATGACATAACTGTATTTCATTTGTCAGTAAGTGGTTAAAAGAAATGTGTATAAAAATACCTTTTTATTCAGTTCATGATATTACGGCATACCTGGTGTAGGTGGCACCAATCCAACAAAATGGACTGTTGCATATTCTCCATCACAAATTATACGTCGACCAATGGGATCACTGGGAACTGCTTCAGTCATTTTCCTTAAGAGGTCTTACAACTGAGAAATAAATCAAAGAATACATGTAAACAGTAGGTTACAGAATATTAGTTTTGATACAAACCAGTAGCTTGTATTTGTACTTTTGGCTCAAGAACTTCCCCAGCCTCTATATCTCCGCCTGCTGGCTTTGCAATCAAGATAGTGAGCTTTCAGTCAAGCAGACCAAGGAGGGGCTAGACTGGGATTAGAGGCTCTGGAAGGGACTCTGAAGCCTCATCTGTATATGCAACAGAAGAGATATTTTCAGTAAAGGAGCAATAGATTGCATAAGGGGTACTTCTCACATAGCGAGATCGCTGCTGAGTCACAGGTTTTGTGACGTACCAGTGACCTCATCAGCGATCTCGCTGTGTGTGACACTAAGCAGCGACCTGACCCCGGCTGTGAAATCACTGATCATTACACACTGTTCTGGTTCATTTTTTGCTCGTCGGGCTCCCGCAGGGCAGCACGCATTGGTGTGTTTGACACCTTACCCAACGACCTTGTTTGCGATTCACATAGGCGTGCATCTTCGCCGTTTTCCGTGCCCTCTCTGTTCCAATTGGTAATCGCTACTGCGTTCGGTTTGGCCGCTTCCATCCTCTGTTCTGGCTTGTAGATGGCAGTACATTTCAGAGGGCTGAATTCACTTGTCCCGAACTGCGTGTAGCAGCAGATCGTAATACAGTCCATTCTGCATCGCTTCATCCATTCAACAGTTCTTCTGGATCTGCAAACCAGAACAAAGGATGGAAGCGCTATTATGTTGCCTTCTCTAAAGGCAAGGCCGCCCAGTCACAACGCAGTTACGACCACCAATCGGAGCAGAGAAGGTGCGGAAAAGGCAATGTAGGTGCACGCCTATGTTACTAATCAAGATTTGAATCGTGCTATGTGACAGGGTCCCAGCAACCGCCGATATCGTTGTACAGGTCGTTATATCGTTACTGCGTCGTTAGGAAGATCTTACTGTTTGACAGCTCACTAGCGACCCTGTAGCGACGAACCAGCGATCATAGAAAGAAGAAATGGCACTTCCTTGTAGGGATATCAAGAGAAATAGGGGTGCTCTTCAGGTTCCAAATGTTACAATGAAATTAAACAAGGCACTCACAAACTTGAAAGTGATCCAAGTTTATGTAATGTGCATGAACAAATGGCAGCCCAAATGCAGCGGTGGATACCGCGCCTCACACCATCCTATGCCTCCAGTCAACTCCACTAATGTGCAACTGAGGAAGATCCGTAGTGGACCGAAAATGTTTTTTCAAGCACATTAACCCCTTAACGACCCATGACGTACTGGCTACGTCATGGATCGTGTGCGGTTAATCCCCGCCCCCTGCCGTGGGCAGGCCGCGGCGATCCGCGTACATATCAGCTATTTTCAACAGCTGACATGTGTACCTGCTAGTCGCGGGTGGAATCGCTTCCACCCACGACTATTAATCCCTTACATTTCGCTGCCAAAATCTGTCAGCGAGATGTATATGCGCGCCGCCATTATGGTGACTTACCCCGCCCCCATCGGAAGTCACGTGACATGATCACGTGACTTCCGGTGGTTGCCATGGTAGCACAGGGTCATATGAGGACGCCTGTAGCTAACGAGTCATTTATTCTCAATGCCGGAATACTGCCGCCATTGAAAGTAAAGCAGCATATCTGCAGATCTAAGCTCTGTAGCTGTGATCTGGAGATATGGCAGAGCAATCGGATTGTTGATCTATATAGCCCCCTAGGGGAACTAGCAAAATAAAAAATAAAAGTTTTAAAAAATTAACAAAAATTTAAAACCTAAAAGTTCAAATCACCCCTCCTCTCACCCCACCGAAAATTAAAGGGTTAAAAAAATAAAAAAAATATACACATTTGGTATCGCCGCGTTGAGAAATGCCCAACCTATCAATATATAAAATCAATTAATCTAATTGGTAAATGGCGTAGCAGCAAAAAAGTTCCAAACGCAAAAATTACGGTTTTTGGTCACTGCAAATTTTGCGCAAAATGCAATAACAGGCGATCAAAACGTAGCATCTACGCAAAAATGGTACAGGTAAAAACGTCAGCTGTTACCTGTACCTGTAACGTCAGCTTGAGATACAAAAAATAAGCCATAACTGAGCCAGATCCCGAAAAATGAGAACTCTACGGGTTTTTGAAAATGGCGCAAAACGTGTGCCACTTTTTTTGGACAAGCTTGTGAATTTTTTTGAACCCCTTAGATAAAAGTAAACCTATACATGTTTGGTGTCTACAAACTCGCACCGACCTCAGGCATCACATAGATACTTCAGTTTTACTATATAGTGAACACTTTGAATAAAATATATCATAAAAACTATTATGTGGTAACACTTTTTTTGCAATTTTTCCGCACTTGGAATTTTTTTGCGGTTTTCCAGTACACTATATGGTAAAAACGTATGTTTCCATTTAAAACTACAACTCGTCCCGCAAAAAACAAGCCCTTATATGGCAAGATTGACGGAAAAATAAAAAAAAAATAAAAAAAGTTACGGCTCTCGGAAGAAAGAGGGAAAAAACCCCCCGTAAAAACGCAAAATGCCCGGGGCTAAAGGGGTTAAATAAACTTGCATCACTTTCAAGTTCGGGAGTGCCTTGTTTAATTACATTGTACCAGCGATCCTGACCAGGTCGTATCGTGGTCGGAATCACTGGTATGTCGTTTAGTGTGGCAGTACCCCAAGTAAAGGTATAGATTGCTTTTTATTTCGAATACCTACATGGGCTTATAAGCAATACATGTACGTGATTGCATTATACTGGCAACATACAAAATCACACAGTAATAATTTAATGAAAACAACTGTCCAGATCTGGAGACATTCAGCGAGCTGGTTCGAGTCCAATCAGGTTTGATCATGCCCGGGAATTACTGTGAATGATCTGTTAGTATAGGCAGCCCAATCATAGTGAAGCGGGCTCCTTCAGCCTGCCTATCCAGCTATTATCTTCTCTGGGACATGACTAAAGATCAGAGCCAGGTAGGCAGGCTGAAGAAGCCCGCGTCACAATCACGGCAATCACCGGGTATGACCAAACCTGATTGGCACTGGTTGTCTGGTACTGCAAGAGGGTATTATACACCCTCCAGCCCAGTCACAATCAGTGTTATCACCAATCATGACCTTTTAACCAGGGCTGTGGAGTCTGAGTCGGTGTTCATTTTGGTGGAGTCGATATAATATGGACCGCCTCCTAAAATATATAATAAATTGGGGACAGTAGTGCAATGCAGAATGTGCTGAATATTTTTTCATAGCAATTTGGGAAAGTTATGAAATGTCCTATAAATGGCTGTTCTATTCCTGATCTAACGCTACATTCACACAGTTTTTGCTGCGTTTGAGGACGTTTTTCAGCTGCAAAAGCAGATCAGCTTTTTAAAAAAACGCATCACCTGAAAGGTTTGTGAGCTCATAAATAATGTTTTCAATAGCAATGCTTCAAACATGATAAGTACAATTAAACTGATGAATGAGAGTAATGCACAACAGTTTGAAGAAAATTTAGGATTCAGTATGTGTGAGATGGAGCCACAGTGATATTCATATAACTGAGAAACAAACAGATATTACAACAGAAGATAGATAATCTTGTTGAAGCTGCTTCAAAACACTTTCATATTCATCACATGCTCTGTGTTGTGCAAATGCAGCTGGCAATAAGAGAGAGTCTGCAAGAGGGACATGCTGGAAATCTGATTGGAAAAGTGAGGAAATTGGTTATTGCCGCCAGAACCCCCAAAATTGATTCCATCTTGAAGAGACGTGCTGGGAAAGGGGTAATTGTTGATCAAGCCACTCTGTGGGGCAGAACTTATTTAATTTTTGAGCGAATGCTTCAAGTAAAACAGTTTCTTATAGATATGGCAAACCCTCAGGTAACCCTAAATGAAGGTCAATGAACACAGGTGGCTGAATTGACGGAATTGCTTAAACACCCATTTACCGTGACTAAAAAATTACAAGCTGAGGATTTAACTCCTGGCATTTTCATAAAGGAGTGGAAGAACTTGCTATTTTGCCTGTCCCAAAGAGGAGGTTTAATCGCAGATGGCATTTCTGCTTCAATGAAACAGAGAGAGACACAGCTATTGGAAGATAAAATTCTTCTGGCAGCTGTTTATGTGGACCCAAGTCATCGTATACGCTTGATGATCAACAACTTACTAAAGGAAAAGAAGCTCTGACTGAGGCAGCAGGTAGGACAAGTGGCCTACAGGACTGCCAGGCGCAAGAGGACTTGGGCCCTGACAGTGCTACTGCTGCCATATCTTCATCCTCATCAGATGAGGAGTGTTACTTTGACAAGTATTTGGATGATATGGAGCAGCAAAGTGTTGCCGCAAGGAAAAAGATTACACTCCGTCTCCTATAGCAAGCAAATTGACCAGATTTCAGCAAAATTTTTCACTTGATCTCAAAGAAATAGAAAAATTCAACTGTTCATCAAAACTGACTGTGCAGGAGGCAATTCCTTTATAACCAGAAATTGTTAGAGATGTTACCCATGTGGTTATAGCTTTGCCTCTAACCCAAGTTAGTGTAGAGAGGTTGTTCTCTAGCCTTAAAATTATTAGGTCAGATTTGAGGTCATCTATGAAGGAGGATCTGATGGAGGCAATTCTATTTCTTAGAAAAAATTCATAGACTGCACAAATGTTATTTAGTATGTTTTTGTTGAAAACTATTTTTTGCCACTTCCACAGTTTATTACATAGTGTTTATATATATATATATATATATATATATATATATATATAAATAAATATCTTTATTATTGTATCATAAAAATGATTAAATGTCTGATGTTCACATTGCACTACAATAAATTACTCACTTAAATATAAGCAATATATGTGGGAGTCGGAGTCGGTGTAAGGGAAATTGAGGAGTCTGAGTCGCAGGTTTGGCTTACCGACTCCACAGCCCTGCTTTTAACCTCATCAATAGCAACAGCGGATGGTCAATTCCAAAGTTACCTAGAGGGGTTCCGATGGTTACTGTGGCCAGTTAATGGGCCTGGAGTCTGTCAGCTACAGTGGTCTGTTAGACCCTGCAATCAGCAGGATCTAACAGGCCAAGTGTCAGTGTAAAGCTGACAGGTCTCATCATGCACTGCAATACAGGAGTGGCTGCTATGCAGGAGATCTGCAAGTGTGCAAAATAGTCAAGTCCTGTAGTAGAACTAAAGGCCGCTTTACACGCTGCGACATCGCTAGCCATTGCTAGCGATGTCGAGCACAATAGCACCTGCCCACGTCAGTGACATGATGTGGTAATCGCTGCCGTAGCGAACATTATCGCTACGGCAGCATCACACGCACATACCTGTGCGGCGAACCGCCTCCTTTCTTCGTTCAGCGTCACTGAACCGCCGCCCAATAGAAAAGGAGGGGAAGAGATGAGCGGCCGGAACATGCCGCCCACCTCCTTCCTTCTTCATTTTCCGGTGGACGAAGGTAAGGAGATGTTTGTTGTTGCAGCGGCGTCACACATAGCGATGTGTGCTGCCGCAGGAACGACAAACAACATTGTTACTGCAGCAGCAACGATAATTTGGAATAGGGGGGTGATGTCACCGATGAACGATTTTCAACGTTTTTGCGACGATTCAAAATCGCTCATAGGTGTCTCACACAACAACATTTTTAAACCGTCCGGATGAGCGTCACAAATTCCGTGACCCCAACGAGATCGCTTTAGCGATATCATAGCATGTAAAGCCACCCTAAGTAAAAATGTAAAAAAAGAAAAAATGATGAATTTGTAAAAATCCTGTGCTCTATACTGAGAATTTGTCTTGGAGTTTGTCAAAATCCTGCCCAAAAAAGCTTGATTCAGAGCAAACCACTAAAGGAGCCACTAACGAGACTGTCTGACCCCTATTCCCATGGTGTCCCATCATTTTTGGCAGCTTTAGCACAAAAATGTGTGATCAACTGCATTTTTGTACATGCTTAGAACGATAAACACCTCACAAGCCCTGCTAATGCAACATGGCGTCCAGCAAGTTGTTCAAAAGTGAAATGATGCTCCTTCTCTTCTAAGCTCTGCCACGCACTAGAACAGCGGTTTTCTACTAAATATGTTGTATTGTTACGTTTAGGAGAAACTGCGTAAGAAATTATGGGATTCATTTTCTCCGTTAACGCCTTATAAAAATGAAAAATTAGGGCTAAAGCAATAGTTTAGTGGAAAAAAAATTATATACGGTATATATATTTTTTTTTATTTCACTCTGTATTCATTTTTGTGTACAACCTGAAGGGTTAAACCTTTAAAATTGTGTAACTTTTGGTGGTTTTCCATTAAACAGAAGGCTCAAAGTCACTTCAAACCTGAATTGGTCAGTGAAAGAAATAGATTTTATACATTTTCTAAAATTAAAACCATTGTACCATCCTATGATAATAAAGCATGGCTGGGAAAATGATACCGATGAAAAGTGGACATATGGGAAATTATATTAACCATTTTTTTGGCTATATGGCATCAAAATTCAATGTTTGAAACTTTGCTACATTTTCACCAAATTTCCAATGTTATAAATGCAAATTTTATTCCCCTAAATTTATCACTAATAAAGTGTAACAAAAATCACAGTTGCTTTATTCAGCCATCAAGTGCCTTTAAGTAGTGCACTAACCAGATAAATACCACGGTCAATCTCTGACAGCAGGATTTAACATGTGCGCCCATGATGTGATCGCAGGGTGCTGAGGGGTTGTCATGATTGCTGGGGGTCAGCTGATGGTCCACCATGCCTGTCACTATGATTCTCCTGTGTTCATGGGGCATGGTTTTCACTATACATAGCATTGCTGATGCACTGCTAAGTTTAGGACAGGTGCCCAGACAATCGCACCCTCAAGTCTTCTAAGGAGACTAATACAGTATAAAAAAAGAAAATGATTTAAAAATAAAAATCACCCCCCCCCCAATTTCCCTTTACCCCATTAAAAATAAAACTATTAAAAAAAAAAACAAAAAAAAACACATTTGGTATCGCCACATTCAGAAATGCCCGATCTATCAAAATATAAAAGAAATTAATACAAATGGTAAATGACGAAATAGAAAGAGAAAATCAAAACACCAGAATTATGTTTTTTTGGTCGCCGCAACATTGCAATAAAATGCGACAAACAAAATTCTTTACAATAACAGTATAATATTTAATTTTATATAGCGCTATTAATTCCACTGCGCTTTACATGCATCAGCAACACTGTCCCCATTGGGGCTCACAATCTAAACTCCTTATCTGTATGTCTTTAGAGTGTGGGAAGAAACCGGAGTACCTGGAGGAAACCCACGCAAACACGGGGAGAACATACAAACTCCTGGCAGATGTTGTGATTTTAATCCAGGATCCCAGCGCTGCAAGACTGCAGTGCTACCCACTGAGCCACCAAAAGTCTACAGTGCTAACCACCGAGCCACCAAAAGTCTACAGTGCTAACCACCGAGCCACCAAAAAAGACTGCAGTGCTAACCACCACAAGACTGCAGTGCTAACCACTGAGACACCATGCTTACTGATTTTTTTTCCACTGATTAAAAATAAAAAAATAAAAAAATCGCCCAGGGGTAAAGACAAAGGTGGCCCTATCTTTAAGGGGTTAAACTACATTAAATGGGAACTTTCCCGTTACATAAAAAAAGGAAGAATTGTAGGGTCATGGCTTCCTGGTCTTTTTTGCCACTGAGATAGCTATTCATAAGAATACACAGGTTGGAAAGGGTTAATTGCCCAGCCATTCACACAATGCCTGTGTCTGACCCCAGTGCGGCACGGGCGACGTCATCTGGGCTGATGCTCAAATTCCCCTATTGTTACATACACATAAAGCTTTGTCACAATGAAAAAGCAGACCTCCATCAGGGAGACTGGCCGCAGAGGAGTCCCGGGACAATGCCGGCAGCCGCTCGTACACCCACCAGTTATAGCGCTTCTGGGATTCCCACGTTCTTCCCATATAGTTTTCACATATTAATTTCCGGGTTGCACGTCATGACGTCACGAGCGTGTCCCACCAAGCTTGTCACTGCTACTTCATTTTCTAGAAGTACCGCGAATTAAAATCTCTTCCGCCACCTAGTGGCAAGATTGCAAATAGCAGCACATCAGACGTGCCCGGAGCCGTACGCAAGGCAGAACTATGTCCCGGGGAGAAAGCCATGCAATGAAAATCAAATCTTCTCGGTACAATTTTAAGCAGCTGCTGCCCTGAATAGGAAATTATATATATATAAATCTTAGTAATCAGGAAAAATAAACTAAATTCATACTTCTGTTTTCCCATAATTTTCACTCAACTCCAAATAATGTGGTACATTCCAAAGTTGGCAAATCACCCGGGTGCCAGCCACACCAACAAAACCTCTCAGAACCAGCAATTGTAGAAGCTTGTGGGTGACACCAAGATGCACTATAAAACTGAGCTCTGGGGGGAAGAAACAAGGGCGCGTTTAGGGCTGCCTGGCACCTTTACATCACCTGTGACCTCCATACCATTCCTTCACATCACAGTGTCTTACAGATTGTGGTGCCACCACAGTCCCACTAGGGCACCCTGCAGCCAGGGCCGGACTGACCATAAGCCAATTCTGGCAAATGTCAAAAGGGCTGGTCCCTGTAGTGAGACGGTCCCTGTAGTGAGACGGTCCCTGTAGTGAGACGGTCCCTGTAGTGAGACGGTCCCTGTAGTGAGACGGTCCCTGTAGTGAGACGGTCCCTGTAGTGAGACGGTCCCTGTAGTGAGACGGTCCCTGTAGTGAGACGGTCCCTGTAGTGAGACGGTCCCTGTAGTGGGCCGCTCATTCTACAGTCACCGCCGCTCTCCTCAGCAGTCTGTACGCCGGGCAGCTTTAATTTGCCTTGCTTGCAGTAGCATCACTCAAAGCAGCAGGTGGAAGCACGCTGTGCTGTGCAACACCGGCCGGATACTGTGCCCGGCGTACTGCTGAGGAAGCATCGGTGACCGCAGCTCCCTCCTTCCTGTTCAAATGTGTTTGTGTCTCTCAGACGTAAATACATTTGATCAGTGACAGCGCCGGGCCTGGGGGCCTGGGACTCCGATGCGCAACAACGTGATCAGATCAGCGTGTGTGTGTGTATATATATATGGGCTGGTAAAATATTTTGGAGAGGGGCAGTGTGTGTGTGTGTGTAAGGGGTTATAATATTTTGGAGAGGGGCAGTGTGTGTGTGTGTAGGGGGTATAATATTTTGGAGAGGGCAAGTGTGTGTGTGTGTGTGTAAGGGGTTATAATATTTTGGAGAGGGGCAGTGTGTGTGTGTGTGTAGGGGTTATAATATTTTGGAGAGGGGCAGTGTGTGTGTGTGTAGGGGGTATAATATTTTGGAGAGGGGCAGTGTGTGTGTGTGTAGGGGGGTATAATATTTTGGAGAGGGGCAGTGTGTGTGTGTGTAGGGGGGTATAATATTTTGGAGAGGGGCAGTGTGTGTGTGTGTAGGGGGTATAATATTTTGGAGAGGGGCAGTGTGTGTGTGTGTAGGGGTTATAATATTTTGGAGAGGGGCAGTGTGTGTGTGTGTAGGGGGTATAATATTTTGGAGAGGGGCAGTGTGTGTGTGTGTGTGTGTGTAGGGCGCATAATATTTTGGAGCGGGGCAGTGTGTGTGTGTAGGGGGTATAATATTTTGGAGAGGAGCAGTGTTTGTGAGTAGGGGGCATAATATTTTGGAGCGGGGCAGTGTGTGTGTGTAGGGGGTATAATATTTTGGAGAGGGGCAGTGTGTGTGTGTGTAGGGGGTATAATATTTTGGAGAGGGGCAGTGTGTGTGTGTGTGTGTGTGTGTGTGTGTGTAGGGCGCATAATATTTTGGAGCGGGGCAGTGTGTGTGTGTAGGGGGTATAATATTTTGGAGAGGGTCAGTGTGTGTGTAGGGGGTATAACATTTTGGAGAGAGGCAGTGTGTGTGTGTGTAGGCGTTATAATATTTTGAAGAGGAGCAGTGTGTGTGTAGGGGGCTATAATATTTTGGAGAGGGGCAATGTGTGTGTAGGGGGCATAATATTTTGGAGAGGGGCAGTGTGTGTAGGGTGGTATAATATTTTAGAGCTGGGCACTGTGTATAGGGGGTATAATATTTTGAAGAGGGTCTGTGTGTGTAGGGTGGTATAATATTTTGGAGCGGGGCACTGTGTTTGTGTGTGTGTGTAGGGGCATATAGAATTTTATAGAGGGGTAGTGTGTGTGTGTAGGGGGGTATAATATTTTGGAGAGGGGCAGTGTGTGTGTGTGTGTGTGTGTGTGTGTGTGTAGGGGGTATAATATTTTGGAGTGGGGTAGTGTGTGTGTGTGTGTAGCGGGTATAATATTTTGGAGAGGGGCAGTGTGTGTGTGTGTAGGGGTTATAATATTTTGGAGAGGGGCAGTGTGTGTGTGTGTAGGGGGTATAATATTTTGGAGAGGGGCAGTGTGTGTGTGTGTGTGTGTGTAGGGCGCATAATATTTTGGAGCGGGGCAGTGTGTGTGTGTAGGGGGTATAATATTTTGGAGAGGAGCAGTGTTTGTGAGTAGGGGGCATAATATTTTGGAGCGGGGCAGTGTGTGTGTGTAGGGGGTATAATATTTTGGAGAGGGGCAGTGTGTGTGTGTGTAGGGGGTATAATATTTTGGAGAGGGGCAGTGTGTGTGTGTGTGTGTGTGTGTGTGTGTAGGGCGCATAATATTTTGGAGCGGGGCAGTGTGTGTGTGTAGGGGGTATAATATTTTGGAGAGGGTCAGTGTGTGTGTAGGGGGTATAACATTTTGGAGAGAGGCAGTGTGTGTGTGTGTAGGCGTTATAATATTTTGAAGAGGAGCAGTGTGTGTGTGTAGGGGGCTATAATATTTTGGAGAGGGGCAATGTGTGTGTAGGGGGCATAATATTTTGGAGAGGGGCAGTGTGTGTAGGGTGGTATAATATTTTAGAGCTGGGCACTGTGTATAGGGGGTATAATATTTTGAAGAGGGTCTGTGTGTGTAGGGTGGTATAATATTTTGGAGCGGGGCACTGTGTTTGTGTGTGTGTGTAGGGGCATATAGAATTTTATAGAGGGGTAGTGTGTGTGTGTAGGGGGGTATAATATTTTGGAGAGGGGCAGTGTGTGTGTGTGTGTGTGTGTGTAGGGGGTATAATATTTTGGAGTGGGGTAGTGTGTGTGTGTGTGTAGCGGGTATAATATTTTGGAGCGGGGCAGTGTGTGTAGGGTGGTATAATATTTTGGAGCGGGGCACTGTGTGTGTGTGTGTGTGTAGGGGCATATAATATTTTAGAGAGGGGCACTGTGTGTGGGGTATAATATTTTAAAGTGGAGCAGTATGTGTGTGTGTGTAGGGGGTATAATATTTTGGAGAGGGGCAGTGTTTGTGTGTAGGGGGCATAATATTTTGGAGCGGGGCAGTGTGTGTGTGTAGGGGGTATAATATTTTGGAGAGGGGCAGTGTGTGTGTGTGTAGGGGGTATAATATTTTGGAGAGGGGCAGTGTGTGTGTGTGTGTGTGTGTGTGTGTGTGTGTGTGTGTAGGGCGCATAATATTTTGGAGCGGGGCAGTGTGTGTGTGTAGGGGGTATAATATTTTGGAGAGGGGCAGTGTTTGTGTGTAGGGGGCATAATATTTTGGAGCGGGGCAGTGTGTGTGTGTAGGGGGTATAATATTTTGGAGAGGGTCAGTGTGTGTGTAGGGGGCTATAATATTTTGGAGAGGGGCAATGTGTGTAGGGTGGTATAATATTTTAGAGCGGGGCACTGTGTGTAGGGGGTATAATATTTTGAAGAGGGGCTGTGTGTGTAGGGTGGTATAATATTTTGGAGCGGGGCACTGTGTTTGTGTGTGTGTGTAGGGGCATATAGAATTTTATAGAGGGGTAGTGTGTGTGTGTAGGGGGGTATAATATTTTGGAGAGGGGCAGTGTGTGTGTGTGTGTGTGTGTGTGTGTAGGGGGTATAATATTTTGGAGCGGGGCAGTGTGTGTAGGGTGGTATAATATTTTGGAGCGGGGCACTGTGTGTGTGTGTGTGTGTGTAGGGGCATATAATATTTTAGAGAGGGGCACTGTGTGTGGGGTATAATATTTTAAAGTGGAGCAGTATGTGTGTGTGTGTAGGGGGTATAATATTTTGGAGAGGGGCAGTGTGTGTGTGTGTGTGTGTGTGTGTGTGTGTGGGTATAATATTTTGGAGAGGGCCAGTGTGTGTGTGTGTGTGTGTGTGTATGTGTGTGTGTGTAGGGGGTATAATATTTTAAGAGGGGAAGTGTGTGTGTGTAGAGGGTATAATATTTTGAAGAGGGACAGTGTGTGTGTGTGTGTGTGTCGGGGGTACACTTTGGAGAGGGACAGTGTGTGTGTGTGTGTGTGTGTGTGTGTATAATATTTTAAAGAGGAGCAGTGTGTGTGTGTGTATGTGTGTAGGGGGGTATAATATTTTGGAGAGGGCCAGTGTGTGTGTGTGTGTGTGTGTGTGTGTGTGTAGGGGGTATAATATTTTGGAGAGGGCCAGTGTGTGTGTGTGTGTGTGTGTGTGTGTGTGGGGGGGAGGGGGGGATATAATATTTGGAGAGGGGCAGTGTGTGTGTATGTGTGTATAATGTTTTGGAGAGGGGCAGTGTGTGTGTGTGGGGGGTGTATAATATTTGGAGAGGGGCAGTGTGTGTTTATGGGGGGTATAATGTTTTGGAGAGGGGCAGTGGGTAGGTGGGTGGAGATATTTTGTGAAGGAAGCACAGCAAGTCCTTATTTAGTAGCGCAGCATGGGAGATATTTATATTTTTGGGGCAGTATAATGATACTTTTATTTTTAAAGGCATTGTGTTGGGATGTGCTGCTGAAGCACAAAGAGAGAGGTCTTCAGAGACGAGCAGTGGGCATGAAATCTCATCATGGTGTCTGTACTATGGTGAGACATAAGGGTCGGGAACAACTCAGATCAGAGAAGATGTCATCTATAAGGTACCTGGATGTAAATGTTTATTTGTGCTACTGCCTGCGTCTTATCAGTACTGTGGTTCCTGTATGGTCCGCAGTCTGATAATTATTGATAACAACAACTCCCAGCATCTCCTTACCACTGTTAAGAACAAACTGGGAGTCATATGATACAATTTTTCATGGGGCTAAGCATGGTGATTTACTAATGTACCGATGGGGGTTTTATATCTGCATTCATGTGCTGACGGTGGTTCTGAAGTTGCAATCATGTGCTGATGGTGGTTCTTGTGCTGCATTCATGTACTAATGGTGGTTCTGGCGCTGCATTTATGTGCTGGTGGTGGTTCTGGTGCTGCATTTATGTGCTGATGGTTGTTCTGGTGCTACATTCATGTGCTTATGGTGATTCTGGCACTACATTCATGTTCTACTGGTGGTTCTGGTGCAACATTCATGTGCTGATGATGGTTCTGGCGCTGCATTCATGTGCTGATGGTGGCTCTGGTGCTGTATTTGTGTCACCCAGGGTTATGGGGTACTCGGTCCCGGGCAGTGTATAACTGGCGAATGTCACTTTGGTGGCCGTTGGCCAGTTCTGTGCCCTGGGTGCTTTTTCAAAAGGGGGATATTTACAGGGGATGGTTGAATAAACTTTATACGTGACGCCACTTGCGGTTTGTGGCTATGTGGATGGAGCCACCGCTGCACAATGTTCACTACTGGGGCTGGTGTTAATGGCAGCCTGGATGTTATGCCCTCTGCAAACAGGGCTGGGCCCTAGAGGATGGGTGAGGTAGACAGGTATTGAAAGAAGATTGGCCACAATGGGAATTTCAGTGTAACTGGTTCTTTTTTTACTCACTGCAAGCTGGTAACTGGTCACCCGAGGCTGGCTGGTCTTAACCACAGGTCCCCGTAGTCCCAGTGCCGGTTTAGTGACCTGGTGGCTTCTTTCCCTTGCACCTGTCTGTGATTGGTGGGTCCCCGTGGCTTGGAGTGGCTGGGGTTCCCCTCCTGGTTGTCTTCTTCAGCAGTCTGTATGACGTTAGCATGAACCCTGTGGGGTTGGAGTCTCTGTTCCTGTCCCCGGTTCTCCCTTTGCTACTGAGTCCCGAACTTCAAGGTCAGTGAGATCCTTGATGGTCCCCCTGACTGTGCAGATTTTATCAGGTCTGCCTGGAGCATTTGCCTGACCTAGAATTCTGTGACCCATTGGTGTGTAGCTCCGGGAGTACTCCACCGTACACCGGCAACTAACCACCTGGGCC
The DNA here is from genome assembly GCF_048569485.1 of Anomaloglossus baeobatrachus. Taxonomy (NCBI): domain Eukaryota; kingdom Metazoa; phylum Chordata; class Amphibia; order Anura; family Aromobatidae; genus Anomaloglossus; species Anomaloglossus baeobatrachus. The sequence goes on along the minus strand of NC_134355.1, from coordinate 213,634,622 downwards.
CTCAGGCCACTGTTTCATTCCGGACAGTTCGTCCGCTCACTTTTACTTTCTCCGACACACTACGGTCTCTCTCACTGTCTGTCTGCCCCTCTCACCTGGTTGTCTAGTGGACTGGAGTGGCTCCACCTCTAGGCGGCTATCCATTGGTCTGACCCTAGCCTGGTACCATTGGGATGTTGGGGAAAAACAGGGATCATCTGGAGTGTTTGGTTGTTACCGGCACTGGTTTTCCTGGTCCCTAGGGAGTAGGCCCTGCATCCTGGTGGGCAGGGTCGGCATCAGCACCCGGCAAACCCGGTCATATGCCGGGGCCCTGGGTTGCCGGGGGGCCAACTCGCAGTGGCAGGAGTGGTGTACCGCTTAGCAGGGGGCCCAGTGCCTGCGCTGTCACCGACCCCCCCCCGCTGAGGATCACGCTTTTAATTGTATCAGCATTGCAGTTGCCGATACAATTGGGAGCAATGATGAGATGGGGCGGCGCGCTCCCTCTCTCACCATTCTCCCCGCTGCGACTATTGGCTTTCTGACAGCTCAGCAGCGGAGCACGGTGACGTCATCACTGCGCGCCTGCTGAGAGGTCAGAGCGACAGCAGTGGACATGCCGAGGAGACCTGAGCAGCAGGGGAACAAGGAGAAGTGAGTATGTATTTCATCACTGTGGCCAGACAACCATGGAGGGTGCATTAAATGATATGGCGGCTGTATAATACATGAGGATGCCTAATGCTATCTGGCTCTGCACTGTGCCATATAGGGGCTGTGTCCTACATGAGAGTGCCTAATACTATCTGGGGCTGCACTGTGCTGTGTAGGGGCTGTGTACTACGTGAGGATGCCTAATGCTGTATGGGTCTGTATTGTGCTATATAGGGGCTGTGTACTACATGAGGGTGCCTAATGCTATCTGGGTCTGCAGTATGCTATATAGGGGCTGTGCATTACATGAGGATGGTAATCCTATCTGGCTCTGCATTGTGCTGTATAGGGGCTGTGTACTACATGAGGGTGCCTAATGCTATCTGGGTCTGCATTGTGCTATATGCAGGCTGCGTACTACATGAGGATGCCTAATGCTATCTTGGTCTACATTGTGCTATATGTGGGTTGTATACTACATGAGGATGCCTAATGCTATCTGGGTCTGCACTGTGCTATATACGGGCTGTATACTACATGAGAATGCCTAATGCTATCTGGGTCTGCACTGTGCTATATATGGGCTGTACACTACATGAGGATGCCTAATTGTCATGAACAGCCGGGGAAGTCACTCAGAAAATCCCACAGCTGTTCGCTGATTTGTCACACGTCTACTCTCTAGCGCCCCCCTTGTCTGCAGGCCACTTTTGGTACTGCAGGACAATGCATAAAATGAGGCTGCTGAGCTGATAATGCCAAATATTGGAGGTCTCACAGCAAGGGTAAATGTATATCACCGATTCCCGCTAATGGAAGATATATATACCTCAGTACTAGAGTTGAGCGCGGTTCGTGGTTCTCCAGTTCGTGGTTCGAGTGATTTTGGGGGCTGTTCTAGATCGAACTAGAACTCGAGCTTTTTGCTAAAAGCTCGATAGTTCTAGTTACGTTCGAGAACGGTTCTAGCAGCAAAAAGCCAAGCTAATTACTAGCTGGCTTTTCGCTGTAATAGTGTAAGTCACTCTGTGACTCACACTGTTATGAGATTTCAGCGTATAGTGTGCGTGGACTGCGCATTCAGATCACTGCTTCTGGGATAATGGCGATCACCATTTTTTTTTTTTCCTTGCCTTCCTTCCCTAAGCGCGCGCGTGTAGTGGGGCGGGTCAGCATGTCAGCCAATCCCAGACACACACACAGCTAAGTGGACTTTTAGCCAGAGAAGCAACGGCATGTGTGATAGGATGTCCATGTCACATGTCCCTGCATTAAAAAAACGGGTATCTGCCCGTCAGGATGCCATTATCTGTCTTCTGCGTCTGGGTGTCAGTCACCGCTGGCATAGCTCCTGTCTCCGATACTGCTGTGTACGCTCTACACACAGCGCTATACAGAATAGGGATAGAAGTTTCTTTTAGCCCTTGTAAGGGCTAATTACAGCAGGCTCAGAGCCATAGGTGACAGTCAGGTCCGTGGAAACAGATTTTAACAGCTACAGATAACAGCGTCTGTGTAGCTAAGGTCAGGGACTTCCTCGCTGCATTTCCCCATTAGGAGGGATAGAAAGTGAGGCTTCCTTTCCTCTACACTGACCCACAACCCTGCCACTGTACCCTCCTGCCCTTTGCACACTCAAGCTCATTGTTACTAAGCCATTATACTAGCAAACACTGAGGAAACTTAGTGGCATCCTAAAAGTGGCTGTTGGACTTCATTATTGTCCCACTGGTGCAAAGATATTTGCGGCACCATTGCATTGCACACTGAAACTCATTGTTACTAAATCATTCTAATAGCAAACTGTGCTGCCAGTTTAAGGGCCGTAGTTGCATTGTCAGGGATAGTTATTGTTGTTTATTCTGCTGTCAATAAAGCTAGACCACCGCTGCAATCTACACCACCTCTCAATTTTTACTACCACATTTTAAGTGCACAATCTTGTCGCAATCAAAATGAGTGGCAAAATGACAGATGCTGGTGGAAAGGGGAAGAGGCGTGTTGGAAAAGGAAAAAAAGGGTTTGTCCGTGGGGAAGGTGGCAAAGCTCTATTAACATCTGCTGAAGATAGACCATCCTCCAGCAAAAGTAAGATGTCTACTACTTACCGTGGACAATCCGATGTGCTCCCTTTTTTACGGACACGAACAACTGGAACAAAGGTAGATGATGGCCAAAAAAAGAAAATGCTTGAATGGATCTCAAGTGGTCCAACAAGTGCCCTCTCCGCCAACTCAACTACCGCATCCAAAAAACACCAGTCCTCTGAGTTGTCATCCCAATCACACTTGCTTTCTCCCAGCTCTCAAGTCTCCATCCGCCCTGCACAGTATGGTGGAACTGAGATGGCTGAGTCTGCAGAGCTGTTCAGTCACACTATAGCCTGGGAATCAGAGGTCTGCTCCCAAGCTACAGTGAGTACAGACCAGGAAATGGTCTGCAGTGATTCCCAGAACCTTTGTGAGTCTGATTCAGGCCGTGAGGACCAAGTTTCTGAGCATAATGTTGACCCTTATTCACAAACTGTAACACCTGTTGTTATAGACAATGAGGAACATACTGATGACGATGACACGCAGATACCAGATTGAGATGACAACTTAAATATTCGTTCAAGTCAGGAAGAGGCTCGGTCTGAGGGTGAGGGGAGTGCAAACACAACGCTTGATGAGGAAGTTCTAGATCCCACCTACTGTCAACCCACAGTCAGGCCCTCGAGGAGGTCAACAGAGGCGGTGGAGGAGGATGCTACTGACGACGAAGTTACCTTGCGCCTTCCTGGACAGAGGAGTAGTACTGGTAGCACGTCTAAAATTGCATCCTCAGCCACCACTCTGCCTCTGAGAACTAGTCGGGGGGGCTCAGCAGGTCGCATGCCCTCTAAGCCTTGCCTAGCCTGGTCCTTTTTTGACATAGCAAAAGATCGCCCAAATCATGTGATATGTAAAATTTGTCGTGATTCTGTTAGTAGAGGGCAAAACCTCAGCAGTTTCACAACTTCTTCCATGAATCATCACGTGCATAAATATCATATGTCCCAGTGGGAAGCTCACCGTGCTGCAATGCGGCCTAGCTGAGCGGACCATCCACCGCCTGACCCTTCCAGTGCATCCGCGCGCTCTTCATCTTCTTCTAGGACTGTCGGGACAGCTGTCACACCTGGTTTTCCACGCACAACTTCCACCACTGTAACCGCAACAGGCAGTTTGCTTGGTAGGTCGTCAGTTGGTTTGGAAGGGGAAACAAGTGCGTGTGTACAGCTCTCTCAGACATTGATAGCACCAACGTTGGATGAAGGCAACATCATGTCTATGCCTGCACTTTCCTCACAAACCTGCATTTTTCCAGGGACACCCTACTCACCACCATCTACACAGAGCAGCCAGATCTCTGTCCCTCAGATGTGGACAAATAAAAGGCCATTTCCTGCGACCCATGACAAAGCTAAGAGGTTGACTTTATCCCTCTGTAAGCTCTTGGCTACCAAAATGCTGCCTTTCCGCCTGGTGGACACACAGGATTTTAGAGACCTTATGTCTGTCGCTGTGCCCCAGTACCAGAAGCCCAGTCGCCACTACTTCTCTAAGAAAGGTGTGCCTGCGCTACACCAGCATGTCGCACACAACATCACCGCTTCCTTGAGAAACTCTGTGTGTGAACGGGTGCATTTCACCACCGATACTTGGACCAGTAAGCATGAACAGGGACGTTACATGTCGCTGACTGGGCACTGGGTAACTATGGTGATAGATGGTGAAGGGTCTGCTGCACAAGTCTTGCCGTCCCCACGACTTGTGTGTCAATCCTCTGTCTGTCCAAGTTCCGCCACTGCTTCTGCCTCCTCCACCTCGTCTGGGTCCTCCACCTCCGCCCCAAGCCTGCCTGGTCAGGCCACCAGCGTTCTAACTGCGCAGAAGGAATCACGCACCCCTTATTACTATGCTGGCAGCAGAGCGCAATGGCATCAGGCGGTCTTTAGCTTGAAATATCTTGGAAATAAGAGTCACACAGCAGCTGAGTTGTGGGCAGCTCTGGAGACTGAGTTTGGTAAATGGTTGTCTCCACTCAACCTGCAGCCTGGTAAGGCCGTGTGCGACAATGCTGCAAACCTGGGTGTGGCCCTTTGCCTGGGCAAGGTGACACACGTGCCTTGTATGGCTCACGTGTTGAACCTTGTTGTCCATCAATTTTTAAACACACTATCCCGGCCTAGATGGCCTTCTGAACAGGGCACGAAAACTGTCTGCTCACTTTCGCCGTTCAACCACCGCAGCTGAGCAATTTGCATCGCTCCAGAAGTCTTTCGGCCTGCCGGTTCATCGCCTGAAATGCGATGTGCCGACACACTGGAATTCGACTCTCTACATGTTACAGCGACTGTGGCAGCACCGTTGAGCCCTGGTCATACGTCATACGTCATGACGTATAGCCTGGGCCAACGAGATGCAGAGGTGGGGATGATCACCCTGATGGAGTGGTCTCAGATCAAGGACCTATGCACCCTTCTGCACAGTTTCGACATGGTGATGAATATGTTTAGCGCTGACAATGCCATTATCAGCATGACAATTCCAGTCATTTACATGCTGGAGCACACGCTAAACACTATTCGGAGTCAGGGGGTGGGACAACAGGAAGGGGAGGAACTACAGGAGGATTCATATGCGCAAGAGACAACAACATCACCAAGGTTCTAGACGTTCATCATCACCAACGTGGCAGGCATGGGACCATGGGGGACAGGGATCAACAAGGGCGCATGGTAGCAGGCGAAATGTTGAGGAAGGTGCAGGAGAACATGAAGAAATGGAGGACGAACTGTCCATGGACATTGTGACGTAGCGACCACCAACGTGGTAAATGGTCGCTATATGTCACAGTGGAGAAGGTATCTGCGATATCTAGACGGTAAAGGTTGCTATGGGACTTGTAGTCCACAAAGGCTTCTTGCTACACATAAGGGTCAGGTTCCCTTTAACAATCACAAGGTGCTCTGCAGGGCTAAGATTCACAGACCTCCACCTGTGGGTGTGGCCAGCTTGATATAGGAGACTGGCAATGTGTATTTGGCGAGAGTGAGAGCAGAGCCCAGAACTCTGCATGGAGCATCCTGTGTGGAGGTTCAGCACAGGACTCAGATATTCAGACTGAGGTGAGTGCAGCCAGATGAGGGCTGTAAGGCCGAACCTCTCCTGGAGGAGACACAGACCCAGGGGTCTGCAGAGGGCCCTGGGGCCCAGAAGGAACCTCAGCTAGAGGTGTCTGCTGGCAGGTGCCTGAGAGTGAGGAAAGTGGTTAAACTCCTACTATGAACATGTACTAGAGTCTGCTCTGTAAGCTGCAGAGCCGGAAGCCTGGAAAAGCTCCAGTCCTGCGTGGAGCGATTATAAGTTTGTGGACCCTCTTGGAACAGCCGAACGGGGCATCGTAAGACCGTCTCCTACGGCAAGGGGTGCCTGTGTGACGGGGACCCGTATGGACGGTGCATAACCCGGCTGTGTTCCGGGTCCATTTACATGTACAGCGAGGACAATAAAGCTGTTTTGATCTGACTATTTGAGTCACGGCGTCTTTGTGGTCCTGGGGGACCCCCACCCCGCTACATTATGGTGGAGAATGCGGGCATGCAGCCTGGTTGCTAGGGGCAACGGCATAGGTCATATTCCTGTGGATACGGACTGCTTGCTGTGGATCGGCGGGTCCACGAAACTTTTTTTTTTTGAAGCGGTTTGCGGTGGATCGGCGGGTCCACGAAAATCGTCTGCGCACTCAAGCAGCTGGCGGTGGATCGGCGGGTCCACGAACGGGGATAGAGCGCTCCAGCTGCTGGCGGTGAATCAGCGGATCTGCAGGGGCGAGAGACCAGTGACCGGAGGTTCCAGGCCAGCCGGAATTGCGAGGCCCTGCTTGGTGAGCAGTGATACACCACAGGCTGGAGACCCAGGTTGTACGGGCGGTACAACCTGGAAAGGTTAGTGGTTCTCTAACCCCCCCCCCTGTCTTTGACCACCGGGTATTACCCATTGGAGCGCCCCTCCTGTTCCTCTTCTCGTTGCAGCATGGAGGAGCTCCTGAACCAGCTGCTACAGAGTCAGCAGCACCAGCAGCATGGGCCAGGAGGTCCAGCGACAGCAGTGGGGGCTGAAAGCCAAAAAGAGGGAAAGGTCCCTGCGGACATTGTGGAACAGCAGGAGCTGTCAGAGGGTAGCAATGTCATAGCCATGAACCAGTTTGTGTGTTCCCTTCGGCGGCCAGTATGGACACTGGGTGCCCAGGGAAATAAGGGTGAACAGTGTGAACTGGGGGCTAAGGACATTGCATGGAAACCCCAAAAGGGGGTGGAGTCCCAAAAAGGGGTGGTTGCCCAAAAGGGGGTGGAGTCCCAAAAAGGGGTGGTTGCCCAACAGGGGGCGGAGGCCCGGAACGGGGTAGTTACCCAACAGGGGGCGGGACCCCAGAAAGTGGTGGTGATCCAAAGGGGGGTGGAGCATTCAGGGTCCGAGCAGAGGGACTATAGCAAGGGGCAATGGGATTCGCCTTACCTATGTCCTACCTGCGGTATAGTATATTCATCCGATGTGAGGCCACAGAAGTGCTCCGTGGACTTGAATGGGCTAAGTGTGTTTGGTCTGTTAGACCCGGGTAGCCAGTTGACCTTAGTGAGACCCATGTCCGATCTCCATTTTATGGAGGGTAGGAAAATAGAAGGCCGTTGTGTGCATGGGACCACTAAGGAATATCCTCTGGCCAGGATGATGATTTGGTCGGCCAAAGGTGTGGGGCGCCCTGATGTGGGTGTAGCTCCAGATCTGCTATATCCGGTTGTTATAGGACAGGACTTTGAGTTCTTTTGGGACCTCTGGAAGACAGAGGCCGGGACCGATGGCACAGGAATAAGTCGGCTCCCGTCTACGGAAGCCTCTTTTCCGCAAGAGGTTATTCAGATTCCCGGTGGGACGTTGAGGTACACTGAGGAGGAGGTACCTCCACGCAAGGACAGTCCTAAGTTGAGGGTGACCAAAGATAATGGGGGACAAGCCCAACTTAGCGACATGACCGTTAAAGTAACCAATGGTAGTGTGACCGTTGAAAACGGGAGAGCTCTAGACAAGGGGTCTGACCCCTGGTTAAGTGGGGATGTGGTAGTCCAGAACACCAGGGGGAGTGACGTTGACTCCAGAATAGACACTGACGTTACTAAAGTGACAAATGAGTACAGTGACAGACCGATGAGCAAAGAGGGGAAATCCTCCTCCAGTCGCCGAAGGCGCAGAAGGGCGGAGCTAGCTACAACCTCCGAAAATATGGACCAAGTAGAGACAGTGTCCTGTACTTCTGCCCACAGTGCGGATTCCCTTCCAGAAACTGAGTGTGCAGAGAAGGTTGAGAAAGGCACGTTGCCGATAGCAACCACTCATGTGGAGTCGGACAGCAAAGTCCTAGACAGTGTTGGTGAAGTACCAATCCACAAAGGTCCTGGTGAACGGACCAGTAAGCTACCCAGTGTTGAGGGGCTGAATGTTGAAAAGGGTGTCAAGGTTCTAAGAAGAACAGAGTACCGTGCTGAAGGGAGTGACACCCCGGTAGAGGGCGATGCTGTAAATGCCCAAGAGAAGGCAGAGGGTGTCACTGCAGAGACCCAAGAGGAAGTAGGAGGGAATGCAGTGAAGTCCCAAGACACGGCTGATGCGGTAAAAATGGAAAGGGCCTCTGAGGAAGAGGTGAAGATCGGACGTAAGGTCTCATCAGGAGCTGAGAACCTGACTGACTCAGTGGGTAAGACCAAGAATATGGAAGAAGACAAGAGACCTCAGGAACAGTCTAGTGTCCTTGACAGTGAAGGAAGCAAACCAGTCTTCAAGTGCTGGATAGACGTGCCGGAAGACTTAAGAGAAGCCTGTGCCAGTGAGAGGGTGCATGAGAGATTCCAGAAGGCAGTAGGGGCCTGTAAAATGTACTTTGCCGCAGAGACTAATCGGTTGGTGGTATGCTCTTTTAGTGACGTCACAAAGAGGCGAGTGGCCATCCTACGTGACATGCACCTCCGGTGTCTTCGTACGAAGTGGCTCATCACTGCCAGGAAGGATGCCGACGCCAGACGCTTGGCGCAGCTGACCACAGGGTTTCACGAAAGGGTGGTTGTGAAGACAACTTTGATCAGGCTGGCATTGAGAGCGCTAAGAAATAACATTAAGCAAGCCAGGGAGGTTCCAGGGGTTACAGCTGTACACTTCGAAAAAGACAGCGGAACCTTCCGTATCTATGGAAAGACTGCAGAAGCGGTGAAGACAGCTCGACGGTTATTGGAGTTTGTTGAAGAGAGCATTCAAGTGCCCAAAGAGATGGTCATGAGGCTTATTGGACGACATGGAAGAGCCATGCAGGAGATGGTTGATAAGACCGGCGTGACGAGAGTAAGAATAGATATTCATAATAAAGCCATGATACCCTGTGAAGTCAGCATGGTTCCCGGTGCCATTGCGGGAACGACAGAGTGTGTTGCCGATATGCGAGTCCTCCTAGACTACCGCCTGGGATACTTGGAAGACTTAAAACAGTTGAATTTAGAAAAACAGAGAATTGCGAGCCAACTCCGCCAAGTTGGTGTGGGATGGCGACCATATAGGGGTTATGGCCTCGAAGAGGAAGGTAGCCCACTCAATGAACGGGTTACCTCAGAGGGCGAAAGAAAGCCTGTTGATAAAGTGAGCCGGGGTCACAGAGGACCCGGATATTTATCAGGCTATAGTACGGGTTCTGAAGGGTCTCCATCCCGCGAGACACAATCCGACGGACTGAATGGAAGGAGGGCTGCAGCATTAGACGAAGACGCTGACAAGACAGTGCGCTATCCACGACCCAAACGAAGATGCCCGGGTGGAAGAGCCCGAGAGATCTGTGAACGGCTCAGGCGGACGTCCTAGTTATGGCATCTCTTCTATCACCTCCCCGCGGAGGCTCCTCGATAGTGAGGGCCCTAGTGGTCAGGTTAGCTCAGGGACTGACAGGACGATGGTGCCACCTAGGGGAGGATCTCCCTCTGGCACAGACCTTGGGCGACAGCCTTGGTGGGATGGGTCTGGCCGGGGACCGTGTCTGAGTAGTGGGTTTCCTGCGCAGGGTTTGGTGACGGACGGTCCGGCGAGACCAGAAGCTCGAGGGTGTCCTGAAGGGCCCTCTTGCCTGTTAGCGCACTGTGGCCCAGTTGCCCTGTCTCCGGGCCCCTGTAGGGTATCGAGTGTTCAACCCTACAAGTTTGAACAGAGGGGGGGATATGTGACGTAGCGACCACCAACGTGGTAAATGGTCGCTATATGTCACAGTGGAGAAGGTATCTGCAATATCTAGACGGTAAAGGTTGCTATGGGACTTGTAGTCCACAAAGGCTTCTTGCTACACATAAGGGTCAGGTTCCCTTTAACAATCACAAGGTGCTCTGCAGGGCTGAGATTCACAGACCTCCACCTGTGGGTGTGGCCAGCTTGATGTAGGAGACTGGCAATGTGTATTTGGCGAGAGTGAGAGCAGAGCCCAGAACTCTGCATGGAGCATCCTGTGTGGAGGTTCAGCACAGGACTCAGATATTCAGACTGAGGTGAGTGCAGCCAGATGAGGGCTGTAAGGCCGAACCTCTCCTGGAGGAGACACAGACCCAGGGGTCTGCAGAGGGCCCTGGGGCCCAGAAGGAACCTCAGCTAGAGGTGTCTGCTGGCAGGTGCCTGAGAGTGAGGAAAGTGGTTAAACTCCTACTATGAACATGTACTAGAGTCTGCTCTGTAAGCTGCAGAGCCGGAAGCCTGGAAAAGCTCCAGTCCTGCGTGGAGCGATTATAAGTTTGTGGACCCTCTTGGAACAGCCGAACGGGGCATCGTAAGACCGTCTCCTACGGCAAGGGGTGCCTGTGTGACGGGGACCCGTATGGACGGTGCATAACCCGGCTGTGTTCCGGGTCCATTTACATGTACAGCGAGGACAATAAAGCTGTTTTGATCTGACTATTTGAGTCACGGCGTCTTTGTGGTCCTGGGGGACCCCCACCCCGCTACACATGGATGACTCAGTGGATGAGGGAGACCTTGGTCAAATTTCAGTTGAAAGAGGTTGGGGGGAGATGTCAGAGGAAGAAAGAACGGTTAGCACCTCTATGCCACAAACACAGCGTGGACTTGGTCCGCATGGCTGCGCAAGACACATGAGCGCCTTCTTGCTGCACTACCTCCAACATGACCCTCGTATTGTCAAAATTAGAAGTGATGATGACTACTGGCTTGCCACACTATTAGATCCCCGGTACAAGTCCAAATTTTGTGACATAATTCCAGCCATAGAAAGGGACACACTTATGCAGGAGTATCAGCAAAAGCTTTTACTCGATCTTGGCTCGGCTTTTCCACCAAACAACCGTGGTGCAGGGAGTGAATCTCCCAGTTGTAACTTGACAAACATGGGACCGTCTCGTCATCTTCAACAGTCTACCCGTACCAGCAGCACCGTATCTGGTGCTGGTAACAGCAATTTTATTGAATCTTTTCATAATTTTTTTCGACCATCCTTTGCAAGGCCACCAGAGACAACAAGTCTGACACATAGTCAACGGCTGGAGAGGATGATACAGGAGTATCTCCAAATGAACATCGATGCCATGACTTTGCAAATGGAGCATTGCTCATTTTGGGCTTCAAATCTTGAAAAATGGCCAGAGCTCTCCACTTACGCCTTGGAGATTTTGTCGTGTCCAGCTGCCGGCGTTGTCTCTGAACGTGTCTTCAGTGCTGCTGGGTGTGTGCTCACAGATAAGCGCACGCGTCTGTCCAGTGACAATGTGGACAGACTAACGTTCATCAAAATGAACAAGTCATGGATCCACAAGGAATTTACTACAACTGTCTCATCATGGGGAGAGTAAATGCTTGTGGATTTGGAATGTGCTTGATGCAAATCAAAACATCCTGTTTGCAACTGGGGCACAAGTGCTGCCACTGAAGGGGTGGGTGTGTGTGTGGCCCAATTTTTGGAAAAAAAGGGAGACTCCGCTTGGAGTAACTCTTGCTTGCTGTGTTTTTTTAAAAGGAGCCAAGATGAACAATTCATGGTTCAACAAAGACTTTGCTACCTACCCTGGTGTCATCCTGGGGACGGTTAAGTATGGCGTATTTTTTAATGTGCTTGATGCAAATCTACCTGTGAAGTGTACAACTGGGGCACAAGTGCTGCCACTGAAGGGGTGGGTGTGTGTGTGGCCCAATTTTTGGAAAAAAGGGAGACTCCGCTTGGAGTAACCCTTGCTTGCTGTGTTTTTTAAAAGGAGCCAAGATGAACAGAGATGGGATCAGGAAAGACTTTGCTACCTACCCCGGGGTCATCCTGGGAACGGTTAAGGATGGCGTAATTTTGAATGTTCTTGATGCAAATCTACCTGTGAAGTGTACAACTGGGGCACAAGTGCTGCCACTGAAGGGTTGGGTGTGTGTGTGGCCCAATTTTTGGAAAAAAAGGAAGACTTCGCTTGGAGTCACCTTGCGGTGTTTTACATGATTTTAGAAGGGCATGCCATGCCTATATCTGTGTCTCATCCTCTTTTCCTTGTAACGCTGTTTTGTTTTTGCATGAGAATTTGTTCTTGTCACTTTCCCATGTGTTTGTGTTGTGAGTTGTTTGTCACCTTTTGGACACCTTTGAGGGTGTTTTCTAGGTGTTTTAATGTGTTTGTGATTGCCTCCCATTGTTTCCTATGCGGTTCAAGTGGTTCGCTGAACTGAACACGAACGAGACCTCCGTTCTGTGAACCGAACTCGAGCTCGGTTCGCTCATCTCTACTCAGTACCCTTAATGATAGCCCTCCAATAATTCTATGCAATAACAAATTACGCTGCCACCACCCAGCTTTTCTGGGATAGCTGGGGACCCGTTTCAGATAGCATAAGGCCATTCGGGTTTTTGGAGTCGTATATAAAGCAAGAGGAAAGAAACTCTTAAATTTTATATATTTAATCCGAAAATAGGCAGTGTTTAAAAAATATACAAGAATTTACAAAAGGGAACAATACAATTGCAGTATAGAAAGTTACATAAAATAAAAGGTATAAAACGTGAAACTTACTAAGCTTGTGCCATAGAAGTGGCGTCTACTTAGGGAGTGGAGGGAACTCCAAGATGGTAGAAGAACGGCCAGCATCACCTTTCATGATGCCCTCCAAGTACTGACTGACCCCCCAGAAAGGAGCTAGTTCCTATTATGCCTTAGCTAACCCCCCTTTCTCTGTGACATCATTTTATGGTCTCTTGTGGGCTGTGCTCCGATGGTCACACAGTTCCATAATTCTAGCTTTTCACATATCTTTGCCCCTGGGCCACTCAGGTGAAAGATAGTAGCGTCATATTTTATTTCTCGATTTTACAGTTACATTGATACCAAACACAATGCCTCTAGTACGATTTTACTGGCCAATACTAATTGGTCATGATTCCGGCGATCTCCCCGTCGGGCGAGACGGTGCGCTGGGTTCCGCACGGCACAGGGATTCTGGCAATATGTTTTTCATTTTTCTAGTATTAAAGCAGCACTGAAAACCTGCTTTGGAAGTTTTCCCGCCAATAGCACAAAGGATTGTCTTTCTCTGCATCTACTTTTTCTGTAGATCTACCATCACCCATGTTGTAAATACCTTAAGCTTTCAGGCCGATCAGATAATCGTCATGACGATCTGTGGCTGATGGTGGAAACAAGGGGGGTGACGGCCATTCCACAGTTTTACATGACAACTTCCCCTTTTTGAGGTAGCATGGGAGATTGATTTGCCAATCGTCTCCTAAGCCTACCTCGCTGGCATCCCCCTGCCGGGACAACCCGTCAGCGTTGACATGCTCAACACCCTTCCTGTGTTGAATGGTAAAATCATACTGCTGTAGTGCCAAGCTCCACCGCAGTAGCTTACCATTATTGCCGGCCACCCGATGTAGCCAGCTGAGAGGGTTGTGGTCTGTTACTATGGTGAAGTTGCGTCCATATAGGTAGGGCTGCAGCTTCCGCAGGGCCCACACTATAGCGAGGCACTCCATCTCCACAGTGGCGTAGGCCACTTCCCGGGATAAGAGCTTACGGCTGAGAAACACCACCGGATGCTCTTCTCCCTTCCCATTTACCTCGCTGAGTACTGCACCCAGGCCAAATGCACTGGCATCTGTCTGAACTATGAACCGTCGGGTGAAGTCTGGGGCTTGTAGGATTGGGGAATTGGCGAGGGCAGCTTTCAGTACTCTGAAGGACCGTTCACAGTCATCTGTCCAGGTGACTACTTGCGGTAGCTTCTTTTTGGTGAGGTCCGTCAACGGCTTAGCAAGAGCACTATAGTTAGGAACAAACTTTCTATAGTACCCTGCCGGTACCAGGAAGGACATCACCTGCTTCTTTGACTTGGGGGTAGGCCAGGAGGTGATGGCATCAACCTTCCCTGGCTCTAGTTTCAGGGTCCCGCCACGCACTCGGTGTCCGAGGTACTGTACTTCCGTTATGCCAATGTGACACTTCCCTGGCTTTATAGTCAGACCAGCGCTTTGGATCCGCCTGAGCACCTGCTCTAGGTGCCCCAGGTGTTCCTCCCAAGTGGAAATAGCAATGTCATCCAGGTAAGCGACTGCAAACCCTCCTAGTCCCTCAAGCAGCTGGTCGACCAATCGCTGGAAAGTGGCAGGAGCATTTCTCATGCCAAAGGGCATGATGAGGGATTTGTACAGCCCGAATGGGGTGATGAAGGCGGACCTTTCTTGTGCTTCCTTGGACATAGGAATCTGCCAGGACCCTCGACTCAGGTCCATGATTGTCAGGTACCGGGCCCCGGCTAAGCAATCCAGTAGCTCATCGATGTGTGGCATTGGGTACGCATCGGGTGCTGTGATTGCATTTAGCCTTCTGTAGTCCACACAAAACCGGGTTGTCCGGTCCTTTTTGGAACCAAAACCACAGGCGAGGCCCATGCACTTTTGGACCTCTGGATCACTCCCAGGACTAGCATTTCATCAATCTCCCTTTTTATGTCCTTTTGTACCTCTAGGGAGACACGGTATGGGGGTTGACGGACTGGGGAATGACTCCCTGTGTCCACCTGGTGGGTGGATAGGGATATGTCTTCCCTGGAACATTCGTGAAGGTCATCAGGTAGTGCCGGAATACCTCCTGCAGCTGGGACCTTTGGTCCATGGATAGCTGTGGGTTGAATGCCGCCTCCTCGATAGACCCTCCATCCCGGGCCGAGGCGAGCAAGTCCACCAAGACTTCACTTTCGCCTTCCTCGGGAAGACTACACACAGGAAGGGCAAAGGCTTCCCTGTCATGATGAGCTTTCATCATGTTGATATGGAAGACCTTTTGCCTCTTCTTGGCATGGTCGATGGTAACCACGTAGTTTACGTCATTGAGGCACTGATGCACAAGGTATGGACCATCCCAGGCCGCCTGAAGCTTGTTCTGAATCATTGGGACTAGGACCCACACCTTCTGACTCACTTCGTACACCCGCTCTCGAGCGTGTTGGTTGTACCATAGCTTCTGGCTGGCCTGGGCTTGCACCATATTCTCATGCACCATCTGCGTCATTGACTGCATTTTGTCACGGAGCCGGATGACATACTCCACAACGGACACTTCTGGGGAGTTCAGTTCCTCTTCCCAGAATTCCCTTACCAGACCAAGGGGCCCTCGGACTAGTCTGCCATACAGGAGCTCGAAGGGGGAAAACCCCGTTGAGGCCTGTGGTACCTCCCTGTAAGCAAACAACAGGTGTGAGAGATACCTCTCCCAGTCGCGTCCATGTGACTCAACCAGCATCTTAAGCATCTGCTTAAGGGTACCATTAAATCGCTCACATAAACCATTGGTCTGTGGGTGATAAGCGCTTGATATCAGATGCCGCACCTGCATTTTCTTACAGAGAGTCTCCATTAGACGAGACATGAACTGAGTCCCCTGGTCGGTAAGGATCTCCCTGGGAAATCCTACTCTGGAGAATATGGCCAGGAGGGCATCTGCCACCTTATCGGCCCTAACTGAGGACAGAGCCACTGCCTCCGGATACCGGGTAGCATAGTCTACCACAGTAAGGATGAAACGTTTTCCAGAGCTGCTGGGGACGGCCATAGGCCCGACTATGTCCACAGCAACCCTCTGGAAAGGCTCTGCTATCACCGGCAAAGAGATCAGGGGAGCTTTGGGAGCAGGCCCTAACTTTCCCACTCTTTGGCATGTGATACAGGAGCGGCAGTAATTGGCAACATCTCTCCCCATTTTGGGCCAATAGAAGTGGTGAGACAGCCGGGCCTTGGTTTTGCTGACCCCCCAAGTGTCCGGCAAGTGGGATCTCATGGGCAATCCGCAGCAACTCACTCCTAAAGCGGTGAGGCACCACTAGCTGTCTTTACTTCAGCCACTCCTGTTGGGGGTTACAGGGAACAGTCTCCCGGTACAACCTCCGCTGGTCCCAGAATACCCTCTCCTTATCGGTCTCGGAGGAGGGCTTCTCTGCGAGGTCCCTTAACATCTCTAGACTGGCATCAGTTCGTAGAGCCACCTTGAACTCTTGGCTAGAGGCAGCCAAAAGTTACGTTAAGGTTCCAACCTCACTGGGACCCTCTGGGCCCTGCTCTGGGTCCGTAAAAAGTTCCGTTATCCCTCTGGGTGAAGAGGTGTCAGAAGGCAAGGTTTCATTTGCATTCTGGCCACTCTGACTGTGGGTGACAGCACCGATGAAGGCTGTCTCCCCGGGGGATAACAACTCTTCCCCAATAGCCTGACAGGTACTACGGGCTGTGTCACTGCCCGCTGTGACACTGGTCAGCTGCATTTGACCACTTTCCTCGTGGTTCTCATGTCTGCCTCCATCCCTGTCAGCACAGACACTTGCTACCTTGGGGTCGTCCTCAACAGTATCACTCTGGGGGGGGGGCAATTTTTGGATTAGCGCCTCAACCCTCCGGGGGGTCCCAAAAGTGGGCCCCGTGGCATGGCTGAGTTCCCCTGTACAAGCCTCCACTTTATTACCATGCACAACATTTGTAATCACGTTCTGGATATCCGCATTCGGGTCACATGACTTAACAACATTTGCATTACATGATTTAACGACATTTGTCTCACATGACTTATTGGATTCGGGAGGATCATCAGGGAGAAATTGTGCAACCAATCGCCCCAGATCAGTCCCCAATAAAACATTGGTTGGTAGATGTTCGTCCACCCCCACTTCCCTCCACCCTCTCCCAGCACCCCAGTCGAGGGGAATCAGGGCCATTTGGAAGGATTGGCGAACACCCCCAGCCACAGTGACAGTCAGGAGTTTTCCCGGGATAAAGTTTTCAGGGGGTACCATTTCGGGGCGGACCAGTGTTCTGTCGGCCCCAGTGTCCTTGAGTCCCACAGTGGGGGTTCCGACCCCGGTGACGGGGTGTAGGTTTTCGCAGGCCCTACCACCTGTCTCCCTTGCCAAAAGGACAGTTTCACCAGGCCCTCGGGCCTTGGATGTGGGATTCCTCTTCTGCCTCTCTGGGCAAGCGGAGCTGAGGTGTCCAGGTTGGTTGCAGGAAAAACACCTGCGAGTGTCAGAGGTGGGCCGGACACTGGTGGATGACACAGGACCTACGGGAGGTCGGCCAGTAGGGGCAGGGGTGGTCGTAGTTGTCATCTTACCCCCTTTCCAGCTGGCGGTGGACGGCTTCCGCACCCCCGATGCACGGTTGGCCACATAGGCGTCGGCAATCTGGGCTGCTTTTGAGGCCTCCTTGGGCTCTCGGTCCATAACAAACTGTCGAACCTCCACAGGACAGACATGTAGGACTTGGTCCTTTAGCCCCTCAAAGGTTGTAACGGACAGTCCTTGGATCCACTGGTCAAAGGTGGTGTGGAGCCCACCCTCCAAATCGCTGTAGCTGTCATGAGGTCCGCGCTGGAGGGTCCGGAATTTTTTTCGGTACACCTCTGGAGTCAGCTGATACTTCCGTATTAGGGCCTGCTTTATGGCCTCATAGTCTCCACTCTGCTCTTGAGGGAGACTGGCAAACGCGTCCAGGGCCTTGCCTCGCAGCCCTGGGGTTAAGTATCGTGCCCATTGTGCTGAGGGCAACTGGTACTGCAAGCAAGTCTTTTCAAATCCCCTCAGAAAGGTGTCCAAGTCCCCATCCTTTTCCATCACAGGAAAGTGCTCTGGTCGGGGCTTAAAGCTGCTGGCATTATTGGACTCACCGTTTAGTGAGGAAGATGTCTGCTGCCAGGCTTTGAGGATATTCAATTCATGGTCTCTCTGGGCTTGGCGCTCGGCTCTCTCAACCTCTCGCTCAGCCTGAGCCTGGCGCTCGGCTCGCTCAGCCTCTCGCTCGGCTCTCTCAGCCAGGGCCTGGCGCTCGGCTCTCTCAAGATCTCGATATTGCTGAATGAGGTTCAGCCATCCCTCCCGGTCATCTGCAGCGAATTGTTGTAGGGACATCTGCAGGTAAGAGTCAATGTTGCCCCGGTCACTGCTCTGGCTTGCAGTTGATGGTGGGGACTCTGCAGAAGCACCATTCTGGGCTTGGCTTGCCTCCTCTTCTCCAGCACTGGGGGAACGGACGTGCTCTGCGTCCCATTGTAAAAGTTCTTTAATGAGGTCTTGCCTCGTTTTGCCATGGGCATCAATCAACTTGGATCTGCAGAGTACAGCAAGAACCTCCTTCTTCTGCTGATTGTACCAGGCTTCTGTCACTGAATCCATCATTGCCAAATAAAAGATAGGATAGAAAAACAAGAGAGGGGAGGGGGTAACTGCTACACGTACAGTATTGTTCCAGGTATATTTAAACACTGAGTTCGATCCTCAAAACTTTTGCAAGTTTTTAGTGAAAGGGATGATTGCTCAAACCAGATCACTAATGCTCTATATATCCCACCGCTTGCCACCAATTTGTCATGAACAGCCGGGGAAGTCACTCAGAAAATCCCACAGCTGTTCGCTGATTTGTCACACGACTACTCTCTAGCGCCCCCCTTGTCTGCAGGCCACTTTTGGTACTGCAGGACAATGCATAAAATGAGGCTGCTGAGCTGATAATGCCAAATATTGGAGGTCTCACAGCAAGGGTAAATGTATATCACCGATTCCCGCTAATGGAAGATATATATACCTCAGTACCCTTAATGATAGCACTCCAATAATTCTATGCAATAACAAATTACGCTGCCACCACCCAGCTTTTCCGGGATAGCTGGGGACCCGTTTCAGATAGCATAAGGCCCTTCGGGTTTTTGGAGTCGTATTTAAAGCATGAGGAAAGAAACTCTTAAATTTTATATATTTAATCCGAAAATAGGCAGTGTTTAAAAAAATATACAAGAATTTACAAAAGGGAACAATACAATTGCAGTATAGAAAGTTACATAAAATAAAAGGTATAAAACGTGAAACTTACTACGCTTGTGCCATAGAAGTGGCGTCTACTTAGGGAGTGGAGGGAATTCCAAGATGGTAGAAGAACGGCCAGCATCACCCTTCATGATGCCTGTGAGGTAAATCCGGAGATATGACGATAAATCATGATATTCAAGTTATGTCAGGAAGCCCTCTCCTGGTGTCACCCCCCCTTTCCTTCACACAACTCCTTCAAGCAGAAAATTTACCACAGGGATAAACGGTTTGTTTAGCAGATAGGTGTCAAAGGAACTGGTCTGTGTTCCACTTACACCTCCATGGCCATCTCCTGTGATATGGAGATTAGATGATGTGGGAACAATGGACACAGGATGACTCCCTGCCGTGACCCTGTGGTAGGGGCTGCTATCTAATTAGCAAGGCTATGGAAGTATCCAGACAGGACGACTCCAGTAAAATATGGTTCATATCTCACAAGCCATATTTCCGATAAATGTGGCAACCATAAAAATGGTGTTTGCGCATGCGGACGATGCTGGCACACCTTTTTTATGGGAGCGGGAGCTTGGGAAGTACCCCAGGCGTGATATCAGCCAATGGGGAACTAGTAGACAAGTCATGAGTCCTCTCGTTCTGTAGCTAAATTCATAACTGTCACAATGAGAGTGTTGGCGTCCGCCTACGACGCTCCCAGGCCAAGTTATGGCCCATATTCCCTGTTGTGGATATTGTCCATAACTCCAGCCAGGGGTGGAGCAGTGCTCCCTCTGAGGTCACTAAGGTAGGAGGGGACCTGGATTTGCCCAGGTTGATAACCCTACTTCGGCCATTTTCCAGTGTTCTTTCGCTGGGGGTCACGTGTAGGAAACATCTGTGGGAAGGATCCTAGAAACCTGGTCTACAGCACCCCCCTGTGGCCAGACGCACAAGGTAACTGCTGGAACTGTGTATGCCTGTTTGTAAACCATGCTTTATCTGTAACTGTACTCTGACATATGTATATTCTGTAGATTCCCTATTGTATATATTGTAGTTTCTAGTGTGCTTTAGGCTGATTAAATTATATAATTAATCTTGGGCTGTTCTGTTATCTCGATCTTGAATCCCACGTCTGTGTGTTCGGCTAATAGTTACCGTGAAGCGGTTGGTGGCAGCGAGTTGTGCCAAGGATTATTGTGGGGAGGCCAGTGAGATTCGGGGAGGTTTTATATATTCCGCCCGCGGAGGTCGGGGGAATATATACCCTACTCTCACCGGGGGCCCTTCAATAATCGGCATAAGTAGTATAGCGGCCTCCTTGCTTATTGTCGGGCAATTCCATAATTGGCCTGACTATAAGAGGGGCGCTAGAGAGCGCGTCACGTGCTCTGTCTGTCGGTCGGGAGGTATAAAGGAGGGGTGACCCCCACTTGTTACCCCCCGATTGTGACGTACTGGTAGCCAGCGCGGGGGATTTCTGAGTGACCCCCCCGGTGGTTCGTGACATATTGGTGGCAAGCGGTGGGATCGAGATAATAGTGTGTGTGAGTGTGAGACCCATACTCCCAGACACTAAAGACTGCCTGCAGCAGCTGTGGCTGCTGGGGTCTTCAGACTAGCTCAACACTAGAGTGTCAGAGTGCAGATACTGTAAGGTGTGTGGGTGCATCAGGTGGCAGTTCTGTGTCGGTGACCAAAGTCTGCAACAATGGCTGAGAGCACCAGGAGCAAAGCCAAAGGAATGGCCGCTGCTCAGGCCAGAGACGATGAGGAGGTTGTCCACGAGTCCTCCAGGAGCCCGACGCCAGAGAACAGCTCTGCAGAGGACATCGCACAACCTGGCACTGCTGGACAAAATGAGGAGGAGCTCGCCCAAGGGTCCTCAACGAGCCAGATGCCAGTCCTCCGCTCTGAAATGGACAGTGAATCACCTGGCTCTGCAGCGTGCCGCAGATCACCACTTGCCAATCCCTCCGGCCTGAGAGGTGCAGAGGCCCTCCTTCAAGCTGCCTTGGCCAGGCTTATGGCTGGAGACCGGGATACCTACGAGATACTCATGGCCGAGCGTGAGCGACAGGCAGCGCGTGACGCTGAGGCTGCGGAGCGGCAAGCAGCGCGTGAGGCTGCGGAGCGGCAGGCAGCGCGTGAAGAGCGAGAGCGACAGGCAGACCGTGACCACCAGCTGCATCTAGCCAAGCTCCAGCCCTCATCAGCCACACGTGACCTTCAAGACACCAAACTTCCAAAGGTCCGTGTTGAGGACTTCCCAGTGCTGGAGAAGGATGGAGACTTGGACTCTTTCCTGACTGCTTTTGAACGGACTTGCCTGCAGCACCATCTGGACAAGGATCAGTGGGCCAAATACCTGACCCCCCGTCTAAGGGGTAAGGCCCTGGATATCCTTGGGGACTTGCCTGCTGAGGCAGATCAGGGCTACGACACCATCAAGCGGGCCCTGATCCAACAGTACAACCTCACTCCGGAGTCCTACCGCAAGAAGTTCCGGACCCTGCAAAAGGGACCAAAGGACTCCTGGGCTGACCACCGGCGGGCACTTGCCCGAGCTGCCGACCACTGGACCCAAGGCCTGCAGCTTTCCACCGGACCGGAGATCCTGGACTTGTTCATCACGGAGCAACTCTTGTGGAACTGCCCTGAGGATCTCCGCCAGTTCATCCGAGACCAGAAGCCAAAGGGGTCCACGGCTACAGCTGCCCTGGCCGATGACTACACCAACAATCGGGCTCCTGAGGCCAGGAGAGCAGCCACCAGCAGCACCTGGAGAGGGGGTAAGATGAATTCTACGACTGCCCCACCTGCCCCTAGACTGCAGGGGGTGTCCCCCTCAACTCCCCTCTCCAGGCCCGTGGCAGAGCCAAGACGGTGCCACCAGCGCAACCTACCTGGACACTTCAAGGCCATGTGCCCTCAGCGTCCCAAGGCCCCGGCTCCGTCCCCGTCCCAAGGGCCGCCCAAGGTGTACTGTGTGGGTGGGGGTGGTGGTAGATCCCTGGACAGCTTCCAACCTGTCACCGTCGGCCGGTCTGTGACCATAGGACTGCGAGACAGCGCCTCGGAGGTGACTCTGGTGCGGCCTGAGATGGTGTCCCCCCAAGACTTGATCCCTGGAAAAACCCTCGCTGTCTCCGGGATTGGAGGCATTGACCCGGCGCTGCCTGTTGCTGGCATTTATGTGGACTGGGGCGCAGGGCGAGGGGTGAGGGAGGTGGGGGTAACTGATCGGATCCCCGCAAACGTGCTACTTGGGACAGATTTGGGGCAGATAACCTCCCAGTTTGGGCCCCCCCCAAGGGCTGAACCTTCAGCCAGTACTGACGTGCCTCCGGACAATGTTAATGTGTTATCTATGAATGATGTAAGGGAGGAGGGAGTGAACTCTGATTTTTCTGCTTGCATAGACACCATAGACACACACTCAGCTGCAGTTGTGACAGGGGAGGGGATCAGAGAAAGGTGTGACAATGCCTCTACAAGTAATCAGCCTGTGAGCTGGGATCTGTTGCCCTCTGCAGGGATAAGCAGAGAGCAGGGTGCTGCAGGGGGAGGACCAGTGCGTGGGGTGGGGGCTACCACAGCAAATGTGGGGTCCCCAGAGATTTCACAGCGGGGTTCTGTTGCTGCAGGGGGGGAACAGGCAGGTGAGATTGGGGCCGGTCCCGGAGCGAAGTGCTCCCAGGTAAGATCTCGGTGCAGGGTTCCCCCACAACCGGGGTGTCAGGAAGCCAGGTAGGTCTGCCTGAACCGGCGACTTGGTCAGGAACGGAGGAGGAGCAGGCACGACCCACGGTCGCAGCGGCTGTGGCCGCTGTCACCCGCAGTGGGAGTGCTGGAAGCCAAGGGGCCTCCCGGAGGTCCGATAGCTCTTCCCCTTCTGACCAAGTGGCAGCCGAGTCAGGTGGAGACCAGGACACAGGTCCCGGGGTACTGACCGAAGATGTGACAGTCTCGTCGATTCTGGCCACATCTAGTCAGGGGTTTCAGGCAGCGTTAGAAGCTGACGACAGCCTGAAAGCTCTAAAGGTGCAGGCGGCACAGCCTCCCTCGGACCCGGAGCGAGTGGTCTGGGACCAAGGACGGCTGTACCGGGTCACGGTCCAGCAGGGTTCACCGGAGGCGTGGCCCAGGGACCGACAGTTAGTGGTACCCTATCCGTTCCGGACGGAGTTGTTGCGGATCGCACATGAGATTCCGATGGCCGGACACCTAGGGATCGCTAAGACCAAGGCCAGGTTAAACCAGCATTTCTACTGGCCAAAAATGGGGGCCGATGTGGCTGCCTACTGCCGTTCGTGTGAAACCTGTCAGAGAGTGGGGAAGGCGGGGCCACACCCCAAAGCCCCACTGGTATCTCTGCCCATCATCGATGAGCCTTTCAGGAGGGTGGCTGTGGATCTGGTCGGCCCGCTGGCCATCCCCAGCAGCTCCGGGAAATGCTTCATACTGACGGTAGTGGACTATGCCACCCGGTACCCAGAAGCAGTGGCCTTGTCGTCCATTCGGGCTGACAAGGTGGCCACCGCATTGCTGGAGATTTTCTCCCGAGTGGGTTTTCCCCAGGAAATGCTCACTGACCGGGGGACCCAATTCATGTCCCAGCTGATGGAGGCCCTCTGTAAGCAAGTCCAGGTGCGACATCTGGTGGCCAGCCCGTACCATCCACAGACTAATGGCCTGTGCGAGCGGTTCAATGGCACCCTAAAGCAGATGCTTAAGATGTTGGTCGACTCCCACGGGCGTGACTGGGAGCGGTATCTCCCACACCTGTTATTTGCTTACCGGGAGGTTCCACAGGCCTCAACAGGATTCTCACCGTTTGAGCTCCTGTACGGGCGACGTGTGCGGGGCCCCCTGGCTCTGGTGAAAGAGGCTTGGGAAGGGGATTTGGCCACCCCTGGAGTGTCGGTTATCGAGTATGTCATGCGCTTCCGGGACAAAATGCAGGCCTTGACGCAACTGGTACACGACAATATGGCTCAAGCCCAGGCCGATCAGAAGCACTGGTACGACCAGAACGCTTGTGAGAGGACCTACCAAGTGGGTCAAAAGGTGTGGGTACTGGTCCCCGTACCACAGGACAAGCTTCAGGCAGCCTGGGAAGGCCCATACCTCGTGTACCAGCAGCTCAACCCTGTAACGTACCTGGTCACCCTGGACCCTGCCCGTGGAAGGCGGAAGCCCTTCCATGTGAACATGATGAAGGCACATCATGAGCGGGAGGCATGTGCGCTCCCCGTGTGCAACCTGCCCGAGGAGGGAGAAGCGGAAACCCTCTTGGATATGCTAGCCCAGGTTAGGGCAGGCGGATCCATTGAGGATGTGGAGGTTGGCCACCAGCTCTTGGAGGACCAACGGTCCCAGCTGTGGGCCACCCTACACCCCTTCCGGGGGTTGTTTACCAACCAGCCCGGAAGGACTGACTTGGCTGTCCATCACGTGGACACTGGGGATCATCCCCCGATCCGGCGTTCAGCATATCGGGTTTCCCTGGAGGTGCAGCAACACATGCGCCAGGAGATTGACGAGATGCTGAAGCTGGGGGTGATCCAGGCATCCAACAGCGCTTGGGCCTCGCCTGTAGTCCTCGTCCCTAAGAAGGACCGAACCACTCGGTTCTGCGTGGACTACAGGGGGCTCAATGCTGTCACAGTCGCCGATGCGTACCCAATGCCACGCATCGATGACCTGCTCGATCAGTTGGCCGGGGCTCAGTACCTGACCATCATGGATCTGAGCCGGGGATATTGGCAGATCCCCCTGACTCGCAAGGCCAGGGAACGCTCTGCCTTTATTACCCCATTTGGACTGTACGAGTCCACGGTGATGCCATTCGGGATGAGGAATGCCCCTGCCACTTTCCAGCGGATGGTCAACACCCTGCTCAAGGGACTTGAAGGGTACGCGGCCGCGTACCTGGATGACATTGCCGTCTTCAGTCCCACCTGGGAGGACCACCTAGAGCATCTAGCACAGGTGCTCAGGCGGATCCACCAGGCAGGTTTGACCATCAAGCCGGGAAAGTGTCAGCTGGCCATGAGCGAGGTCCAGTACCTCGGTCACCGGGTAGGCGGGAGAACACTGAAGCCCGAGCCTGAGAAAGTGGAGGCCATCGCGTCCTGGCCCACCCCCAGGACCAAGAAGCAGGTGATGTCCTTCTTGGGGACCGCTGGGTACTATAGGAGGTTTGTTCCATGCTATAGTAGCCTGGTAAAGCCCTTGACGGACCTCACCAAGAAGAAGCTGCCCTCTGCAGTCGATTGGACAGTGGACTGCGAGACAGCCTTCCGGGCCCTAAAGGACGCCCTGTCCAGCCCGCCCGTGCTACAGGCAGCCGACTTCACGCGGCCGTTTGTAGTACAGACCGACGCCAGTGACTTCGGCCTCGGTGCGGTGCTCAGCCAGGTGGACTCTGCGAGCCAAGAGCACCCAGTCTTGTATCTGAGCAGGAAGCTGTTACCAAGGGAAGTGGCCTATTCCACGATGGAAAAGGAGTGCCTGGCCATAGTGTGGGCCCTGCAGCGTCTGCAACCCTATCTATACGGGCGCCACTTCATCGTGGAGACGGACCACAATCCCCTCAGCTGGTTACACACTGTCTCCGGGACGAATGGCAGGTTGTTGCGATGGAGTTTGGCGCTCCAGCAATACAACTTCACCATTCGACACAAAAGGGGCCGTGACCACGGTAACGCAGACGGGCTGTCCCGACAAGGAGAGGCCGCGGACGGGCGCACGGGGGAACACCGGAGTGTGCTGCCCCCTAGCGTCCTCAAAAGGGGGGAGGTGTGAGGTAAATCCGGAGATATGACGATAAATCATGATATTCAAGTTATGTCAGGAAGCCCTCTCCTGGTGTCACCCCCCCTTTCCTTCACACAACTCCTTCAAGCAGAAAATTTACCACAGGGATAAACGGTTTGTTTAGCAGATAGGTGTCAAAGGAACTGGTCTGTGTTCCACTTACACCTCCATGGCCATCTCCTGTGATATGGAGATTAGATGATGTGGGAACAATGGACACAGGATGACTCCCTGCCGTGACCCTGTGGTAGGGGCTGCTATCTAATTAGCAAGGCTATGGAAGTATCCAGACAGGACGACTCCAGTAAAATATGGTTCATATCTCACAAGCCATATTTCCGATAAATGTGGCAACCATAAAAATGGTGTTTGCGCATGCGGACGATGCTGGCACACCTTTTTTATGGGAGCGGGAGCTTGGGAAGTACCCCAGGCGTGATATCAGCCAATGGGGAACTAGTAGACAAGTCATGAGTCCTCTCGTTCTGTAGCTAAATTCATAACTGTCACAATGAGAGTGTTGGCGTCCGCCTACGACGCTCCCAGGCCAAGTTATGGCCCATATTCCCTGTTGTGGATATTGTCCATAACTCCAGCCAGGGGTGGAGCAGTGCTCCCTCTGAGGTCACTAAGGTAGGAGGGGACCTGGATTTGCCCAGGTTGATAACCCTACTTCGGCCATTTTCCAGTGTTCTTTCGCTGGGGGTCACGTGTAGGAAACATCTGTGGGAAGGATCCTAGAAACCTGGTCTACAGCACCCCCCTGTGGCCAGACGCACAAGGTAACTGCTGGAACTGTGTATGCCTGTTTGTAAACCATGCTTTATCTGTAACTGTACTCTGACATATGTATATTCTGTAGATTCCCTATTGTATATATTGTAGTTTCTAGTGTGCTTTAGGCTGATTAAATTATATAATTAATCTTGGGCTGTTCTGTTATCTCGATCTTGAGTCCCACGTCTGTGTGTTCGGCTAATAGTTACCGTGAAGCGGTTGGTGGCAGCGAGTTGTGCCAAGGATTATTGTGGGGAGGCCAGTGAGATTCGGGGAGGTTTTATATATTCCGCCCGCGGAGGTCGGGGGAATATATACCCTACTCTCACCGGGGGCCCTTCAATAATCGGCATAAGTAGTATAGCGGCCTCCTTGCTTATTGTCGGGCAATTCCATAATTGGCCTGACTATAAGAGGGGCGCTAGAGAGCGCGTCACGTGCTCTGTCTGTCGGTCGGGAGGTATAAAGGAGGGGTGACCCCCACTTGTTACCCCCCGATTGTGACGTACTGGTAGCCAGCGCGGGGGATTTCTGAGTGACCCCCTCGGTGGTTCGTGACAATGCCCTCCAAGTACTGACTGACCCCCCAGAAAGGAGCTAGTTCCTATTATGCCTTAGCTAACCTCCCTTTCTCTGTGACATCATTTTATGGTCTCTTGTGGGCTGTGCTCCGATGGTCACACAGTTCCATAATTCTAGCTTTTCACATATCTTTGACCCTGGGCCACTCAGGTGTCAGGTGAAAGATATTAGCGTCATATGTTATATCTCGATTTTACAGTTACATTGATACCAAACACAACGCCTCTAGTACGATTTTACTGGCCAATACTAATTGGTCATTGTGACGGGAGTATACAACAGAGCAAAGGATGGACGAGGCCGAGGGACGATCCAACAGGTTTATTCACAAGAACACTGGAACAGCACACGATAAGTCCACGTAAAACAGATTCGGGGGCCCTTCCCGACAATCCTCGGACCGGATAACAAAGCAATCGTCCTTACAGTAGTCCAAAGAGTTCCACACAATCCCACGGGCCGCCACACAGGCCTAGCTCCGTCCGTGTCCACAGCCACACAGGCTGGGAGCTCCTTCTTCCCTTAGGGTACCTTCACACTTAGCGATGCAGCAGCGATCCGACCAGCGATCTGACCTGGTCAGGATCGCTGCTGCATCGCTACATGGTCGCTGGTGAGCTGTCAAACAGGCAGATCTCACCAGCGACCACTGAACAGCCCCCAGCCAGCAGCGACGTGCAAGCGACGCTGCGCTTGCACAGAGCCGCCGTCTGGAAGCTGCGGAGACTGGTAACTAAGGTAAACATCGGGTATGGTTACCCGATGTTTACATTAGTTACCAGCGCTGTGTGCAGAGAGCAGGGAGCCGCGCACACTGAGCGCTGGCTCCTTGCTCTCCTAGCTGCTGTACACATCGGGTTAATTAACCCGATGTGTACAGCAGCTACATGTGCATAGAGCAAGGAGCCGCGCACACTGCTTAGCGCTGGCTCCTTGCTCTCCTAGCTGCTATACACATCGGGTTAATTAACCCGATGTGTACAGCAGCTACATGTGCAGAGAGCCGGAGCCGGCAGCACAGGCAGCGTGAGAGCTGCGGTGGCTGGTAACTAAGGTAAATATCGGGTAACCACCTTGGTTACCCGATGTTTATCTTGGTTACAAGCTTACCTCAGCTGTCAGACGCCGGCTCCTGCTCCCTGCTCGCTTCATTTGTCGCTCTCTCGCTGTCACACACAGCGATCTGTGTGTCACAGCAGGAGAGCGGCTTTGAAGAAAACGAACCAGGGCTGTGTGTAACGAGCAGCGATCTCGCAGCAGGGGCCAGATCGCTGCTCAGTGTCACACACAGCGAGATCGCTAATGAGGTCACTGCTGCGTCACAAAAAGCGTGACTCAGCAGCGATCTCGGCAGCGAGCTCACTGTGTGTGAAGCACCCCTTAGTTTCAGCTCACTCTGAAGTTACAAAAAGGGAAATGCATTGTCTGTGCTCCTTGACCAGCCCACCATGTTCAGGGGGTAGGGGTCACACATCCTATCATCAATGGTTTGGTCCATCACAGGGCTCCAATATGTCTGCCAGCCACAGTAGATGAAGGGATCCCCTGCTGTGCAGCACAATGACTATTCCTTCACTGGCCAATGCAATTACAGACTAGATACACAACTCTGGATAGAAGAGGACAGGCTATTTACATTATCACATTAGATGCCAAGACTACAATTGTATGAGAGAGACACATTGAGACCAGTAGCTCCCCCAAGAAAATACATGAATTATAACTAATACAACCAGGGAAATATACATATCATGACATAGTATCACAGCATATACAGTGAGAGGGTAAATTACATCTTCACAATCCCTCCCCCTCCCAACTTGTGTACGTACTAGGGACCTCTACAGGTCACTGGTTAAGTACACACAGGCAGAGCGTTACTTACATGTGGCTTCATGCAGCCACGAATTGGCATC
Organism: Anomaloglossus baeobatrachus; assembly: GCF_048569485.1. Classification (NCBI taxonomy): domain Eukaryota; kingdom Metazoa; phylum Chordata; class Amphibia; order Anura; family Aromobatidae; genus Anomaloglossus; species Anomaloglossus baeobatrachus. The sequence goes on along the minus strand of NC_134355.1, from coordinate 213,605,524 downwards.
GTAGCTCTCCCACATCATTGCCCAGGAGAACAGCTGCAGGCAGACCACCCATCACCCCAACCACACATCGCCTGACCCCAAAACCAAAGTTCAGATCCACAGTGGCTGTGGGAATAGTCCTCCATTGTCCACCAGCCAGTTCAATGACAACCCCAGGTCCTCTATGGATTGCCTCAGGCCGAACCACTCGGGGATCAGCCAGTGTGAGGAAAGCACCCGAGTCACAAAATCCAACAAGTCTCTGTCCATCCAGTACAACCTCCTGCAAGTGCTTACCTTGATGAGCAGAAGTCGTCATAACTGCGGGTCGCACCCCGTAAACTCCTGGTGGTGCAACATGGGGGGCTGAGTCACTAGGCCAGTCCTCACATAGCGGTGCCACATCTTCCTCCATGGCACTGGGCTGTAAATAATTAATAATCCGATTGGGTGCAGGATCAGTCCTCATTTGAACAGCTGGGCAGGAGACTTGCCGATGCCCTGGCTGTCCACATTGATAGCATCTGAGCTTGGTCTCCCTCCATCCAAGGCGTCCTCTTGGGTAAGGGGTAGGGGAACTTGGAGGCCGGCTCCCACCTGAAGGTGCTGTAGGGGTTTGAGGATGATTCCTCCATGGGCTGGCTGGGCATGAGGCCTGCAAATGTCCGGGATGCCTACAAACATAACACCTGCGCTCTGTTACTTCCTCTCCCCGGCGTATTCCAGAAAGTGCAGTAGAAGCAACTGGAGGCACATTAACACGGGTATCAACATGTGGTGGCTTAGTGGAACGGGGAACAATGGGGACAGAATAACTGGGGGCATCCGGTGTTGTGGAGCTGTTAGGCGTCTCTCCATCCTCCAACAGAACCCTCCACTGAGGCTTGATAGTGAGCACCTCATCAGCTAGAGCAGCAGCTTCCTCCAATGTCGCTGGTTTTCTCTCACGCACCCATTCCCGGATCTCAGCGGGGCACTGGGCAAAGAATTGTTCTTTTAGGATGACCTGGAGGAAGGTCTCCCAAGTTAAGGCTCCCTCTCCCTCCAGCCAGCGATGGCACACTTGTTTCAGTCTGTGGGCAAACATCTTGAAAGACACTTCTCCATCACAGGCTAATGTACGGAACTTAGTCCTATAAGTATCTGGGGTCACGGCATAATGTTCCAGAATGGTCTGTTTTATCTCCCCATACTCACAATTCCACTGAGGGTCCATAGCTCTATAGGCGTCGGCAGCTCCACCCTCCAAGAGGCCCACCAGGTGTCTGACTCGCTCTCTTTCTGGGACTTCCATTAATCGGCACTGATGCTCAAAGTCCTGAAAGAAGCCCTCAATGTCACCTGCAGCTTCATTAAATGGCTTAAAGTCCTTGCGGGACACTCTGGAGAATTCCCTCATAGTGGGTGCTGTGGTTACAGTTTGTCTGGAGCCTCTAGTTGCTTCCACAGCAAATCTCCTCTCCAGCAATGCTGCCCTCTCCTGAGCTCTGCGTATAGCCTCCCTCTTATCTTCTATGGTGGCCTCATCTCCAAGCAGTGCCATCTCCTCCTCATACCACACAACCCCATGACTTTTTTGGGTATTTACCTCCAACTCCCGTCTTTCTTCCGTTTGCTGTGAGGATCCTTCCTCCACGTCATTTTGCGAGCAGACTCCTTCTAGCGCCTCAATCAGCTGCTCCTTGGAGAGTCCTTTGAAACGAACTCCTACTTCACGGGCCTTTGATTGCAGGCTCCCCAAAGTCCAGGTCTTGTACTCTGCAGTGCTGGTTCCTGATGTTGAGCCATTGTCCTCCATTCCTTCTGCTCTGATCCCACCGCTGCCAACCAGTTTGTGACGGGGTGTACAGCAGAGCAAGGAGGGACAAGGCCGAGGGACGATCCAATAGGTTTATTCACAAGAACACTGGAACAGCACACGATAAGTCCACGTAAAACAGATTCGGGGGCCTTCACGACAATCCTCGGACCGGATAACAAAGCAATCGTCCTTACAGTAGTCCAAAGAGTTCCACACAATCCCACGGGCCGCCACACAGGCCTAGCTCCGTCCGTGTCCACAGCCACCCAGGCTGGGAGCTCCTTCTTCCCTTAGTTTCAGCTCACTCTGAAGTTACAAAAAGGGAAATGCATTGTCTGTGCTCCTTGACCAGCCCACCATGTTCAGGGGGTAGGGGTCACACATCCTATCATCAATTGTTTGGTCCATCACAGGGCTCCAATATGTCTGCCAGCCACAGTAGATGAAGGGATCCCCTGCTGTGCAGCACAATGACTATTCCTTCACTGGCCAATGCAATTACAGACTAGATACACAACTCTGGATAGAAGAGGACAGGCTATTTACATAATCACATTAGATGCCAAGACTACAATTGTATGAGAGAGACACATTGAGACCAGTAGCTCCCCCAAGAAAATACATGAATTACAACTAATACAACCAGGGAAATATACATATCATGACATAGTATCACAGCATATACAGTGAGAGTGTAAATTACATCTTCACAGTCATGATTCCGGCGATCTCCCCGTCGGGCGAGACGGTGCGCTGGGTTCCGCACGACACTGGGATTCTGGCAATATGTTTTTCATTTTTCTAGCATTAAAGCAGCACTGAAAACCTGCTTTGGAAGTTTTCCCGCCAATAGCACGAAGGATTGACTTTCTCTGCATCTACATTTTCTGTAGATCTACCATCACCCATGTTGTAAAAACCTTAAGCTTTCAGGCCGATCAGATAATCGTCATGACGATCTGTGGCTGATGGTGGAAACAAGGGGGTGACGGCCCTTCCAAAGTTTTACATGACACTAATGCTATCTGGGTCTGCATTGTGCTATATGCGGGCTGTATACTACATGAGGGTGCTTATTGCTATCTGGGTCTGCATTGTGCTATATGGGGGCTGCTTAATGTTATATTGGGGTTGCATAGTGCCATATGAGGGCTGCATAGTTCTATATGAGGGCTGCATAGTGCCATATGGGGGCTGCACAGTGCCATATGGGGGCTGCACAGTGCCATATGGGGGCTACATAGTACCATATGGCAGCTGCATAGTGGCATATAAGGGCTGCATAATGCCATATGGGGGCTACATAGTGCAATGTGGGGGCTGCATAATGCTACATGGGGGCTAAATAATACTATATGGAGGACTATGTGGGCTTCATAACACTATATAGAGGCATATAGGGGCGGCATACTACTATACCCCCAGAGTTGTATGTTCCCTCCATGCCAGTGCTGTATACCCCCACAGAGCTATATGTCCCCCCACCCCAGACCTGTATACCCCCAGAGCTGCCTTTTACCCCCCCCCTACCTCAGAGCTGTTTGTCCCCCCAACCTCAGAGCTGTATACCCCCAGAGCTGCATGTCACCCCCCACCTCAGAGCTGTTTGTCCCCCTCACCTCAGAGCCACTGCCCTCCTCTAGAGCTGTCTATGTATGTCAGTGTATATGACTGTGTCTAGATTTATGTCTATTTATATATGTGTTTTTGTGAATTTCTCTTTAAATTCACAGTATATGTGTATGTATGCCTGTATGTGTATGTATCTGTGCATGTCTGTGTGGATGGGGCCCACAGACTCTTTCGCCCGGGGCCCACAAAAACCTGGAGCCGGCCCTGCTGGTGGGGATGCAGTACCTTGTAGCTCCCTGATGGCTTCAGGGCTACACATTCATGTGGTGCTGATGGTTCTGGTGCAGCATAAATATACTGACAGTGGTTCTGAACTTGACAATCAAAAACAAGTTTCATGGCTATGTCAAAAAAATCTTAAAAATAATCAAAACTTTGTTTTGAGATTATAAGGAGAATTTGGCAAGATTCTGCTCAGTTTCTGCTCCAAAAACAGTGTAAATTAACATGTTTACAGATATTTTTAACAGAATGTCTCCAAATCCTCCCCAAATATTTAGTTCTAGTGATGTATTCATGTACTGTATGTACCCTTTCCATGACGCTGACTGGTCACATCGTCTTGATGTCTGATGCGTCCTTTTTGTTATAAAAAATAAAACCTGCTGTTGCGCCTGGAGTCTATAAGTGTCGGCATCTCTGACATCACATTAGAAGCACTGCAGCCAATCAGTTACTTGCTGAGCTCCATGATTGGTTGCTGCGCTGTCATTGTGATGTGACATCAGCGCTGCAGGCAATGGCAGACCTTGGGAGAGTGAATAAAATTAAAAAAAACCAATGCAGGGAATAGGTTTCCAAAACTGGAAAACCTAATGGTATGTTCACACAAGGTATTTTAAACTCAAGCAGCACCGCCAAGTTTTTTAAGTAGATGTTGAAAACAGTGGTGTTTTTCCTCACCCATCTTCTGTGTAGTTCTACGTTTCCTGGGGTTTTTTTCTATGGTCTTGACCATCTTTGGCTTTTTTAGTGTTTTCTATTGTTTTTGTCACATATTTTTTACTGTGCTTTTAAGAAAAAGTGATGGTAAAACACAATAAAAGACATGCGGGCATCTCCTGAGCCTTCCTATTGATCTGCATTGTCAAGTACAGAGCGTCTGCTGAGTGGAAAACACCAGAAGAATGGACCGGTCACTTTTTTTTTTATATATAACTGAAATTTTATTACATTTATTCCAAAGCATACAAAGAAAAATAACATGAATATGCTCCACAAGCATGTGGGCTATAGCAAAAAGCCATATATCAGGGTACACATCTTATTATCCATTAACATAAGAAAGACAAGGGCTATAACAAGACACATATTACAGTACGAGATAAGAAAACAAGGGGCAGAGGGGTACAGAAAGTGCAGAGGAGTATATAGGATTTCCATAAAGACCACACAGACTCTCTATTCTCTATTGGCCCAGTAAACATCCCAAAGGGACCAAATACTCGCAAAGTGATCTACCATGTCATTTGACATAGCTGATGAATACTCCATTCTCCTCATTTTTTGGATCCGAGAATGGAGATCATTGAGTGAGGGTGGATGTGTAGCGCCCCTGAGACCCTCAGGGCACTACAGGGAATTGCATCCTCTTGGGTATGCAGGACCTACCCCCTGGAACCTGGAGTACCAGTGCTGATTCTACCAACACACATCTAAAATCCTAGTTCTCCTCTCCACACTGGGCATAAAGGGAGAACCATGTAAGGGGATGGTCGCCATAGGAATGAGTCCCTGGGTATAGCCAACCTTGTGGGAGGGGTTAGTCAGTTGGTAGTGAGGAAGAGGGAAGGAAGCACACAGGGGAGGTGTGCGGACATGCCTGAGCTGGGTCCGTGTAATGGTGACCCCGGGGGCACAGGAGAGAGGTCGCCAGGATGGATACTGTGATTTCGCCAGACCAGAGCATGAACGGGGCACAGGGCCCCAAGTCAAATGTCAAGTTTCAAACGGTTTGATAAATACCTGCACGGTGACTATACCTTCACGGATTTCATCGAACCAAATAATTTGGGGGCATCAGCAGTAAACTAGGATCGGGGTTCGGACACTTACCTCCCTGCAGGGTCCTTACTGCCCGCCGTATGGAGAAGGAGACTGCACCCCAAAGGGACAGTCGGGGTTCCCAAATGCTCCACGCTATGGGGACTCAATCTACAGAGAGTGCCGGGGACAGAGCAACTGGGGCACTACATTGGCACTGGTCCTCCTGGGACCTGAACCAGCATTCCCTGGGTCCACAGTGAGTAGATACTGTTAAAGACAAACTGGTGTGGTCTCCATTATTGTCCCACTACATCTCCCAGGCACAGCCCTACCTGCGGAGAGCCTACCATCACAGCTACCACCATCCCTGGGACTACCCACATTGAGCAGCGGCGGTTCCCTATCCTTAACCGCAACCCGCAGGTGGCGTCACATGACAAAAACTCTTATCTCCCCTGTAAATAAATCCCATTAACAAAAGGGGCCCAGAGCATGGGACTGAGCAACGGCCACCAGGGTGACATCCCCGTCTGTTACCGCCCGGGACCGAGTAGCCCCTTCTCTGGGCACTATAGATGAGCCAACCTCCAGCTATGAGCAATTAAACACCTGGCCACTGTGGCTATGTGTAACAGTAACCGTTTCACTTTCCTACCCAACTGAACAGGTGGAATATTTAATAGATAGAACTTAGGATCCAGGGGTATCTAAAGATCAGTTACTTTATAAATAAGGGATTGTACCAACCTCCAAAAGCACTGCATATTGGGACATACCCTGAATAGATGTGGGACATCCCCACCTGTAACCCCACATCTCCAACAGTTATCAGGTATAGCCGGATTTAGTTTGTGTAATAATGATGGGGTATGATACCAGTACATGAGTAGCTTGTACTGATTTTCTTTGTAGACATAGCACGTGGATGTTTTTGAGGCACTATCCCAGATCAGAAAGAGTGAAGTCCAGCGGATCACAGGCAGAGTTGATTAAAAAATCCTCTTTATTTTCATTTCATTAAAAAATGGATAGACAGCATCCACAAAGGTACATTTAGCCAACGCGTTTTGACATAACGCAGTGTCGTAGATTCTTACTCATGGATATTTTACACACAATACAATACCCCTATATATAGTATAAACAAGAACCCCTCTCACTTAAGATCTGAATCACAATCAATTAATTAATTACTCTGCATCTGTCACGCTCCCCGGGTCCCGGCGCCGTCTGTCACTCACCGCTCCGGTTCCCGGTTCTTCTGCCCGCGGCTGCCCCTCTCACTCTCCCTCCTCTGCGCCCTCTGTGCCTCCTGCTCACCAGTCCCGGCGTCTCCCTGCGACCCAGGATGCTCTGTCTGGTCCCCCTGCATCTGCTGCACCACTTCCTGCTCTGGTCTCCGGCACATGAGCCTCACGCATGCGCATTAGGGCACGCACGTTCACTCACCTCTTCTTAAAGGGCCAGCGTACCGGAAACAGGATATGGTCAATTACAGGTACAGGGTATACTAGGACTTCCTTTCCAGGTGGGCGGTGCCTAATCAACGTGTTCCTATAGCTAGGTGTTTAGGTCCCTTTGTGCCTTATCTTCGTTTAACTCTGTCTCTTCTGCAGAGCTCGCCTGCCACCCTAACCCGGTCCGGACGGCTGGTTAACATCAGTCTGCACGTCTCGCTGGACCCGGACCCCGTCTGCTTTTCCTACCCGGCACCTGTACCCGGTTCCTGTCAGCCGTCCTGCCTATGATGCCCGTTGGACTCAGAGACATTCCTGTACGGATCCCTGAAGGACTCTTATCCCGTACCCCTAGTGTTCCGGCTACCGTGCATCTAGGCCCTCTGGTGGGGTGATCGGACAGTCCCTGTATAGGGATTAGCTCCGGGTTGCCTCACTGGGGGAGTCTGGTGCACAGTCCCGTGAATCCACCTCCAGGACGTTACTGCATCTGTTAAGTGCATCTGTGTTAGAGAATAGAAAAAAAACACCATAAAACTTGAGATACATAAAATGCTGAAAAATATTAAAAACATAATAACATGAATAATGCTCAATAATTAATTATATTGGATAATCATATCCTGGTGTATGTTGAGCCCTAATGGAATTCTAGTATTTAATTTAAACATCCAGAAGGATTCACGATTGAGAACTTTTTCTCCCCCCCCTATCCAATTTATTTCCTTTTCTATAGCCTTGAAACGAAATCCTTTTAGATTACCACCATGGCATGTCACAAAATGTTTAGTTACCGCAGAGGAACTGCATAAATTTATTTTATTCATATCAGAAATATGACGCCTTATATGGTTTTTAAGTGGTCCTATTGTGCAACCCACATATTGTTTATGACATAAATTGCAATCGATCAGGTAGATGACCCCTTCACTATTGCAGTTCATGTATTTATTTATCTGATAACGGGTGTTAGTGGAAAAGGAAATAAATTAATCCCCTTTCTCCACAAACTGACACACTTTGCATGGGTGATGACCACACCTAAAAAAACCTTTCTGTGAAAGCCATGTATTATCAAACCAGTGGTCTTTTTTTACTGACTGGGACAAAAAATATTTCCTAATCTTGTAGGCTGTTTAGGGACAAATTTAATAGAGTTCTTTTTCAGTGTAGTAGCTAGTATCGGATTTTGATTAAGCAATGGAATATATTTTTTTATTTGTATTATGTCTTTATATTGGGGAATGAATTTAGTAGTAAAGACAATTGAAGAAGATTTATATGAATTCCGATTTTTTTTGTGTTTTTATCTCCACTATTAGTTAATAAATTTTGCCTTTCTGTAATTTACATTTAATTCTCATAAACTCAAAATTAATTTCTTGGATATTAATCTGACAGGTCATACAAATAATGGTTCCATTGAAATAAACCCATATAGAAAGCCCACTGAAAACAATTCGATACTGCATGCAAGCTCCTGCCACCCATCGCATGTTATAAGTAATATCCCTACAGATGAACTAATCAGAATCCGCAGAAATAGTAGTGATAATATGAATTTTATTAAAGATACAGCCATAGTTTTTAATAGACTTCATAATAGAGGATATCCGAAGTGGTCATTAGATAAAGCAGAAAAATTCATTGATAATACAGAAAGGCAAAATGTATTAACTAATAGTGGAGATAAAAACACAAAAGAAAAAATAAAAATCGGAATTCATATAAATCTTCTTCAATTGTCTTTACTACTAAATTCAGTCCCCAATATAAAGACATAATACAAATAATAAAAAAAATATTCCATTGCTTAATCAAAATCTGATACTAGCTACTACACTGAAAAAGAACTCTATTAAATTTGTCCCTAAACGGGCTACAACATTAGGAAATATTTTTTGTCCCAGTCATTATAAAAACACCACTGGTTTGGATAATACATGGCTTTCCCAGAAAGGTTTTTTAGGTGTGGTCATCACCCATGCAAAGTATGTCAGTTTGTGGAGAAAGGGGATTAATTTATTTCCTTTTCCACTAAAGGTACCGTCACACTAAGGCTATGTGCGCACTTTGCGTCGTCCTACTTGCGTTTCAAAACGCATATTTTTGCCCAAAATGGCTTTTGCCTTTTTGGATTTTTGCCACATCATGCATCCCAAACGCATCAGTTTGCCTTATGTTTCCGAAGCTTGTAACTTACGTTTCACTTGCGTTTATATGTACTTTCCTGCGTTTCCGAAATTTCATTCATGCTGCGTTTGTCACATATTTACCATTGTAAATAAAGTTGATTGTTGTTTTAGTTCTATTTAGTATAAAAAAAAGGATCTATAGAGATCTACTGATGTCATTTCCGACTTGGATCCTGAAATCGGCTTTTCTTGGTTTATGTGATTCCATTTGAAGATGCCTAATTCGTTGACGCATTTACGTTTGAGGAGGTCGCAAAGGCATCGCTTGTTGCTAATATTGATGTTATTAAATCGTAGAAGAAGACTACAGGTTTGTTTTTTTTTCTTTTTCTTTTTTTTCTTTGTAAATTTAAAATTATAGGAAATTTTTCTTAATTATCTTAGAACCCTCAACAGCAGACGACAAGAGGAATGTGGGTACATCCCCTGTTACAGGATTGCGATGTCAAAGGCCATTTTGCTCTCTTATATGCGGATCTACGAAAGTATATATTTCTTTAATTATATGTTTTTAATTTTATTAAGCCAAATTTAGAGTGCCTTTAAACTTGCGATCTCTATTTTTTTTTTTTTTTTTTTTTTTTTAAATATCAAAAATTAAATATTTCATCCTTAGATTTGATGATAAATTCATCGCATTTTGCCGGCTGCCACAACAAGGCTTTGATGAATTGCTAACCTTATTAAGACCGAAAATTACCCACGCAGACACATATATGCGTCAAGCAATATCTGCAGAACAGAGACTTCTTGTTACATTGAGGTATTTTTGTTTAAATTATTTTTAAAAAAAAATAAGCCTTGAAAAAATTATAAAATTAATTAAAATATTTATCTTACATTACAGATTCCTTGCCACAGGTGAAAATTTTTCATCACTCCATTTACAATTCCGACTAGGCAAAACCACAATTTCCGAAATAATCAAAGAAACTTGTCAAGCAATATGGAAAACCCTTCAACCTATTGTCATGCCTACCCCTACTGAAGAAAGCTTAAAGAAGATAGCTGATGATTTTTTGCAAATAGCAAATTTTCCACATTGTTTTGGAGCAATTGATGGCAAGCACATCAGAATCCAACAGCCACCCCGTTCTGGTTCTAATTTTTTTAACTATAAAAAATATTTTTCCATTGTTTTAATGGCAGTGGCCGACGCAAAATATAATTTCATCGCAATTGATGTTGGTGCCCATGGAAGTACTGGTGATTCACGTGTACTACAAAATTCACAAATAGGACTTCAATTCATTTACAACTCTGAATTCATACCTGCACCTGAACCAATACCTCGGTCAGATATACCTTTTCCTTATGTTTTTGTTGCTGATGAAGCTTTTCCCCTTTTACAAAATCTACTGCGACCATTTCCCAGAAGAGGATTAGATCTTCCCCGTCGCATCTTCAATTACAGATTAAGCCGGGCAAGGAGATATATTGAATGCACATTTGGCATAATGAGTAGCCAATGGCGAATTCTACATACACCCATACAATTAAATGTTTCAACAGTTGATTTTGTTATTAAAACTTGTTGTGTGCTACATAACTTTGTGCGTAAATACAGATTTGAAATTAACGAGGATGAAATTCCATTAAACTTCCAACCATGTCCTTCAATATCTGGCCGCTTAAATAATTTAGGTATATCTGTGAGAGACCAATTCACAGATTATTTCATAAGTGATGTTGGTGCCTTACCTTGGCAATACCGTTCTGTCGGAGTTGAGCCTCCAAATCATAATTAACCAAAAATAATTAAACTGCACTAATTGTTTCAATTTTGATTTTATTTATTTTTTTTCAAAATCAAATTATGTTGCAAGACATTCGTTACAAATTCTGTATTAAATCAAATTTGTTAAGGATATGTAAATTTCTATTTTAAGGAAAATGTCTAATTTCAAAAACCCTTTCAAAACCCAAAAAAGGTTTTTTTTTTTGAAAAATAAAAAACATTATTTCCATGCAAATAAATGTGTCAATATAATTTGTCAGAAACAATAATCTCTTAATGAATTAACAACCATAAGGAAAAAAAAATCATGGCTGAGAAAATAATTCATTTGTGAAAAAGCCAGACATTTGTTCGTTTGGTCTATTTCGATAACTATTTGTAGCTTGATAATTTTCAGGAATGGGATGAGCAAAATCTTTGCTTAGTTTCATAGGGTTATAAGGTTGGTTACTTTGTGCAGAATATGATTCTTGACAATCTGGATAAAAACCAACTCTTTGTTTGTTAGTTTGAAAATGAGGTTGAGACTGACTTGAAATTATTGGATTATTTTTTTGCTCAAAAGAATTTTCACAAAGATGAGCTATTTCCCCACCTGATGGAAATTTACCATCATCCTCAAAACAGGCCAATAATCCACAGATGGCAGTCATACATGCCGATGGTTTTTTTTTCTGTTAATTTTCTTAAACGGCAAGCAAGACTAATTGCAAAATTGTCAAACTCGTCATCTTGGGTTGCTGTCTTTAAAATTTCTATAGTTTGATTTGTTAAATGATCTTGGTTGATTTCTTTGGCGCATGGTTTATTTTTTTTTTTCCTTTTGATTTTTGAAATCTCACAGGTTGTTGATCTTGATTTGGATTTGAAACAGATGGTTCTAATGGGCTTGGTTCAACATCAGACTCCAGATTTGTTGCCTCCTGATTATTTTCTGCCTCAATGGCTGGTTGGATTTGTGCATTTTTTTCAGGATTAGTATTATCTTTTAATACATCAACGCTCTTTCTTGGCGCAATATTTCCGTCGGTCCTTTTTTTAAAAGAAATTATAAATTTAATTTTAGTTTTATTAAATATCATGATATTATATTTTTTTATTTTTTTTTGCCATAAAAAAAAATAAAAAAAAAAAATAAAAAAATATTACACTTACGTTCTTAAAACACGGTCGGTACTCAAGAATTTCAACTCATTGTAATAAATAAAATTAGGTTTCACTGGAGATGATCCACTTTTGCCAGGGTCAAATCTGATTTTACTAAATCTGTCACGGACAGATCGCCATCGCTTCCGTACATCATTTTCTGTAGTTTGTAAGATTTTAAAAAGAAATTATGTTTTAAAAGATTTGTTTATAAAAAAATTATATTAAATAGAAAATTAAGAAAAGTTACCAAAATAACATACCAATCTTAAGCCAGCTTTACACCTTACAATTAGGTATGCGATCTCGTATGCGATGTGACACGCCCAGGTCGCATATGCGATCTAATGAGATTGCACGTAGGTCGTTCATTTGCTGTCACACGTGCGTTAGTAGTCTGTTAAATTGATCAATTTTGTGTGCGATCCTTTAGATCATGTGTTCTGTGACGTATGCATTGGGCACCCTTTTTTTTTTTTATTTATTGTCTTGACAAGCGTGTGTAATGTGTAGGGATGCGTTTTTACTATGTCATCTGCCGTTCAGCTCTGCTACATGGCCGCTGACAGCAGACACAGACAGCCATGTAGCAGCGGTGAATGGCAGATAACAGCAGACACAGACAGAGCCGCACTGTCAGAATGAACTCGGGTGAACTTCACCCGACTTCATTGTCATGCTGCGGCTCTGTCTGTGTCGCGCCCTGATTAGCGGTCACCCGTGAAGACTCACCGGTGACCGCTAATCTCCTGAGTAACTGAAGTTAGCAGCCCTCTCTCATATACTCACCGATCCCCGATCCCCGGCGCTGCACGGCGTTCACACTGCTCCGGCGGCTTTTACTGTTTTGAAAAAGCCGGCCACCTATTAAACAATCTCGTATTCCCTGCTTGCCCCGCCCATCGGCGCCTATGATTGGTTACAGTGAGACACGCCCCCACGCTGAGTGACAGGTCATGACATCCACCGTGGATGCAGCGGTGGCCGCGGGTAAACTCAGTGACAGCTCAGCTGATCGCCGGCTGTCTTCATTAGCTGCGTGGAGGTGACCGGAGCGGCTGTGTCTGCTGCAGCTCCAGTCACCTCCATGCAGAAGCGCTGGATGCGACGCTGGATCATCCTGGATTACGCCGGACAAGGAGGGCTTTGTTGTGGGTAATAAATTGGTAATGAGGGAATGTGTGTGTGTTTTTTATTTCTAATAAAGGATTTTTCGGGTGTGTGTTTATTTACTGTAATTTACAGATTAATCATGGAGGGTGTCTCATAGACGCCTGACATGATTAATCTAGGACTTATTGGCAGCTATGGGCTGCCAATAACTCCTTATTACCCCGATTTGCCAACGCACCAGGGCAAATCGGGAAGAGCCGGGTACAGTCCCAGAACTGTCGCATATAATGTATGCGGCAATTCTGGGCGGCTGTTGGCTGATATTGTTAGGGTGGGGGGCTCCCCATAACGTGGAGCTCCCCATCCTGAGAATACCAGCCTTCAGCCGTATGGCTTTATCTGGCTGGTTTTAAAATTGGGGGGGACCGCACGCCGTTTTTTTTAATTATTTAATTATTTATTTCACTACACAGTATAGACACGCCCACCGGCTGCTGTGATTGGGTGCAGTGTGACACCTGTCACTCAGCGTGGGGGGCATGTCTCACTGTAACCAATCATAGGCGCCGGTGGGCGGGGCAAGCAGGGAATACGAGATTGTTTAATGGGCGGCCGGCTTTTTCAAAACAGTAAAAGCCGCCAGAGCAGTGTGAACGCCGTGCAGCGCCGGGGATCGGGGATCAGTGAGTATATGAGAGAGGGGGATAGACTGACATGGAGAGAGAGAGAGGGACAGAGATAGTGACGGACTGACAGAGATTAGTGAATGACAGACATTGTGAGGCGCTTCAGAATGCAGCTTTTCAGCTGCGCTCTGAAGCAGACCTTTTTTAAGCTGCGGTGCAGAGCGCACACCTGCGCACATAGCATCAGACACCGAAATCGTATGAGGGATGTCACACGTTACAATTCACTAGTTTCGTACTACCAAACGTCCAATGTATGAGGAATAAACGACGTGTATGCGATCACCGTATTTTCGTTCAATATCGATCGCATGTAGGTTTCACACGCAAATACATCACGAACGATGCCGGATGTGCGTCACTTACAACTTGACCCCGACGACGGATTGAAAGATCTATTGAAGTGTGTAAAGCAGGCTTTAGTCTGGAGGGTTTGATCGGCCTCATGCCATTGCGGATATAATTCTTTACATATTATTATCCAGCATTCTTCTCGTTTGTTTTTTATCATGTACTCGGGCGACGTGGGATCCCATAAGCAGGGCATTGATTCAACCTGATTATGAAATTTTAAGTTTTAAAAATAAGATAATTTTTTAATTTTTTTTTTAACAAAAAAAAAAACTTTACAAAAATATTTCACATATTTTAAATAAAAAAAAAAATATCTAAAATGAGAGACAAAAATCTTACCATACTAATAAGTTTGGAGACATCCAATTTCAATCTCTTATACTAAGACATGTTGGACATTTTTTACAGCTTTGCTTGAGACCACAATGATTAAGATCAGTGCAGCTATATTGTTCCCACATTATTGTTAAGCGGATGTGACGTTAATTTAACTCTTTTTTGTGAGGTCATTTGAAAATTTACATAGTTGCGTTTGGAAACATCAAAACGCATTACAAATGCAATTCAAACGCATATGAGACGGATGAATTTTTGAGTTGAGTTCAATTCCGACGTTTCTCATTGACTTCAATGTGTTGAAAACGTAACTAAAAAGGCAAAAACAATTGACAGGGTCCTTTTCTGAACGCATGGTTTTTGACCAAACTTATGCAAATTTGGAGATGCGTTTAGAAACGCTAAGTGCGGACAAGAAATCATGAATTCTCATTGTCTTTAATGGAAAATCAAAACGCATGCATTTGGGCACAAAAACGTTGCAGTTCAAAACTGATCCAAAACGTACCTGAAACGCAGGTGAAAACGGAAAGTGCGCACATAGCCTTTGCGACGCTCCAGCGATCCCACCAGCAACCTGACCTGGCAGGGATCGCTGGAGCGTCACTACATGGGTTGCTGGTGAGCTGTAAAACAGGCAGATCTCACCAGCAACCAGTGACCAGCGCCCAGCCAGCAGCGACGCGTGGAAGCGATGCTGCGCTTGGTAACTAAGGTAAATATCGGGTAACCAACCCGATATTTACCTTGGTTACCAGTGCACACCGCTTAGCGCTGGCTCCCTGCACTCCTAGCCAGAGTACACATCGGATTAATTACCCGATGTGTAGTCTGGCTATGTGTGCAGGGAGCCGGCACTGACAGCGTGAGAGCGGCGGACGCTGGTAACGAAGGTAAATATCGGGTAACTAAGGAAAGGGATTCTTGGTTACCCGATATTTACATTGGTTGCCAGCGTCCGCAGAAGCCGGCTCCCTGCTCACTGCACATTCAGTTGTTGCTCTCTCGCTGTCACACACAGCGATGTGTGCTTCACAGCGGGAGAGCAACAACTAAAAAATGGTCCACGACATTCAGCAACAACCAGCGACCTCACAGCAGGGGCCAGGTTGTTGCTGGATGTCACACACAGCAACATTGCTAGCAAGTCGTGCCTCAGCAGCGATGTTGCTAGCGATGTTGCTTAAGGTACCGTCACACTAAGCAACATCGCTAGCAACACGTCGTTTATTTCCTTAATATCGCTGCTGCCACCGGTACGATGTTGTTCGTCGCTCCTGCGGCATCACACATCGCTATGTGTGACACCACGGGAGCAACGAAAATCTCCTTATCTGCGGCCTCCAGCAATGCGGAAGGAAGGAGGTAGGCGGGATGTTACGTCCCGCTTATCTCCACCCCTCCGCTTCTATTGGCCGGCCGCTTAGTGACGTCGCTGTGACGCCGAATGCACCTCCCCCTTGAGGGAGGGATTGTTCGACGGTCACAGCGACGTCGCTGACATGGTATGTGCGTGTGACGCTGCTGTAGCGATAATGTTCGCTACGGTAGTGATCACCACATATCGCTGGAACGATGGGGGCGGGTGCTATTGCTCGTGACATCGCTGGCAATCGTTAGCGATGTCGCAACGTGTAAAGCACTCTTTATATCTTCAAGAAAACCAAATTATGTTAAACAATAGTGATATTTATATACCACTATCAAAAGATCCCACATTTGAGTATAAAGTAGATTTACTAAAATTACTTGAAGGTATTCATTTGGGTGCAATAAATGAAGATTTACAGAAATATCTATATGTGGAATATCCTATTGTACCAATTGTACCAATATACAGTATATATAATTTTATGACATTTGTTTTGAATACCCTATGGGGAGGGGGAAATTGATGCTACTGTTCTGCTGTTTTTGAAGGTCAAGACTACAAAATGTGTCTCCAAATGTTGTTTAGAGGTTACTGCAAGTGGCCCACTAATGCATGTCTTGATTAAAAAAAAAAATAAAAAAAAAAAAAAATATATATATATATATATATATATATATAATATATATATATATATATATATATATATATATATATATATATAATATATAATATATATATATATATATATATATATATATATATATATATATATATATATATATATATATATATATATATATATATATATATATATATATATATATATATATATATATATATATATATATATATATATATATAATATATATATATATTATTTATATATATATATATATTATTTATATATATATATATATTATTTATATATATATATATATTATTTATATATATATATTATTTATATATATACACATATATACTGGCTCACAGCCTATGTGTTTGGTGAACTGTAACTCCCTGGTGTTTTAAGGCCCTATGAGGAGGGGGCAATTGATGCTAATATACTGCTCTGCTGTCTGCCTGAAAGGTTTTTAAATTTAGAGACTCAAGATGGGTGGATCTTGCCTCTACTGGGTATGGGCATGGGTATGGCAGCACCAGCACCTGTCTCATCCACCTCTATATTACCTCCCTTATCTGCAAAGTTTGTGAAAAACGACTCAGTAGAGGCAAAAATTCAATAAAATTCCCTACTACTTGCATGAACTGGCACATGTTCAAACAACATGCATTACTGTGGTTATCTTACTGCATTCAAATGCAGACTACCATGCCTACCCACCATCAGCCCACCAAATCAAACACATCTGACGTTTCCTTGTCCTGTGATCAACACCTCTTGAGCCAAGTACTTTGGTATCCCACTGAAAGTTTTAATTAATGAGGTTTACTCAAGAAATTAGGACTACCAAAAATCTGTGATCTTTACATAACATTCTATATTACTGAACAACAGTGTAATATGCATGTCGTCACTGTTTTAAAAAAAATAAGAATAACGTTTGGAACACCATGCTAAGTCTGAACTGTGTGCAAAAACCCTAAAAAAATTCACTATATAAAGAGAAGGGCTGCACACCAGCGACAGTGCAAGGTGAATAAATGTAAAGCAGAAACTGCTGTATGAATACTGACATGAAAAATACAATAGCTAGATGTCAAAATGAAAATATGATAATGGTATCTGCATAACTGCTATGAACTTTAATAAATAGAAATAAGCTATGGAATTGATCAATACAACAGAGCCCCAAACACCTCGTCACAGTATTCTCTTACAGTGGGGTCCCTAGCTATTGGGTGTCCTCTCTTGCAGTTAAGAAACTTACTGTGTATGGGAAGCTGAGACCCAGACTATATATGTATAATGTGGACCGGAAATAGGTCTCTACTCCTGACAGGCCGCAGGTCGAGGCCTGTAGGGCACACCCGCAGCCACGCTCCCTTTCTTAAAGGGCCAGCTTTCTCCTAACCTGGAAGTGCCTGCCAGGTAAGCTGAGAGGTTGCAGGTATGTAAGGCAACTCTGCCCTCTTGAAAGTTGTCTGGGCAATGAGTTAGAGTCAAGCGGGCTTTACACACTACAATTTATCTAACGATGTGTCGGCGGGGTCACGTCGTAAGTGACGCACATCCGGCATCGTTAGTTACATTGTAGCGTGTGAAACCGCTGTGCGATTGCGATTAAACGTTAAAACGTTGATAGCATGCACGTCGTTCAATTACTAAAAATTGAACGTCAGGTTGTTCAATGTTCCCGAGGCAGCACACATCGCTGTGTGTGACACCCCGAGAATGATGAACAGCAGCTTCCCTGCGTCCTGCGGCTCCCGTCGGCAATGCGGAAGGAAGGAGGTGGGCGGGATGTTTCGTACCGCTCATCTCTGCCCCTCCACTTCTATTGGCCGGCTGCCGCGTGACGTCGCTGTGACGCCGAACATCCCTCCCACTCCAGGAAGTGGATGTTCGCCGCCCACATCCAAGTCGTATGGGAGGTAAGTACGTGTGACGGGAAATAATCGTTTGTGCGACACGGTCAACAAATTGCTGGCGAGCATAACAGTTTGACCAGACCATGAACCCCACTGCCTCTGCGTTCTGGGCTCAGCAAGAACTCGTTCGAGTACGGGTGGATCAACATCATCTCGTGATTATTCTGCAGGCTATGGACACCCGACTGAGCTCTCTGCAGTCGACAGATCCTGCAACCACCATCGCTCAGCTTACCAGCCTCCATCAAGAGTTTTCCCATCAGGAAGGTTCACAAGGTCAGGTGCTGGAGTATTTGGCTTCCATGGATGAATGGTTGACATCCCTGCAGAATGCTAACAGCCAAGCCACTGCTCCTATCATCTTGAAGCCTTTTTGCCATCCTCTCTCCTGGTCGGTAGTCTGCCCCCTCATCTCAGCAAGACCTCCATGGTACTGAGGGGATTTGAAGCTTTGTCGAGGGTTTCTTAATCAGTGCCAGTTGCACTTCTGTCTCTTGTCACAGCAGTAACCCACAGATGCCTCCATCCTGGCTTCTCAACTAGAAGGTGAAGCTCTGGACTGGATCAATCCATTTCTGAAGAGGCTAGATCCACTAGTCTTCAACGCACCTCTCTTCCTGGAAAAAAACTATATGGAATTTTTTTGATGAACCTAGCCAATTTGCATCTGCTACAAAAGCACTGTTTGATCTGCAAGAGCCAAAAAAGATTGATCCAACACGTCCTGTCTGCCACCGTCAGGAGATCCATCGCACCAATGAATGGTGCTACTACTGCGGAAGCTCCAAGCATATTAACCGCTTCTGTTCCAAGACGTTAGGAGAACCTACCAGCCTAAGGTCTGTAGGAAAGGCTACCCTAGGCAACGGCAAGCCCACTTCACCTCTATTTTTGACTGTGTCCATTACCAGTGGCAACTCCCCGTTCTCTGAAATGGCTCTTCTGGACTCCGGTGCTGATGGGAATTTCATACAACAGAGTATAGTGGATTGGTATCGGATTCCTGTTTGTCAGCTGCCAACTCCTATCCCAGTGCTGTGGATGGACAAAAAGCCTCTGCCCGAGGTCATCCAATTTGTTACCGAGAAAGTTGTACTACGCGTAGGAATGCTACATACGTAGAAGATTGCCTTTCATTTTCTGCTGAGAATGTCACATCAGCTGTTGCTGGGCCTACTGTGGATACGGAAAGATGTTGGTCTAGAGATCTGGAAACGTGCTCAGGTGGGGTCTTGCCTGCTACCAAAATTGTATTATCTCTGTGCTTTTTCCCTGACCACGAGTGAGACCCTCTAACCATCTGGGTCTGCCACCCACCTACTGGGACTATGCAGACGTCTTTGAGAAGAAAGAGGCTAAGGCGGGCTTTACACGTTGCGACTTCGCTAGAAATTGCTAGCGATGTCGAGCGCGATAGCACCCGCCCCCGTTGTACATGCGATATCTGGTGATTCCTGCCGTAGCGAACATTATCGCTACGGCAGCTTCACACGCACATACCTGGTCGGCGATGTCGCTGTGACCGCCGAACAATCCCTCCTTCAAGGGGGAGGTGCATTCGGCGTGACGTCACTAAACGTCCGGGCAATAGACGTGGAGGGACATAACATCCCGCCCACCTTCTTCCTTCCACATTGACGGAGGATGTAGGTAAGGAGATGTTTGTCGTTCCTGCGGTTTTACACACAGTGATGTGTGGAGCTGCAGGAACGACAAACAACATCGTATCTGCAGAGGTAGCGACATTATGGAAATTAACGACCTGACACAGATCTGCGATTTTGTACGCTGATGCGCTCGTTCATCGTCCCACCTAGGATTTACACATTGCGATGTCGCTACCGGCGCCAGATGTGCGTCACTAACGACGTGACCCCGACGATATATCGGTAGCGATGTTGCAACGTGTAAAGCCCGCCTAAGACCCTGCTGCCACATCGACAATATGACTGCCAGATTGACCTTTTTACTGGGTCTACTCCTCCCCATGGTCGTATCTAACGTATCTACCCCTTGTCTCAGGCCGAGACTCAAGCTATGTCTGAATACATAAAGGAGAATCTGGCACGAGGTTTCATTCAGAAGTCTTCCTCTTCGGCTGGAGCTGGTTTCTTCCTTATTAATAAAAAGGACAGGTCTCTTTGGCCATGTATCGACTACAGAGGGTTCAATCAAATCACAGTGAAAAACAAATACCCGCGGCTGCTCATACCAGAACTATTCGACTGTCTCCGAGGATCTTCTGCAAGTTGGACATCCGTGGTGCGTACAATCTGGTTCGCATATGATCAGGTGATGAATGGAAGACTGCCTTCAAACACCCGAGATGGCCACTATGAGTATTAGGTAATGCCTTTCGGGCTCAGCAATGCCCCGGCAGTCTTCCAGGAACTCGTCAACGACATTTTCCGAGACCTGCTGTACACATATCTGTAGTGATGTATCTGGACGATATTCTCACATTCTTACCAGACCTACATACACACAGGAGAAATGTTCGTCAGGTGCTGCAGAGATTGAGGGAGAACTATCTCTATGCCAAATATGAAAAGTGTCTGTTTCAGCAGTCATCCCTGCCTTTCCTAGGCTACATCATTTCGGATACCGGCCTGAGGATGGATTCAGACTAGATGTCAGCAGCACTGAATTGGCCAAGTCCTGACAGTCTAAAAGCAATCTAGTGGTTCCTCGGTTCGCCAACTACTACAGACAGTTCATCCCGTGGTTCTTGTACCTGGCTCTTCCAATCTCAGCCATGATCTGCAAAGGGGTGAATCCAAAAGCTTGGACTCCTGAGGCTGAAGACGCCTTTATGTCTCTCAAACAAGCCTTCTCTTCAGCTCCAGCACTACATAGACCGAACTCTAATAAGCAGTTTACCCTCGAAGTGGATGCTTCGTCTTCTGGTGCAGTTCTCACACAGACGTCAGCTACGGGTAAGACTGTAACTTTTCCAGAGCCTTCTCTCCTGCTGAGCGCAACTACTCAAATGGCAATTAGGAGTTGTTGGCCATCAAGATGGCTCTGGAGGAGTGGAGTTATCTGCTGAAGGAGCGATGCGCCCGGTCATCATTTACACTGACCACAAGAACAACTTGGCCTACCTACAGTCACCTCAGATGTAAAATCCACTCCAAGCCCGGTGGTCACTTTTCTTTGCTTGCTTTGACTTCCAGATGCACCTACGCCCTGCTGAAAAGAATGTTAAAACTGATGCGCTGTCATGATTGTTTCTGTCAGCCAATCAGGCGGAGCCTCAACACATTATTGAGCCATCCAGGATGGTGACCTTGGCTCCCATAGACGTGTCCCAGGTTCCTCCCGGTAAGATATTTGTTGCTGAAGCTGACAGGAAGCAAGTTCTTCAGTGAGGTCATTCCTCTCGGCTGGCCGGTCATGCTGGATAGAAGAAGTCATTGAAGTTGACGTTGCGGTACTATTGGTGGCCTACACTGCAACAAGATGTCCTGGAATTTGTGTCGGCCTGTCCCTCGTGTGCCCGTAACAAGACACTGAAGAAGCTTTCTGCTGGTCCTCTGCTCCCTTTGTCGGTGCCATCTGCTCCCTGGCAGCACATCATGATGAACATTATCACAGATCTGCTGAAGTCCTCCGGTTGCACAGTCATCTGGGTGGTAGTGGACAGATTCTCTAAAATGGCCTATTTTGCGCCGTTGACCGGTTTGCCCTCTGCATCCGTGCTCGTTGAGCACCTCACCCAGCACATCTTCTGGCTACACAGTCTACCTCTCCACATTGTATCTGTGAGGGAAATCCTGGGATATTAAGAGGAATGATGATGTCCAGTCATCATTTCTCTCATCACCCCCCTGAGGGCAACCCCCCTCCCTTGTCCCTTCACACACTGAGGTACTTCTCAGATGCCAGCATCTGGAAAGGTGTGAAGTCCCACTTACACCTCCAACTGTTACGGGGGGCTGTCTGATAATAACCGAAAGGAGTATCAGACAGTCAGGGTCCACCGTGCAAAGACTTTGCTGCAGACTATGGCAGAGTGCAATACCTCTGTTAACTCACAGAAGGATATAATAAGTAAGTAAAGCAATTCCTCCCTTACTTGGAGGGTGTGTGGAATGATCTCTGTTAATAATCACAGAGACAAAGGCAATGTGTGCGAAATGGCACCTACCTAGGTCCGCTCTTCTAGTGGTGCAAAAGAGACGAACAGCAGCGTAAGCCGCACAAAGCTCCTACCTCTGTTCGCTCCCCTAGTGTGCGAGGATACGAACAACTGCCAGACGCAGTATAAGGAACGTTACCCTAGCGGCAACGTCCACCTACGAGTAGAATCACAAGGCCCAGCCAGACCATGTGCCTCAGGCACCTGCCTATGTCCGCTCCCCTAAGAGGTAAGGATACGGACAGCAGCCGAAGCTGTAAGGTATAAGAACGCTACCCTGCCGGTAGCGCTCACCTAGCATAGACAGAGGAATGCCTAGAGGAACGCGCACAGAGCGTCTACTCATATGCATGAACCAAGAGGACTGAGCACCATGCGGCGTGTGTCAGGGTCTTATATAGACTCTGTGCCCCATCCAAGATGGAGGACACCAGAGCCAATCCGCTGCCAGAACGACAGGAGTGACGTCATGCTGGCCTATCACCGAGCAAGACGTCACAAGCACATGACCAGCGACCAATCGGCATAGAAGGTGTCAGAGACATGTGACCTTGTGTCAGCGATGATGTCACCCGCACATGTGCAATGGCTCCAAGATTGGACTTAGTCTCCGGCGCTCGCACATGTGCAGTAGCAAGAAATCTGGACTTAGTCTCCAGCGCTCGCACATGTGCAGTAGCAAGAAATCTGGACTTAGTCTCCAGCGCTCGCACATGTGCAGTAGCAAGAAATCTGGACTTAGTCTCCAGTGCTCGCAGCAACCGTAACACCAACAGCCATCTCCTCTGATATGGAGATTGCTTGTTCTCTAAGGCCTCTAAAACACAGAGAGAGGAAGACCCCCTGGGAGCTGTGTCCACTCATCAAAAAGAGTGGGCAGGGACCTAGCAAAACCAAAAGTAGCTAGTCCCCGCAGGAGAGCATACTGCTGGCTCCGTAATATCATACCCAGTTATGATATTACCGTGCGTCTCAGCCATACACCTCCTACATCGTTAGAATCGGGACTTCAAGCCGAATCTGTGCATATCCTCGACGTCTATGTGGCACCCTGGGGCGTCGAGATATAGAGAACTGCTAGTAGGAGTCCGGTAAATGAGTCGTGCTTGGACTCAAAATGCAGAGGGGACCCGGGCGGATCTGACTGCACCAGAACCATCCCGATCGGACCTCCCAGTCCGGAGTTGCAGGTAATAGCCCCTTCTGGGATATTACTCTGACTCAATGCAGGGGGAGTGGCAGTGCTTCCCTGTGAGGTCACTAAGGTAGGAGGGGACCTGGATTTGCCCAGGTTGATAACCCTACTTCGGCCATTTCCCAGTGTTCTTTTGCTCGGGGGTCTGGTCAGGGAAGACCTGTGAGGGAGATCCTGGAAACCTGGTCCACGGCGCCCCCCTGTGGCCAGACGCACAAGGTAACTGCTGGAACTGTGTATGCCTGTTTGCAAACCATGCTTTAATTGTAACTGTACTCTGACCTATGCACTGTATATATTCTGTAGATTCCGTAATGTATATATTGTAGTATCTAGTGTGCCTTAGGCCGATTAAATTATATAATTAATCTTGGGCTGTTCTGTTATCTCGATCTTGAATCCCACGTCTGTGTGTTCGGCTAATAGTTAGCTGTTAGGGCCAGGTGGACGGGCAGACCCAGGAGGTGGATCCACTGGGCCGAACTCCTTGATGATGGTAAGGGGTCCGGTAGCTGGAGCACTACAGGTAGCAAGACAGTCCGTGCACAAGAGTAGAATGGAGAAGTCCCTGGGACCACGGAGTCACTGATGGTAGTCCGGGTGACGGAGCTCAGGTTCGGAAGCCGAGATGTTGTCAGGCGGAGTCCGGAACCGATGGAGCGAGATGACGGGTCACCGCAGGGATCAGAGATGGTACGGACTGTCAGGATGGCAGATAGGCAGCGTTCGGGGTTCGGCAGGACCGGATGGCAAGGCAGGATCGGCTCTAGAAGAGAGAGAGGTGAGTATCTCACAGGAACACAAGGAGACCTGACTCCTAGCTTGGGAAACACGAAGAACAGGCCCCGCCCACTTGGACACTAAACCCCTTTATACCCTGTACCTGTGTGCTTCATTTCCTGTCAGTGGACGCTGGCCCTTTAAGAAAGGGTCAATGACCGCGCGCGCGCCCTAATGCGCATGCGCGAGTCCCGGGTGCCAGAAGCCAGAGCAGGAAGCGGTGAGGAGGAAGCAGCAGAGCCGGGCTGGGGCTGAGAAGCCGACGGGCGCCGGGAGCGGGGACCAGAACGCCTGGGAAGCGCAGGCAATGGAGGCTGGAGACCGGGGAGCGGCGGAGACCGGACAGAAGAACTGGGGAGCGTGGCAGGTGAGCCGGGGAGCAGAGCAGGGGACCCGGGGAGCGTGACAGTACCACCCCCCCACGCCCCCCTCCCCGCAACCGGGACAGGAAGGCACGGATCAGAGGAGTGCCCACATTCTCCCGGGGCTCCCAGGACCTATCCTCAGGACCATACCCTGCCCAGTCCACCAGGAAGAACTGTCGACCCCGTACGGTGTTCATGGCCACGATATCCCTTACCGCATAGATGTCGTCATCGGCAATAGGAGGAGGAGCCGAACTGGCAGCAGCGGAGAAGGGACCAAGGACAACCGGCTTGAGCAGGGAGACGTGGAAGGAGTTGGGTATCCTCATCGTGGCCGGGAGCTGTAGCTTGTAGGAGACCTCATTGATCTTGCTGAGGACTTTAAACGGCCCGATGTAGCGAGGTCCCAGCTTGTAGGATGGTAGCTTCAATCGGACGTACTTGGAAGCAAGCCAGACCAGATCTCCAGGAGAGAAACACGGAGGGTCCAGACGTCTCTTGTCTGCGTGTCTCTTCATCCGCAGGGAGGCACGTGCAAGGGACGCCTTAACAGAGTCCCAAATGGTTGTAAAGTCACGGGCTACAGCATCAGCAGCAGGGACATCCGAGGAAGAGGATACAGGCAATGGGATGGAAGGCTGAAGTCCGTAAACGACATGGAAGGGAGAGCTGGAGGAGGACTCACTGACGTGGTGGTTATGGGAGAATTCAGCCCAAGGAAGAAGCGTGGACCAATCGTCATGATGGGCGTTGACGTAGTGACGTAAGAAGGAGGTCAAGATCTGGTTGACCCGTTCCACTTGGCCGTTCGACTGAGGATGGTAGGCTGAAGAAAAGTCCAGAGTCACTCCCAGATGTTTGCAGAGGGCCCTCCAGAAGCGGGAGGTGAACTGAGTTCCTCTGTCGGACACAATGTGTGATGGAAAGCCATGCAAGCGGAAGATGTGATGTATATAGGCGTCAGCGAGTTCCTGGGCAGAGGGCAGTCCAGCCATAGGGACGAAATGAGCCATTTTAGAGAACCGATCCACCACGACCCATATGACTGTGTGTCCGGAGGACAATGGCAAGTCCGTAATAAAGTCCATCGCAATGTGTGGCCACGGAACTGAGGGTATAGGCAGAGGCAGAAGATGGCCATATGGCAGGTGTTTGGGCGTCTTGTTCCTGGCACAAGAGGAGCAGGCAGAGACAAAAGAAGCGACGTCCGTGCGAAGGGATGGCCACCATTAATGACGTACAATTGTACTCCATGTTCTCTTCTGACCAGCATGACCGGCTGTTTTCGAGGCATGGCCCCAGTGTAACACTTTTTGCCTGTCAGTCTCAGAGACATAGGTCTTCCCGGGCGGTATCTGGGCCAGGGTGACAGGGGCCACCGGAATGATTTTACTAGGACAGATGATGGGTTGGGATGTCTCCTCCTCCTGCTCCATGGGCATGAAAGACCTGGACAAGGCATCAGCGCGTACATTCTTGTCCGCGGGTCGGAAATGGAGCTGGAAATCGAATCTGGCAAAGAACAAGGCTTGCCATGGGTTCAGTCGCTGAGCAGACCGCAGGTATTCCAGGTTCTTGTGGTCCGTGTAAATAATAACGGGGTACACTGCTCCTTCCAGAAGGTAGCGCCATTCCTCCAGAGCCAGTTTGACTGCCAATAGCTCTCGGTCACCGATGGTGTAGTTGCGTTCAGGCGCTGAGAAGCTCTTGGAGAAGAAACCGCAAGTCACCATCTTCCCGGAGGAGGACTTCTGCATGAGCACTGCTCCGGCTCCCGAGGAGGAGGCATCCACCTCCAAGGTGAACTGTCGGTTTAACTCCGGACGGTGGAGTACAGGAGAGGAGGCAAATGCCCGCTTCAGAGAGCCAAACGCGGCGTCGGCCGCAGGTGACCAGTCCTTTGGATTAGCCCCCTTCTTGGTCAAGGCGGAGAGAGGAGCAGTCAGAGCAGCGAAGTGAGGGATGAACTGGCGGTAATAGTTGGCGAATCCCAGAAAGCGTTGGATTGCCTTCAGTCCAGAAGGAGGAGGCCAGTTGAGAATGGAGGAGACCTTCTTTGGATCCATCTGCAGTCCGGTATCGGAGATGATGTAACCCAGGAAGGGGAGAGAAGACTGCTCAAAGACACACTTCTCGTACTTGGCGTACAGACGATTCTCTCTCAGTCTTTGTAGAACCAGCTGCACGTTCTCTCTGTGGGTCTGGAGGTCCGGAGAGAAGACAAGGATATCATCCAGATACACCACCACACAGACGTAGAGAAGGTCCCGGAAAACGTCGTTCACCAATTCTTGAAAGACTGCTGGTGCGTTACACAGGCCGAAGGGCATCACACAGTATTCATAGTGCCCATCGTGAGTATTGAACGCGGTCTTCCATTCGTCCCCAGAGCAGATGCGGACCAGGTTGTAGGCACCCCAAAGATCCAACTTGGTGAACACACAAGCTCCTCTAAGCCGATCAAACAATTCGGGGATGAGCGGCAGGGGGTACTTGTTTTTCACGGTGATTTGGTTCAATCCCCGGTAGTCTATGCATGGGCGTAAGTCGCCCTCTTTCTTCTTAACGAAGAAGAAGCCTGCTCCAGCAGGAGAGGAGGATCTCCGAATGAATCCCCTTGCCAGGCTCTCTGTGATGTAAGTAGACATGGCCCTTGTTTCGGCTGGAGACAGTGGATATATCCGTCCTCGAGGTGGTGTAGTTCCCGGGAGCAGGTCGATGGCACAATCGTAAGGACGATGTGGCGGAAGTACCTCTGACTCCTTTTTATCAAAGACGTCCGCGAAGGACCAATAGGCCGAGGGCAGTCCCGGTAGGGACTCTGGAACCGGAGGTCGTCGGATGGGTTGTATGGTCTTCAAACAGTTCTCATGGCAAGAAGAGCCCCATCGGGTGATTTCACCAGTGCCCCAGCTGACTGATGGTTTGTGTGTCCGTAACCAGGGAAGTCCCAGCAGGATTTGATGGGACATGTGTGGAAGGACGTAGAGAGCGATGTTCTCGGTGTGCAGGGCACCGATACGCAGTTCGACCGGCCTGGTGATCCACGAGATGGTGTCAGAGAGGGGTCTCCCATCCACAGAGGCAATCACGAGGGGTTTGTCGAGTGGAGTAACAGGCACCTGGTACTTGTCCACCGTGGCCTGCTGGATGAAATTTCCTGCTGCCCCAGAATCGAGGTACGCCTCAGCCGTGAACCGCGTCTCTCCCGTTATCACTTGCACAGTCCACGTAACCGGGTCTGAGAGAATCCCAGCACCTAGGGTGGCCTCTCCTACCAACCCTAGGCTTTGGAGTTTCCCGGCCTCTCTGGACAGGAGCGTAGCAGGTGTGTGCCCTCTCCGCAGTAGAAGCAGAGGCCCTTGGCGAGCCGCTCTGCTCGACGTTGTTCAGACTGCCGCACACGGTCGATCTGCATGGGCTCGTGGACGGAGACACCAGATGCCGTTGACTGAAGTACGGCGGGCTTCTGCGGAGGAGAGGAGTGCCGTATCGGACGTCTCTCACGGGACACCTCTTTGGATCGTTCCTGAAAGCGAATGTCCACTCGAGTCGCTAGGGTAATCAGGGCATCCAGGGTGGACGGCACGTCACGACCAGCCAGCTCATCTTTAATTCGACCCGAGAGTCCTTCCCAGAAGGCGGCGGTTAGGGCCTCGTTGTTCCACCCGAGTTCCGAAGCCAAGGTGCGAAAACGGATGGCGTATTGACCCACCGTCAGAGTCCCCTGACGTAACCGGAGAAGAGATGAGGCAGACGCGGAGGCGCGTCCGGGCTCGTCAAAGGTGCCACGAAATGCCTGCAGGAACTCCTGGATGTTCGTGGTCACAGGATCCTCCCTTTCCCACAAGGGGTTCATCCACGCCAGTGCCTCACCCTCTAGATGGGACATGATGAAAGCGACCTTGGCTTGGTCGGAGGCAAACAAATGCGGCAGCTGCGTGAAATGGAGGGAGCATTGGTTTATGAATCCCCTGCAGGTCTTGGGATCTCCGGCGTACCGGGGTGGTGAGGCCAAACGAAGTCTGGAAGCATCCGAAGAGGCTGCCACGGGAGCTGGAGCCGTGGATTGTCTAGTGGAAGCCCGAGATGCTGAAGATGTAACTGACGCTTGTAGCGTGTTCAGGCGGGCGTCCACAGAAGACATGAATTGCAGCATGCGTGTCTGAGTCTCACGCTGGCGTGTGAGTTCCTCCTGCAAGGCTGCTAGTGCTTCAGCGGGATCCATGGCCTGTTCTTACTGTTAGGGCCAGGTGGACAGGCAGACCCAGGAGGTGGATCCACTGGGCCGAACTCCTTGATGATGGTAAGGGGTCCGGTAGCTGGAGCACTACAGGTAGCAAGACAGTCCGTGCACAAGAGTAGAATGGAGAAGTCCCTGGGACCACGGAGTCACTGATGGTAGTCCGGGTGACGGAGCTCAGGTTCGGAAGCCGAGATGTTGTCAGGCGGAGTCCGGAACCGATGGAGCGAGATGATGGGTCACCGCAGGGATCAGAGATGGTACGGACTGTCAGGATGGCAGATAGGCAGCGTTTGGGGTTCGGGATTCGGCAGGACCGGATGGCAAGGCAGGATCGGCTCTAGAAGAGAGAGAGGTGAGTATCTCACAGGAACACAAGGAGACCTGACTCCTAGCTTGGGAAACACGAAGAACAGGCCCCGCCCACTTGGACACTAAACCCCTTTATACCCTGTACCTGTGTGCTTCATTTCCTGTCAGTGGACGCTGGCCCTTTAAGAAAGGGTCAATGACCGTGCGCGCGCCCTAATGCGCATGCTCGAGTCCCGGGTGCCAGAAGCCAGAGCAGGAAGCGGTGAGGAGGAAGCAGCAGAGCCGGGCTGGGGCTGAGAAGCCGACGGGCGCCGGGAGCAGGGACCAGAACGCCTGGGAAGCGCAGGCAATGGAGGCTGGAGACCGGGGAGCGGCGGAGACCGGACAGAAGAACCGGGGAGAGTGGCAGGTGAGCCGGGGAGCAGAGCAGGGGACCCAGGGAGCGTGACATTACCGTAAGGCGGTTGGTGGCAGCGAGTTGTGCCAAGGATCATTGTGGGGCGGCCAGTGAGAGGCGAGGAGGTTCTTATATATTCCGTCCGCGGAGGTCGGAGGAATATATACCCTACTCTCGCCGGGGACCCTTCAATCATCGGCACAGGAGAATAGCGGCCTCCTTGCTTATTGTCGGGCAATTCCATAATTGGCCTGACTATAAGAGGGGCGCTAGAGAGCGCGTCACGTGCTCTGTCTTTCGGTCGGGAGGTATAAAGGAGGGGTGTGACTCCTGCTTGTTACCCCCCGATCGTGACATTGGTGGCCAGCACGGGGGAGTTCTGAGTTACCCCCCCGGTGGTTCGTGACAGTATCCAACAGAGGTGTCCAGTTCACGTCTCAATTCTGGAGGGCCACTTGCAAGCTGCTGGATGTCACTCTGGACTTCTCGTCGGCCTACTATCCGCAGTCCAATGGCCAAGTGGAACGGGTGAACCAGATCCTGATGAACTTTCTGCGACACTTCATCAATGAGCATCATAGTGACTGGGTCAAGCTCCTCATGGGCGGAGATCTCGTATAACAATCACGATCTGCCAAGTATCCTTTTTGGCTCGTGTACGGACAGCAACCCAGGATCATGTTCTAAGTGGCACTCACCTCCAGCAATCCTGTAGCTGATTCCCTCGTCAAGACATTCACTGACATCTGGGACCAAGTCCTCCCTGGAGAAGTCCTCCATTGGTATGAAGAAGCATGTGGACAAAAGACGCCTAGACTCTCCTGGCCTCCCTACGCATCCCCATCTCTTCCAAGTGTCGCTCCTCAAACCTGTCATCCTGAGCTGTTATTATAGGGATCCAGGTACCTCTCTGCCACCAGTCAGTGATGTAAACATCTATGATGTAAAAGCCATCCTTGCAACAAAAGAGGTCAAAGGTAAAACTTACTTTCTGGTGGAACGGGTTTGGTCTTGAGGAGAGGTCATGGGAGTAAAGGGAGAATATTAATGCCCCTCTTTTCCTTAACCATAGAACGCATACCTGGGGGATCGCAGGCCTGCTAGGTCACTTGTTTACTATGGTAGATTTCAATGGTTGCGCGCTCTAGGGTTAAGACATTCCTAAAAAAATGGGGTGTGAGGGAGGGTACTGTAATTCCCATGCCGGCATCCTCGCAGTCTCCTGCTCCCCTACGACAGTGAGGTCGCCGATTTCCTCACCTGTCCAGGCGTCCTGCAGCAGTGGTCCCTGCCCTGTCCAATGCTGCAGCCCCACGTAGTGCCTGTACTCTTGACAGGCTCCAGGCCTCGGTACATACTGTACTGCTGTTTTTGAAGGCCAAGACAACAAAACTTGTCTCTAAATGTTGTGTAGAGGTTACTGCCAGTGTTCTTGCCTGCCAGTGGCCGACTAATGCATGTATTGATTTTTAAAAAAAAAAAAAAAAAAAATACTGTCCCACAGGCTATGTGTTTGGTGGACTGTAACTCCCTGGTGTTTTAACGCCCTATGAGGAGGGGGCAATTGATGCTAATATACTGCTCTATCTGCCTGAAAGGTTTGTAAAGCTGGAGGCTCAAGATGGATGGGTCTTGCCTCTACTGCCATGGGTATAGGAGCACCAGCCATACATCTGTCTCTCATCCACCTCTATATTACCTTCCTTGTCTGCAAAGTTTGTGAAAAACGACTCAGTAGAGGCAAAAATTCAATAAAATTCCCTACTACATGCATGAACTAGCACATGCGCAAACAACATGCATTACTGTGATAATTTCACTGCATTAAAAGGCAGACTATCAAGCCTACCCACCAACGGCCCAACAAATCAAACGCATCTGCCTGTGTTGTCCTGTGATCAACACCTAATTAGCCGAGTACTTTGGTGTCCCATTGAAAGTTATCATTAATGAGGTTTTCTCAATAATTTAGTACTACCAAAAATCTGTGATCTTTACACAACATTCTTCATTTTCTGCATGATAGTGTAATGCAGGGATCGTAACCCCCTGGTACTTTGGTGAGCGAGTTTGATAAATGGCTGGCTCCACTCAATCTGGAGCTAGGGAACACCAAGTGCAATTAGGCTGAAAGCCTAGTGGTGGCACTATGGCTGGGAGACACAACATCTGGGCAATATCACATATGCACTGCATGGATCAACCTGGTTGTACAGCAATTTCTAGTACAGGTTTATGTCATAGATGCAATGCTGCAGAAGACACGGTTGGTATGTGATCAATCTTTAAAAAATACCGGGCCACGGCCAATGTGTTTGATGGACTGTTAATCCCTGGTGTTTTAAAGACCTATGGGTAGGGGTCAGTTGATGATATTAAACAGATTTTTGCTTGGGTAGGCCAAGACTAAAATATGTGTCTCCAAATGTTGTGGAGAGATTACTGCCAGTGTTCTGGCTTGCCAGTGGACCACTAATGCAGGTCTTGATTTTTTTTTAAATACCGGCTTACAGCCTACGCATTTTGTGGACTGTAACTCTCTGCTGTTTTAAAGCCCTATGGGGAGGGGGGCATTTGATGTTAATGTACTGCTGTTTCGGAAGGCAGACAAACCAAAAGATGTGTCTCCAAATGTTGTGTAGATGCTACTGCCTTCATAAAAGTTGGCATACTTAAGATGCCTTCATACAAATTGGTTCCTTGCTTTATCAGTCCATTTGAGGTGCTCTAGCGGATCAACGAAGTGTCGTACAAGTTGAAGCTCCCGCATTATCTACGCATCCCCAATTCATTCCATGTCTCCCTACTCAAACATGTCATCTTGAGCCATTTTCACAAGGATCCTGGTACTTCTCCGTCTCCGGTCAGAGAAGAAGACATCTATGATGTAAAAGCCATCCTTGCGGTGAAGGAGGTCAGGGGTAAGACCTACTATCTGGTAGACTGGAAGGGGTTCGGTCCTGAGGAGAGGTCTTGGGAACCTTCTGTCCCGGGGTCGGCTGTGGCTTCCTCCTGCTTTCAGGTCACGCACAGGTCTTCTGCGAGTGCCTGTAATGTGTGGGCGCAGCCACGCCCCCTTTCTTAAAGGGTCGAAGTCTCATTACCCGGAACTGTTTCCATAGGTCATCCATTACCCTAAGGGTATTTTCGTCTGTCTCCCCTTAGGGGAGGTGCCTGAGCAACATTGTCTACTAGTTAGTGCGTTGCTAGTTCTCAGGTCCCATTACGCTACTGTGTCTAGTTCTGCTTATTGTGTCCTAGTTCCAGTCTCATGTTTCTAACGTGTGTTTCATCCTAGAACCTGCTCACTACCACCACTTCCATGCTGTCACATCTGAGCCACCATCTCCGTGCTGCCATGCTTGAGCCACCACCTCCATGCTGCCAGATCTGAGCCATCACCTCTGTGCTGCCATGTCTGAGCCACCACCTCCGTGCTACCATGTCCGAGCCACCACCTCCAAGCTGCCAAGTCCAAGTTAACATCTCCGTGCTGCTATATCCTAGTATACCAGCTCCACAGAATACCAGTCCATAAGAGACGACCACCACTGGTTCCTGGCAGTCGTGCATTTAGGTCCCATGGGGCTGCGTCAGACAATCCCTGTACAGGGGTTTGCTACTGGTTAGCTCCCTTAGGGGAGTCCGGTGTATGGCCTAGTTGGTCCTCTCCCGAACGCTTATCGCCCCTTGGCAACTGTAACAGTCTCATGATACTAAGTCTCTATGGGAAGGGGTAACTGTAATGACTTTTCCTTCGGAGGCCTTACCCGAGCCTATGCAGCTTGGAGGGATGTCCCATGAGAGTAAAAGCTTCACAGCTGCTAAAAGGGGAGGAACTTGTTTTTGTTGTGGCAAAATGGGACACTTTGTTATTACCTTTTCCTCTTGCCCGAGGGTAATCAAGCAGTCTGAAAACCTTTAGAGTAAGGTAGGGTGGGGAATTCTGCATATTTCCACCATCATGGTGTGTCATTGTATTATACCCACTAGGGTAAAGGTTGGGGGCCATAATGTCTCTATAAAGGTGTTTCTGGATAGTGCCTAGCACTAGACCAGTGACGGAATTAGGAAAGTTAAGCATCCACTACTTCACTAAATCCTATAGGCTTCAGACACAAAAGGCCAAAACTAAAGAAACCAATGTCGCCTGGACTATCACTGCAATGAAAACAGATGGACATTAGGGACCATTGAAATATACAATGGGATGGAGCCACACTGAATATACACTTCACCGTGATTTGAACCCCCAACATGTTGTATCCGAGACAAGAAGCCTACCACTAGACCTACGAGGATTTGTTAAAAGTTGAGCCTTCTCTACTTCACTTAATCCTATAGGCTTTCGAAACAACAGGCCAAAACTAAACAAAAACATGTTGCATGGACTATCGCTCCAATGGAAAAAGTTAAACATCATGGACCATAGAACTATACAATGGGATGCAACCACAATGAATACAGGGGCGTTTACCGTGATTTGAATGCAAGATCTCTCACAATTCAGTTAAAAAGCCTACCACTAGACCAATGAGGAAAAATGGAAAGTTAAGCCTTCGCTACTTCACTTAATCCTATAGGCTTCGGACACAACAGGGCAAAACTAAAGAAAAACTCATTGCCTGGACTATCGCTTCGATGAAATCAGATTGACATCAGGGACCTTTGAACTACACAATGGAATACTGCCACACTGAATACAGGAGTATTTTCTGTGATTCAAACCACAACCTATCACATCACAGACATGAAAACTTCCACTAGACCAATGATGGAACATGGACAGTTGAGCCTCTGCTACTTCACTTAATCCTGTAGGCTTTGGACACAACAGGCCAAAACTAAAGAAAAACATGTCATCTGGACTATTGCTCCAATGAAAACAGATAGATATCAAGGACCGTTGAACTATACAATGGGGTGCTGCCACACTGACTACAGGGACTTTCACCTTGAGTCGAACACACGACCTCTCGCATCCCAGTCAAGTAGCCTACCACCAGAAAAAAAGAGGGAATGTAGACAGTTAAGCCTCCACTACTTCACTTAATCCTATAAACTTCGGACACAACAGGCCAAAACTATAGAAACACACATCACCTGGACTATTGTTCCAATGAAAACAGACATCTCGGACTATTGAACTATACAATGGGATGCAGACACACTGAATACAGGAGCTTTCCCTGTGATTCAAACTCATGACCTCATGCCTCCCAGACAAGAAAACTACTATTAGACCAAAGAGGGAATGTGAAAAGTTGAGCCTCACTTACTTCACTTAATCCTATAAGCTTCGGAAACAACAGGTCAAAACTAAAGAAAAACAAGTCGCCTGGACTGTCACTCCAATGAAAACAGACAGACATCATGGACCATTAAACTATACAATGGGATGGATACACACTGAATACAGTGGCTTTCATTGTGATTCAAACTCACAACCTCCTGCATCCCAAACAAGAAGCCTACCATTAGACCAAAGAGGGAGTGTGGAAAATATAGCCTCACCTACTTCACTTAACCCTATAGGCTTCGTAAACAACAGGCCAAAACTAAAGAAAAACGTGTCACCTGGACTGTCGCTCCAATAAAAACAGATAGACATCATGGACCATTGAAATATACAATTTGATGCAGTCACACTTAATGTTGGAGCTTTCACTGTGATTCGAACCCGAGACCTTTCGCATACGCTGAAGGCTGATCCTCTGCTACTTCACTTAATCCTATAGTTTTAGACACAACAGAGCAAAACTAAAGAAAAAACGTCACCTGGACTATTGCTCTAATGAAACAGATAGACATCATGGACCATTGAACTATGGGATACAGTCACACTGAATACAGAGACTTTCACTGTGATACGAATCCACGACCTCTCGCATCCCAGACAAAAAGCCTACCACTAGACTGATGAGGTAAAGTGGAAAGTTGAACCTCCGCTACTTCACTTAAGCCTATAGGCTTCGGACACAACAGCTAAAACTATAGAAAACCATGTCGACTGGACTATCGCTCCAATGAAAAACAAATTGGCATCATGGACCCTTCAACCATATAATAGGACTCAGCCACACTGAATACAGGGGCTTTCACAGTGATTCAAACCAACGATCTCTTGCATCCCAGAGAATAAGCCTACCACAATACAAATATGGGAATGTGGAAAGTTGTGCCTCCACTACTTCACTTAATCCTATAGGCTTCAGACACAACAAGCCAAAACTAAAGAAAAACACGTTGCAAGGACTATCACTCCAAAGAAAACAGGCAGACATCATGGATCAATTAACCTTACAATGGGATACAGCCTCACTGAATACAGGGGCTTTCACCTATATTCAAACCCATGATCTCTCACATCCCACATAAGAAGCTTACCCCTAGGCCTATGAAGAAATACAGGAAGTTAGGCCTCCGCTACTTCACTTAATCCTATAGGCTTTGGACACAACAGGCTAAAACTAAAGAAAAACAAGTTGCCTGGACTATCGCTACAATGAATAGACATCATAAATCATTGAACTATACAATCGAATGCAGCCACATTGAATACAGGGGTTTTCACCGTCACTCAAACCCTTGAATTCTTGCATCTCAGACAACAAGCCCACCAGTTAAAAAAAAAAATGAGGGAATGTGGAAAACATATTCTCCGCTACTTCATTTAATCCTGGATACAATAGTCCCCATGGCACTCAATGAGTCCTTTAGTTATTCCCCATTTCGGTAATTTAGCAATCATTTCTCCCACTTATCTTTTGATTTGGATCCCCTCTGAGTGATCATCTCTGCCCCGTTGTAATTTTTGTTGTTGTTTTTAACCTTTCAGATTGTCTTTGGTCCCGTTTTTTAATGCTGGGCATATTTGCCTTTGCTTCTTTCCTTATATATGCACTTTCATTACATTATAATATTACAAGAATTTTTGTAAAATTATTATGGATCATTTGATTACCTTAGGAATTCAAGCAATTTTCACCTTTCATGATGTGATTGTATGCGGTGTCCGTCCCATTCTCATGTGCACATGCGCGAGCCCTTTGGCTTCTCTCCATGTTTACCACCGTTGTCAATATGCTGCACGCATGTGCGGGAGCTATGGTAACGCATCCTGGCTCCCGCGCATGCACGAGATAGCGTGACGGCGGGGTATCGCGTGAGACTCTCTGGACAGACTCACGCATGCGCCGCAATGTGATATTCGCGTTCGGTAATCAGCGATACTATTTAAAACCAGCACTTTAGGAGTTCATATCACGGCATCCCATTCCCTGAGGAAGACTCAACACTTTGTTTATCGAAACATACGTTGGGCATCTTTGGGGCCACCATCACTTGGATCATCCGGCACACCTACTACTAACTTACTGAATCCCCTATAAGCACTTTTATGATATCTGCTCCGTCAGTGGAGTATAATGTTTCTACTAGAAATTTGTAACATTATTCTTTTAGATTTCCATCTTTGTACAATGGGAACAAATGTAACATATTGATATCAATCAGGGCCTCTTTACTACTGGGTATATACAGTACAGACCAAAAGTTTGGACACACCTTTTCTCATTCAAAGAGTGTTCTTTATTTTCATGACTCTGAAAATTGTAGATTCACATTGAAGGCATCAAAACTATGAATTAACACATGTGAAATGAAATACTTAACAAAAAGTGTGAAACAACTGAAAATATGTCTTATATTCTAGGTTCTTCAAAGTAGCCACCTTTTGCTTTGATTACTGCTTTGCACACTCTTGGCATTCTCTTGATGAGCTTCAAGAGGTAGTCACCGGAAATGGTTTTCACTTCACAGGTGTGCCCTGTCAGTTTAATAAGTGGTATTTCTTGTCTTATTTTTTTTAAATCAGATCTTTTTTTATTAAATTATTAGGGATCAATACAGAGAGTATTTCACTTTTCATATAACTGATAACAATAAACAGATAAACACATGTGATTTATAAATCAGGTTCTTTCTCTGCATGTATGTAAATATAATAATAGAGTTCTCAAATCATAGTTATATTATATAGCTTGAGCCTACAAACCTCGTGGCTCTACAAATAAACAAAACTTAAATTATGCAATAATGCCTCAGACTAACAGGAACACCTCCTCCATCAGCCGTGTCGCTCCACATCATATTGCTATACTCTCCCGCCCCTCCCTCTCCGTGCAGTCATCCATGAAACCGTTCCAGTCCTCTCTCACCTCTTCATTCAAAGTCCACTTCGCCACAGAAAAAACTAGTTTTAATTCCCTTCCTCACACATGCCATCACTGCAGGCACAACAGTAACCGGTCCAGCATTGCATCCCGAACCAGTGCACTAGAGGGTAGGCCCGGCAACTCCATCCATGGCCGCCAAATGTTGTAAAACTTTTTCAATGTTTTTCTTTTTAAATAAACTCCCCTTTCCAATCTTATGACGTTATTTAATTTGTTTTTGAGCTCTGGTAATGTTGGTGGTAGAGGGTCTAACCAGTGATATGCAAGTAGCTTTCTTGCTTGGTACAAGATACGGGCTATTCCCAGAGCTGTTGGAGAATCCGGATCCACTTCTCCTTCCCATAGACTCAACAGGCACAGGCGGGGCGACGGTGGTATTGTGATATGATATATTTGATCTATAAGTCCCAGGGTTTGGTTCCAGAAATCACCAATGTGTCCACACTCCCACATAACATGCATCAAATGGGCATCATCCTGTCCACACCTAACACACTGTGTGTTTGGTCTGAGTCCCATCTTAAATAGTAGACTGGGAGTTTTATATACCCTGTGGATGAGATATATTTGAGACAGCTTTTGGCACTCCGATACCGCCAGTTTAGGAACTTGTTACAATATATCAGACCACTGGCCTTCCGTCAGGGGACCGACGTCTCGTTCCCATTTGCTTTTAACAATCAATGGATGTGTTTCCAGATGGGCAGGTAGTAATTTTTTATATAGTTCCGAAATAAGACCCTTAGAGGACTCAGATGTAAGCAGCCTATGTAATGTTTGATTATGTGTCACTGTGACCGGGTTTGTCCTCCCCTGCCTTTCCAGTGCGTGTCTCAGCTGCAAATACTGATAAAAGAAGACATGCGGAAGGTGAAACTCCGTTCTCAGTTGTTCAAAGCTTTTAAGAGTATTATTTTGTAGTACTTGTGACACTAAATGGATCCCTTTATCCTCCCATCCTCTGAACCCTACTAATTTTTTAATTTCTGGCAAGTTGGGGTTCTGCCACAGTGGCCAGAGCTCTGTAGGTCCGCTTATCCCCAAAAGAGACTTACCCCTGTCCCACACCCGGAATATCATAGCCAGTGTGGGATATCGTGCCCCATTTATCTGTCTTTGTCCCACATCCAACCGGCAACCTGAGTACTTCCATACTGATCC
Source organism: Anomaloglossus baeobatrachus (assembly GCF_048569485.1). Taxonomy (NCBI): domain Eukaryota; kingdom Metazoa; phylum Chordata; class Amphibia; order Anura; family Aromobatidae; genus Anomaloglossus; species Anomaloglossus baeobatrachus. The sequence goes on along the minus strand of NC_134355.1, from coordinate 213,566,348 downwards.
CTCTCTCACTATATCACCACTGGTATCATACCCTCCTTCTTTGCCCCAACCCCTCAGATGTTGCATCTGGGAGGCTATATAGTATATATATGGGTTTGGTACCGCCAGTCCTCCCTCCTCCTTTCCCCGCTGTAGCACTTCCAGTCGAATCCTAGCTTGCTTTTTCTTCCAAATAAGTTCCCGGAATATTGTATTAATTTTTACAAAAAATTCCCTACATATCCACACTGGAGAATTATGTATAAGGTATAGTAATTGTGGCATCATTACCATTTTAATTAAATTGGATCTGCCGATATTTGATAGCGGCAAACGGCACCAGGTATGCACTTTTGCTCTGAATCGCTGTAACAGGGGTTCCAGATTTAGGGCCTGGAAATCCTTCGGGATTTGGCTGACAATTACTCCTAGATATTTAAACTCCCGGACCACAGGAACTGGAATCTGTAAGTCCGAAAAGTCCCCCGGAAGGGGGTCCAACGGCATTAAAGCCGACTTGGACCAGTTGATTCGTAGACCAGACCTCTGTCCAAATTCCCGAATGATATTCATTGCCGGCAAAATCGAGGAACGTACCCTGTCTAAATATAAGAGTAGATCGTCTGCGTATAATGATATCTTTTGTTCCACGGCTCCACACCGAAATCCCTCTACCTCCCTGGATTTCCGTATTGCCACTGCCAACGGCTCCACTGCAGTCGCGAATAGCAAGGGTGAAAGCGGGCACCCCTGTCTAGTACCTCTTCCAAGAGGAAAAGACTCGGAGACCCTGCCATTAACCCTAACCTTCGCCACCGGTGAGTCATATAGCAGTTTTACCCAATTTATGAATCTATGTCCAAAGCCCATTTTCCGAAGTACAGCCCACATATATTCCCATTCAAGGCTATCGAACGCCTTAGCGGCGTCTAATGACAAAATTGCCCTTTCCCCCGGTACCTCAGAACTATGTTGAATTCCCAAATATAATTTCCTGAGATTCATAGATGTGGCTCTGCATGGAATGAATCCTGTCTGATCACTCTGCACTATAGATGAGATGACTCGGGACATCCTATTGGCGAGCACCTTGGCCAGCAATTTAATGTCTGTTTGTAGGAGAGAGATTGGGCGATACGAATCCGGGATCTCTGGATCTTTTCCGGGTTTTAATATTAAGACTATTAAGGCTTCCCTCATAGAGGGCGGGAGGACCCTCTGCCTTTCAGACTCTTCAAATACCTTAAGTAGTTTGGGTAGCAGTAAGGGTGCATACGCTTTATAAAACTCTCCAGGCAGGCCATCCGTTCCCGGAGCTTTTTCATTTTGTGTCTGGCCAAGCGCTTCCTCCAGTTCTTCCAATGAGATGTCCCGGTCCAGCAATTCCCTGTTTACATTACTCAGTGTAGGAAGAGAGAGAGCATCCAAATACTGCTCAATCTCTGTCTCCGTGAGGTCACAGTCTGATGTGTATAGCCGCATATAATACCTCTTTATTCCTCTTATATATCCTCGCTTGCTGTTACAAAGTTACCCGATTCCGTCTTTAACCTATTTATATAAGAAGATCCTTCCTGTGCTCTAATGACTGTGGCCAGTAGGTGCCCCACGCCCTCCCCCGCCATTAAATAATTTTGTTTAAGGAAATAACGTTTATTTTCTGCCACCGACATGAGATTTTCTTTGAGTGACATCTGTGCCTTCTCTAGAGTGTGTTTAGTTTCTACTGTCGGGTTGAGCACCACCGCAGCCTCCGCATCAGATACCTCCTGAATCAGACTCTGGGTGTAACATTTGGTTTGATTTTTGCGTATGCATATTTCTCTAATATATATGCCCCTTACCACAGCTTTCATAGAGTCCCAAACTATGTGTGGTGGTGCAGAGCACTCATTAAGATGAAAGTATTCCAGAATGTTATCATATAAAGATCCCCCAATAAGCTGGATCCAGAAGGGATTAAGTTTCCAGATAGGCCTGGGCAGAGCGAGGGGGTTTCCCCATGCAAGCGTAACATGTAATGGTGAGTGATCAGATACACTTCTAGGTAGGTAGGCCACCTTTTGTGTATATGAGGCCATAAGTGCGTTTCCAATAGCCAGGTCTATCCGTGACATGGTGTGGTGGGAGCTAGAGTAACAGGAGAATTGTTTGGTTGTGGGGTGTTGGGCACGCCAAAGATCTACAAAACCCAGCTCCGTTAGCATTCTAGCAAATGAAGTCGGGGCGGCGTTCTCCGATATGTTTCCCGAGTGTAATTTATCTAGATAGGGATGTAAGTAATTATTAAAATCCCCTATCAAAAGCGTTGGCACAGATGGAAGGGAATCTAAAATAGACAATATCCTTTTTACCGGTTCGACTGAATATGGTGGAGGGATATATATCGCAACCAGAATAAATTGTATACCATACAGCATGCAAAGCAAACAGACAAATCTGCCCCCCGGGTCAATCACTGATTTGGTACATGAGAACGGGATGGATTTGTGCACCAACACACTCACACCCCGTGCATGGGTCGAGTATGTGGAATGATATTCATGCGCGATCCATCCCTTCCTCAGCCAATGAACATTATCCCTGACCATGTGGGTCTCGGAGAGACATAAAATAGCCGGTAAAAGTTTCTGTAGGTGAGTAAATATAGCACATCTTTTGTTCGCATCTCCGAGCCCTCTAACATTCCACGCTACAATATTTAAAGATGTCGCCATAAGCGTAGACTAAGATATGATCCGGACGGATACTTCATACCTGGAGGAGAGAGGCCTTCTCCACCGATTCTCAAAAACATTAGGTTGAGCGACACGACTGAGGCACACCACGCTTCCCAAACAGATTGCATCATACAACAATAAACAAGAAAAACATGGAGAGAGATAGGGCTCTGCACACCAGTGCGCAGTGCCCCTGCCCTCAAACTCAAGTGTATCTTACACATTTCTCCCAAATAGAGAGAATCAGGGCTAAAAACACGCCCCAAGTCCATGCAGGGAGGGGGGTCCACAACTCGCTAGTGCAGCGTGTGTCCACAATGAACCGGCCGTCTCCCAACCTGGATCCTAGATGAATTTAACTGTAATGAGCTCACCAGCATAGCGTCCCAAACAAAAACAACGCCTGGCGGCAGAAAGGGAAATCTCAGGTATTCTTCCTCCTCAGGGATCTCTCATTGATATCCAGCCAAGACAATGCCGCCCCAGCCGTATCAAAAAAATGAGTCTCTCCGTTCGCAGCAATCCGCAGCTTAGCAGGGTACATCATGGAGTATGGCACTTGCAGGTTGCGCAGTCGTTTTTTGATCTCAATAAATTGCGCTCTTTTACGTTGCACTTCCATGGAGAAATCAGGAAATATTGATATCTTCCTCCCATCAATTGCAAGTTCTTTGATATCTCTGGCTCTGCGCAGGATAGTGTCCCTATCTTTATAGTGCAGTAGTTTAATCAGAATAGGACGTGGGGGTGCTCCCGGCTGTGGGGCACGCGCAGGGACCCTGTGCGCCCTTTCAATGGTGAAGAAAGAGGATAGTATGTCTTTTCCCATGGTGTCTTTAAGCCATTTTTCAAAGAAATTCAGTGGGTCATTGCCCTCCATCCTCTCTGGGACCCCCACCAGTCGCAAATTACTTCTGCGGGAGCGATTTTCCAAATCATCCACCTTGTTTAGCAGTGTGGAGATATTTTGCGTGGCCTTTCCCAGCTCTCGTGACATTGGTGGTAATTTATCCTCTGTTGTACTCACTCTTTCCTCCAGCTCCCCCATTCTGACAGTCACCCCTTGCAGCTCACGTTTAATACAGGCCATATCTGAGGTGACAGTTCCCATCTGGCTGCTTAGAGTGGCCAATGTGGTATTGCAAGAGTTAATTGCTGCCAGAATGTCTCTCAGTATGGCCTCAGTGAAAACAGGTGTTGTTTGCTCCACATCTCCCCCTCCTCCCTCTGCCAGCACAGGCCTGTGTGTCTGCATACCTTGTGCTGCTGAACATGCAAGGCCCAGGGTACTCACAGTCTCACCATCGGGTATGTTTTCTCCCTGCTCCAGGGCCCGTTCAGCGCTGCCATCGGGTGCCTCGTTGCAGGTAGGCTCTGTGCCAGGGGCCACTCTGGCAAACCGCTCCAACCTGCTTGCTACTCCCACTGCTCCAGCTCGGGATGGTGTGGATGCCGGCGGCGCCATATTGGATTCTTCAGAGGCACGCTCCTGCGCGTCTCTGTCCCTTTTATTGCTGCTGCGGGTCGGCATATCCTGGCTGTGCTCGCTTCCCCGGGTGTTATAAGTAGTGTTGCAGCCCTCCAGGGTCGGTAGTGCCTGTCAGCAAGGCTGGTGTGCAGGATAATTCAGGATCCAGGCAGGAGCTCACCCACGCTGCTTCCTCTCTACATGAGGTCCAGGCCACGCCCCCTCGTATTTCTTGTCTTATAAATGGTGTTGGGACCATCAGTTGTGTTGTGCAGACGTCTGGTGGATACACAGCTGATATTCCTACTGAATAGACTGTTAGAATTTGTATTATGGCAAGAAAAAAGCAGCTAAGTAAAGAAAAACGGGTGGCCATCATTACTTTAGGAAATGAAGGTCAGTCAGTCCGAAAAATTGGGAAAACTTTGAACGTGTCCCCAAGTGCAGTGGCAAAAAACATCAAACGCTACAAAGAAACTGGCTCACATGAGGACCGCCCCAGGAAAGGAAGACCAAGAGTCACCTCTGCTGCGGAGGATAAGTTTATCCGAGTCACCAGCCTCAGAAATCGCAGGTTAACAGCAGCTCTGATTAGAGACCAGGTCAGTGCCACACAGAGTTCTAGCAGCAGACACATCCCTATAACAACTGTTAAGAGGAGACTTTGTGCAGCAGGCCTTCATGGTAAAATAGCTGCTGGGAAACAACTGCAAAGGACAGGCAACAAGCAGAAGAGACTTGTTTGGGCTAAAGAACACAAGGAATGGACATTAGACCAGTGGAAATCTGTTTTTTGGTCTGATGAGTCCAAATTTGAGATCTTTGGATCCAACCACCGTGTCTTTGTGCGATGCAGAAAAGGTGAACGGATGGACTATACATGCCTGGTTCCCACCATGAAGCATGGAGGAGGTGTGATGGTGTCGGGGTGCTTTGCTGGTGACACTATTGGGGATTTATTCAAAATTGAAGGCATACTGAACCAGCATGGCTACCACAGCATCTTGCAGCGGCATGCTATTCCTTCCGGTTTGCATTTAGTTGGACCATCATTTATTTTTCAACAGGTCAATAACCCCAAACACACCTCCAGGCTGTGTAAGGGCTATTTGACTAAGAAGGAGAGTGATGGGGTGCTACGCCAGATGACCTGGCCTCCACAGTCACCAGACCTGAACCCAATCGAGATGGTTTGGGGTGAGCAGGACCGCAGAGTGAAGGCAAAAGGGCCAACAAGTGCTAAGCATCTCTGGGAACTCCTTCAAGACTGTTGGAAGACCATTTCTGGTGATTACCTCTTGAAGCTCATCAAGAGAATGCCAAGAGTGTGCAAAGCAGTAATCAAAGCAAAAGTTGGCTGCTTTGAAGAACCTAGAATATAAAACATATTTTCAGTTGTTTCACACTAAGTATTTCATTCCGCATGTGTTAATTCATATGTTTGATGCCTTCAATGTGAATCTACAATTTTCAGAGTCATGAAAATAAAGAAAACTCTTTGAATGAGAAGTGGAGTCCAAACTTTTGATCTGTACTGTATATGTTGATGTATTCATAATTGTATATATATACACTGGCATAGCCATTAATGTGACAGAAATACTCTGTAGAAAAGCTTTTAGACCATGTTTTTTCTAATCGATCTTAAATTGTCATTGGGGGTTATTTGAATTGTAAACATTGTATCTGGGTTGATCATGTTTTTTAAAAAAAATGTTAATTTTTACAAATAATGTCACCTATTTCATAATAAATAATGTATTTTTGCACTATAAAAACTCGCTTTTGTTTTTTTTCATAAACTAGAATTATGAGTTTGTGCTGCCCGTGTGGCCCTAGGAGATATTGGACCCTCAAGATTTTTCCAAGTATGGTTATGTGGAACTTATGTTCTAATATTGATTGTTTCTATGTATTTCACAGTTGTTTCCAGAAGCAACATGATTTTCAGGGCCAGAGACAACACCTGGCTCTCCTTATTGGATAACGTAATGAAAACAGATGGTGATTTGGCCAGTGGGACAGCTGGTGCTCACTCAGATGAGGCTTTAATCTATAAGTACAAAGATTTATCTAAAAAGAGAATGAAATTATGGTGGAACCGGGCCTTCCCTGCCAAATACATGGAAAAGGACCTGGTTCCACGGCGTCTCCGAGTACAAGTATTCCTGTCTTTTGTAATGGAATAAAAGGAATTTAGAACCAGATGGGAGGCATTAGCACAGACATGCTCAAAAGGGTTTTTGACACTATTATGCTACCATATTTCCAAATCTTTAATTCAAATTGAGAGTGAGCTCGAATCCCTAGACAAAATTATTATGGATAAATGTGAGGCCACGGTCATAACGGTCAATGCTGAGATGGAGAAGGAACTGGAGAAATGGGAGAAGGAGATTAAAGCATATAAAATAAAAAAATTCAATAGGGACCTATTGGATTATTTCACACATAGGGCATATAGATGGAAAGCCGAACAGGGTAGAGGACGTCAGTTGAATCACCCTGGTAAAAACCAACGTTCCAGATCTACATCCCTGGTATCTCAGACCTCTGGTGATGGGTCCTCCGGAGCATCAGAGAGTTCCCATATACCTGCAGAAACTGTTGGAGAATGTGTTAAACAAAGAAATCGACAATTTACATCCCATGGAAAAAAACAAAAGACAAGGAAACAAGCTACAGGTAATTAACTTGTCTACACGTACTCTCTCTGGTGCTCAGGTGGAGGTTTTATCTTGTGGTCTGACTTTTGCTCTAACCCCTTCCATCTCTTCACAGCCCTGAAGGATGTTGACCAATTCTCAAAAATTTTTTTCACAAGAAGGACACCATGACAGTTAGCCAATTCAAAATCAAATAAAAAAAGAGGGAAGCCATTCAAAATCTGGAAGAACTACTCCAGGAACAGGAGGCCCATTCGACAGGTGTGTTTCCCCAATCACTCTTGCCAAGGTCCACAAAGTTCCCCCCCTTCTCATTATGATCAGCGGTGGATCTCTTTGTCAGATTAGTCAGTGAGGATTTTAGAAAAATTGGAACTTGATTTAAACGAGATAATTTGACCTGTCAACACAGAAAAGCCCTCACTGAATTGCAAGGGTATTCTGACATAATTAATAAACCTGCTGACAAAAGGGGGAACTTTGTTATCCTTTCCACTGAGAAATACGAACGCGAGGCAATGAGACAACTGTGTGACAAAGAAACATACATGAGACTATCATCAAATCCCTTAGGGAAATTTACCAGTGAGCTTACTGTGATCCTTGCCAGGGCCCTTGAGATCGGTTTGATTGATAAGAAAATGTATGATGGTCTGTGCAGGAAATATCCTAAAATACCTACCTTCTACGTCTTACCTAAAATACACAAAAATGCTGTCAATCTGCCTGGGCGCCCGATCGTTTCCGGCAATGAGGGGTTGTGTGACACCTTATGTAAATTTATTATCATCTTAAATCGTTAGTGGAAACACTACCCTCATGTGTCCGTGACACGATAGACATCCTAAGGCACATTGACGGCATCTTTTTGGAGGATGACATGACCATCGTCACCGTTCATGTGGAAGGTCTGTATACATGCATAGCACATGACGACGGACTAAGAGCGGTCCGCTTTTTCCTTGAGATGTCCGGTCGTGATGGTGATATATAGTTACACAGTTACTTAGGTTGAAAAAAGACCTAAGTCCATCTAGTTTAACCTTCCTCCACCAATTCTACATTTTGTCCCTAAAGCCCGCTACACACGCTTCAATATATCTCACAATCCGTCGTTGGGGTCAAGTTGTAAGTGACGCACATCCGGCATCGTTTGTGACGTATCTGCGTGTGACAGCTACATGCGATCAGGATTGAACGCAAAACCGTTGATCGCAAACACATCGTATCATTCTCTAGAATTGAGCGTTTTGTTGCACGAACCTAGTCAATTGTAACGTGTGACATCCCTCATACGATTTTGTTGTCTGATGCTATGTGCGCAGGTGTGCGCTCTGCACCGCAGCTTAAAAAAGGTCTGCTTCAGAGCGCAGCTGAAAAGCTGCGTTCTGAAGTGCCTCACAATGTCTGTCATGCACTAATCTCTGTCAGTCCGTCACTATCTCTGTCCCTCACTCTCAGTCCATGTCAGTCTATCCCCCTCTCTCATATACTCACCGATCCCCGATCCCTGGCGCTGCACGGCTTTCTCACTGCTCCGGCGGCTTTTACTGTTTTGAAAAAGCCGGCCGCCCATTAAACAATTTCGTATTCCCTGCTTTCTCCGCCCACCAGCGCCTATGATTGGTTACAGTGAGACACGCCCCCACTCTGAGTGACAGGTGTCACACTGCACCCAATCACAGCAGCCGGTGGGCGTGTCTATACTGTGTAGTGAAATAAATAATTAAATAATTAAAAAAAACGGCGTGCGGTTCCCCCCATTTTTAAAACCAGCCAGATAAAGCCATACGGCTGAAGGCTGGTATTCTCAGGATGGGGAGCTCCACGTTATGGGGAGCCCCCCACCCTAACAATATCAGCCAACAGCCGCCCAGAATTGCCGCATACATTAGATGCGACAGTTCTGGGACTGTACCCGGCTCTTCCCGATTTACCCTGGTGCGTTGGCAAATCGGGGTAATAAGGAGTTATTGGCAGCCCATAGCTGCCACTAAAGCCTAGATTAATCATGTCAGGCGTCTCCCCGAGATACCTTCCATGATTAATCTGTAAGTTACAGTAAATAAACACACACCCGAAAAAATCCTTTATTAGAAATAAAAACACACACATATACCCTGGTTCACCACTTTAATCAGCCCCAAAAAGCCCTCCTTGTCCGGCGTAATCCAGGATGATCCAGCGTCGCATCCAGCGCTGCTGCATGGAGGTGGCCTTCCATTCCTTGTAGTAGTCTAGTTAACCGCCTTTGAACTGCCTCTAACTTCTGAATGTCCGTTTTAAAATGTGCAGCCCAAAACTGGATCCCATATTCCAGATGTGGCCTTACAAGTGATTTATAGAGAGGTAACAATACATTGGGATCACGGGATCTAATCTCTCTTTTTATACACCCTAAAATCTTGTTTGCTTTAGCAGCTGCTGCTTGACATTGAGTACTGCTGCTCAGCTTATTTGTAATAAGAATACCCAAGTCCTTCTCCTGTTCTGTAGTGCCGAGCTTACTTCCATTTAATGTATACGTAGCTAAAGGATTACTCCGTCCTAGGTGCATTACTTTACATTTATCAACATTAAATCTCATTTGCCAAGTATCTGCCCATTCTGACATCTTATCCAGATCTTTTTGTAATATTGTACTATCAAGGTCAGTTTTTAATATCCTACATAGTTTGGTGTCATCAGCAAAGACCGACACTTTACTATCAATCCCATCCACAAGGTCATTAATAAAGAGATTAAAAAGAATCGGTCCTAGCACAAATCCCTGCGGCACCCCAATGCTGACTATAGCCCATTTAGAGATTGTAGCATTTATGACTACTCTTTGTTTCCTATCTTTTAGCCAATTCCTTACCCAGTTGCATATAGTTTCCCCTAGTCCTTGCTTCTGGAGCTTTAGTATAAGGCTATTATGTGGTACAGTATCAAATGCCTTTGCAAAGTCCAAATAAATCACATCAGCTGCATTACCAATATCCAGGTTTGCACTTACCCCCTTATAGAACCCCAACAGGTTGGTTAGACACGACATATCTTTCATGAATCCATGCTGTCTTTCAGTTATTATATTATTTTCTGCAATATGTTTTTGCATGTCATCCCTTAAAATGCCCTCAAAAACTTTGCATACTACTGATGTCAGGCTTACTGGACGGTAGTTGCCTGGATCTACCCTCTTACCTTTCTTAAATATCGGTACCACATCAGCAATCCTCCAATCCTGAGGCACCAACCCTGTTACAAGGGAGTCTAAAAAGATGAGATACAGCAGTCTGTCAATTATGGAGCTCAATCCCCTCAATATTCGTGGATGAATGCCATCTGGCCCGGGGGATTTGTCAATGTTTAATTTACTTAAACGCAGGCGTAGTTCTTGTGTTAAATTAATTATATCGGGTGGTGAACTTTAATTTTTCACTTGTTGAATGATCCCTGGTACAGTCAGTTCCTTGGTGAACACTGATAAAAAGTGCTTATTTAATATCTCAGTCTTTTGTTTGTCCTCTATAACAAACATATTATATTTTAAGGGGCCGATACTATCCTTTGTTTTCCTTTTGGCATTAATGTATTTATAAAAGATTTTAGGATTTATTTTAATGTCATTGACGATTTTTGTTTCAGTAGCTAATTTTGCTTGCTTGATTTCTTTTTTGCATTTCCTATTGATATCTTTATACTCCTGAAATGCTATTTCTCTATTCCCAGTCTTTAAGATTTTAAATGCCCTTTGTTTTTGTTTTATTATACTTTGTACTGTCTTATTTATCCATAGTGGTTTCTTTTTATTCCTGGACATTTTATTACCAGAGGGTATAAGTTTTTTACAGGACTCTAGTATTATATCCTTAAACTTACCTCATTTATGTTCCGTATCCCCAGTTACCATAGCATTGTCCCAATCTACTAGACATTTAAGCTCTTCCCTTAATTTGTTGAAATCAGCTTTCTTAAAATTCCAGGTTTTAGCATTTCCCCTTTGAAATGTTCTATTGAATATTATGTTGAAGCTTACAATATTATGATCGCTGGTGCCCAAGTGCTCCCGGACCTGTATATCTGAAATTGTATCCGGTCTATTTGACAGGACCAGATCTAGCAAATTATCTCCCCTGGTCGGTTCATCTACCATCTGAGAGAGGAAATTGGCTTGAATTGTGGATAAGAACTTACAGCTTTTAGCACAACCAGAAGATTCTATGTCCCACTGAATGTCTGAATAGTTGAAATCCCCCATAATAAGAACCCAATTATTACTATTATTATTATTATTATTATTATTAGCTGTCTTTTCAATTTGTTGCAGCATTTCAGTCTCTACCTATAGCAAACTCCAATTAGCATTTAATGTATATGTTATTATAGGATTACTCTGTCCTAGGTGCATTTCTTTACATGGGTGAGTTGATCTTAGAGCTGCTCTGTTTCGCCCTGACACATGATTTTTTTGTTTTCAAGGACATTTTTTATTTACAGAAGTGGGGTACTGCAATGGGCGTGGCCTGTTCGCTCTCGTATGCCGTCCTCTTCCTAGGATATTGGGAGAGGTTGGAATTTGGAGACTAGGGTGCTGGGGCCGCTGCAAATGTGCAGTGCTGGTTTCGTTTTATTGATGATATTCTTTTTGTGTGGCAGGGCCCAGCGGAGCAGCTTGATCAATTCATGAGGCAGTTAAATCATAACAACTTCAACATCAAATTGACTTATAAATGCAGTAATCGCATGGTCGACCTCCTGGACATCAAGATTCTTGTTGATGACAGGGGGTCGATCCAGATGGACGTTTATCGTAAAGACACGTCCATCAATGTATTACTGCACGCTTCATCCACCCATAACCTATCCACCATTTGTGCCATCCTGACCGGACAATTCTTAATAATGAAGCGGATCTGCTCATCCGATAACAACTTTGAGACACAATCATCCGATCTCTGGGCCTGATTTCAAGACAGGGGTTACAGTAACAGAAGCATGAAACATGGATACAATAGGGCTAAGAAAACCCCTAGAGCACAATTACTTACTTATGTCCCCAAACAACAGGAATCTTTTGACCCAGTGGTGAGATTTATTGGGACTTACAATGAAGAATGGGACACAATGCAAATGAAATGCAAATGAAAAAGCATTGGTCAGTTCTATTGATGGACCCTGTGTTAGTTAAAAACCTTGTGCAGTGTCCATCAATGACATCCAGGAGAGCCAGAAATTTGAAAGATTTATTGGTAAGAAGCCATTATGTCCCTCCAAGGAATATTTTTGGCTCACGGGGTCCTCTGCAGGGTTGTTTTCCCTGTGTACATTGTTTGGCCTGCAGCAATGTCCTTCACAGTGTGCACTTTCACTCCTCTGATGGCAAGAAAAATTCCGACATCAAACAATACATCACATGTAGTACTACACACGTGGTGTATTTTGCCACCTGCACCTGATATATGTGGGCCTCACATCACGTGAGCTCCGCATAAGAGTCAGGGAGCATGTTCGGGACATTGCTGCAGCTAAAACAATAATCGACACCACACTCCTGAAAACCTTGCCAAGGCATTTCAAGACTCACCACTCTTGTGACCCCTCAAAATTGAAAATTAAGGTATTGATGTAATAGATGAGGGGATCAGGGGTGGTGACCTTAAAAAGCGATTGGCACAATGTGAGACCAAGTGGATAATCACACTGGATACAATGGTCCCCATGGGACTCAATCAGTCCATTAGTTATTCCCCATTTCTGTAATTTAGCAATCTTTTCTCCCGCTTATCTTTTGATTTGGATCCCCTCTGAGTGATCATCTCTGCCCCGTTGTAATTTTTGTTGTTTTTGTTTTTAACCTTTCAGATTGTCTTTGGTCCCGTTTTTAATGCTGGGCATATTTGTCTTTGCTTCTTTCCTTATATGGGCACTTTCATTACATTATGATATTACAAGAATTTTTGGAAGATTATTATGGACCATTTCGTTGCCTTACGAATTCAAGCAATTTTCACCTTTCATGATGTGATTGTATGCTGTGTCCGCCCCGGTTCTCATGTGCGCATGCGCAAGCCCTTTGGCTTCTCTCCATGTTTGCCACTGTTGTCAATATGCTGCATGCATGCGTGGGAGCTATGGTGACATGTCCTGGCTCCCGAGCATGCGCGAGATAGCGCGACGGCGGGGTATCGCGTGAGACTCTCCGGACAGACTCGCACATGCGCTGCAATGTGATTTCTGGGTTCGGTAATCAGTGATACTATTTAAAACCTCCCCTCCGTTCCTCCTCCCCTCTGCTGAATTTTAACTCCGCTTTCTGCTTATAGCAATGAAATAGTATATATGATCATCTCATCTTCTCCCCTCTGCTGAATTCTAACTCTGCTTTCTGTTTATAGCAATGAAATGGTATATATGATTAGTTCTATCTGAGTTTGTTCTTGGATGTAGAAACCTTATCTCACTTTCTCATGAGGTTTATGATCCTGCTAGCATGCAAGCCTGTTTGTTGTTATTACAACTTATTGCCTCTTTTTGTCTCAAGTTAGCTGATTGATTGATTAGCAAGCTAACTTGACTCAGATCTAAGCACAAACCTTCCTATATAAGTAAACCTAGCTAAGGGGAAGCATTTATGCAGGGGCATTTGTGCAGATTTTATTCAAGTGCTGAGTTTAATAAGTGCACAGCAGTTATTCATGGCAGTTATACAGGGCAGGAGACAGGTAAGGCATGAGAGACAAACAAACAAACTTTCTACAAATTTTTGTGTATTGCAAAATGTTTCCACCCTATGTATTTGTACCATTTATATGCTAGCTGCTACAGTCCCTCATTTCTACCGCTCTTTTACACACCCAGTACACTCCATCTATATCAGTCCTTCTCTCCTCTCCTATGTACTGCTCTCATGCTCTTTTCAAAATAATAAACCATCCAGATCCATTCACTCCCACCATGCAACGAAATAGACAATCTCATAAATCTCTTAACCACATGCTCACTCTCTCTATTCTCCTTCTCCTTTTAGCAGGAGATATTGCACCTAATCCAGGACCTTCTTATAATAGTAAGTTCAATTCCTTCCCTGGCATACTCAGAAACCCCTTGAATCTCATTACTATTCCTTGCATACATTCTGTCTCTTTTAACTGTGCCATTTGGAACTCACGCTCAGTGTGTAACAAACTCTCCTTCATCCATGACTTCTTCCTTTCAAATTCCCTCAACCTCCTGGCTCTTACTGAGACCTGGATTCAACAGTCAGACACCACCGCAGCTGCTGCTCTCTCATATGGTGGCCTACAATTTTCTCACACCCCTAGACTTGACAACAGATCAGGTGGAGGTGTTGGTCTGCTGATTTCCCCAAACTACACTTTTCAGGTCATCCCTCCTGTTCCCTCACTTATCTTCCCTTCTTTTGAGGTTCACACCGTCAGGCTTTACAGACCCTTCTCCCTGCAAGTAGCAGTTGTGTATCGCCCTCCAGGCCCAACCAGCCAGTTCTTGAATCATTTTGCCACCTGGCTTCCACATTTTCTAGCCTGTGACCTCAACACTCTTGTCATGGGGGACTTTAATATCCCTATTGATGATCCCCCATCCCCAGCTGCCACTCATCTTTTAATCTCTAACCTCCTCTCTTGGTCTTGCACAACTAACTAACTCTCCTACACATGAAGGTGGGAATAAGCTGGACCTGGTCTTCTCCCGCCTCTGCTCAGTGAATGATTTTACTAACTCACCTCTCCCACTCTCTGACCACAACCTTCTTTCATTCTTGGTCAAGAGCTGTCAACCCACTCAGGACACTCCCACTTACCTCCCATATAGGAATATACATGCCACTAACACCCAGAAATTTCTGAAGAAGTTGTAGTCATCACTGGCCCCAATATCCTCCCTCTCATGTCCTGACTCTGATGTAAAACTTTATAATGAAACCCTACAGAGCGCCCTAGATGAAGCTGCACCTGCTACATGCAGAGCAACTCGGCGCAGACCGCAGCAGCCCTGGCACATGTTGAAAACACGCTTTCTCCAGCGGTGTTCCAGGTGTGCTGAACGTCTGTGGAGAAAATCCAATCTAGCCGAAGATTTCATCCATTTTAAGTTTATGCTCAAAACATACAATGCTGCCCTTCACCTCTACAAATAAGCGTACTTTAACACCCTCATCACCTCTCTAGCCAACAATCCTAAATGACTCTGATACTTTCCATTCCCTCCTCGGGACCAAGGGTTCTGGCCCCAACCACCAACCTCAGCGCAGATGACCTTGTAACGAGGCGATCAGCTCTGACTGTGTTGTGACTGAAAAAGACATGGAGACTGACATTACACAGGATGGTGCTGCCACCTTGTGGACAAGTGCTGAAATTGCTCGAGGGGCGGACGCTGTAAAATCTGATCCTCTCCCACAGGCACTGGTTGTACAGGAAGTAAAAGTGCGGGAAAAGGACACTGAGCTACTGGAGCTGGACCTGAACAGACCTGCCTCGGACTGCCCTCATCGCTGACGTGTGAGGGATTGCCAGAACTGCTGCAGATGTGATCCTGGACTCAAAAGACCTCCGGACCGTCTCCTTCCTCCATTCCAAGAGACTGTGAGCTAGTCCTCTGGTGAGAGGGCTGAAGATTTCCCCATCTCTGCTCCTTGGAGTCGCCGTCGTTTACCCGGAGTCCAGGCCTGCTACGTGGGAGCCCTCCCTCCTTGTGTTTTGGACTGGTAATATAACCCATAGGGCAAGTCAGGGACAGAATTCTTGTTTATCATTGCTGTTTTTTTGTGTTCTGTGCCGTGTGTCCGAAGTTAGAGACCCGTATAGCAAACCCTGGTTATGTGTGCTGCTAAGCCAGCTGCGTATGTCATTGAGATGTTTACCAGTAAAGAAATGTACCCTTGCATAAAATCTGAGCGTGGGGATTTTGTTGGCGCAGATTATTGGAACTCAGCCGCGGTCAGACCTGCGGCCACTTCAACCTGGCCAGTTATTTTAAAGAAAAAATTGACCACATATGCCAGGAAATTTCCTCACAGCCTCATAACACCAAACATTGCCTGCCCTCCTACACTTCATCTAGCTCACTTTCACTCTTTGATCCGGTCACAGAAGGAGAAGTCACCAGGCTCCTCGCATCTTGTCGCTCTACTACCTGCACCAGTGACCCTATTCCCTCACATCTCCTTAAATCTGTCACCCCAGCTGTCACCACTCACCTAACTAAAATATTCAATCTCTCTCTCTCCTCTGGTGTCTTTCCCTACTCCTTCAAACATGCCAGCATACACCCATTACTTAAAAAACCATCCCTGGACCAAAATTTTGCCGCTAACTACAGACCTGTTTCTAATCTCCCATTCATCTCAAAACTCCTGGAACGCCTGGTCCACTCCCATCTAATCCGCTATCTGTCAAATCATTCTCTCGTTGACCCTCTACAATCCGGTTTTTGCTGCTGTGAGACTGTGACCGGGGTTATCTATGACGGCCGGTATGTCTCGCCCCGGTTGTGCTCACTCCATGATAGAAAGTAAATCCACTCTAGGGTTAATGCTGTTTCCCTACAGGCTGAAGGAAGGGTTAAATGGAAACAGGAACGAGGGGCAGGTGTGCCGGGTGTGAGGGAGTGATCACAACTCCCTGAGTCTCTGCTGGAGAGACATGTATATTGCTGTGGATTTTTGTTTGGACATTAAACACCGTGTGCTGTGAAACTTAATGCCTGGATCCCGTGTCTTCTGCTGCGCAGCCGACCGCGCTACCTCACATATGGTGGAGAATCGGCGGGCATGCCAGCCCGGTGAGGTGTACTTCCTTTTCTGGTGATCCGGTAGCACATGTCCTGGATTCAAGCAGCTATACTACGGCCCAAACCCAGCGACGCCATGGAGGACATACTAAGGCATTTGGCGCAGGCTAATGCACAGCAGCAGCAGGCTAATGCACAACAACAAGAGGCTAATGCACAGCAACAACAGGTGAATACCCACCTGCTCCGGACGTTGGAGCAACAGCAGCAACAGCACCAGCAATCCTTGAAATTGCAGGAAAAAAGGCACCAAGAACAGATGGTTCTCCTGGCCAAGTCAATCCGTGCCGGACCGGCAGCAACAACCCCGGGACCGGGTGACGACGGCAGCGTCCGGAAAGCGGTGAGACAAGCGTTGCAAAAGATGACCCCGGGGGATGATGTGGAAGCGTTCCTGGCAGTGTTTGAGCGGGTGGCCGAGCGGGAAAAGCTGCCGACCCCCCAGTGGGCTGAGGTATTGTCGCCCTATCTGACGGGGGAACCCCAAAAAGCGTACCTGGACCTCGGTACCGAGGACGCCATTGACTATGTGACCCTGAAAGCCGAAATACTGGCTCGGTTGGGGGTGAATACCTATGTACGGGCTCAGCGGGTAAATCGGTGGTTCTATGAGGAAGCCAAACCCGTACGCTCCCAGGCCTATGACTTATTACATCTTGTAAAAAAGTGGTTGCAGCCTGACACTCTGAGCCCGGCGCAAATGGTGGAAAGGGTAGTAGTGGATCGTTTTGTGCGCACTTTACCCGTCACCGTTCAACGGTGGGTAGGACAGGGTGACCCGAGTACCCTGGACCAATTAGTGTCCCTGGTAGAGCGGCATGTGGCTACGCAGGACTTGATACGGGACACTGAGACTTTGCGTACCGCCCGTCGGTCCGGCCCCTCCAAGCCTAGGGCCAAGGACCCACCGCCGACACCGGTACAGGAGTCCGCTACCATCCTGGCTGAGGCCGCGCCCGCCGTTCCTGAGGTCCGGAAGGCCATGTACCCTAAACGACAACTTGTCAAGGGGGTTTCCTTCCCTATTAGATGTTGGCGGTGCCAGCGGGTGGGACATATGGAAGCCCAGTGTCCCCTGACCACGGAGCCCATGGATTGTGGGGTTACCCGGCGGGGTTCAATGTATGCTCAGGTGGTGTGTACCGCTGACCTGGTTCCCCCAGAGACTGAGCCCCACTTGTGCCAAATACAGGTGAATGGATGTCCGGTTACAGGATTGTTGGATTCCGGAAGCTTAGTGACCCTTGTGCGATCCACCTTGAGGGCTAAAGTAAAGGCCACAGGACGTACCGTGGGGGTGGTTTGCATACATGGGGACCGCCGAGACTATCCCACGGGGATTGTCACCATCACAGCACCTTGCGGTCAGGTGCAACATGAGGTGGGACTGCTTAACACTCTTCCTTATGACGTGATCCTAGGACGGGATCTGCCCTATTTTTGGACTTTATGGAAGGGAACCCCTAGATCCCCTCCGATATTGGTCAGTCCGGGGCCTGAGCCCTACAATCCTGAATCCGGGACACCTGCCGTAGGGGTCCCCATGATAGGGACAGAATGTGAACCCGATAGGTCGCCCCTAGAGGTATTGGCAGGAGAGGCTGAGACGGTCGAGCCCATCCCGGACTTGGAGGCATCCCCGGATGCGTTTGGGACAGCCCAACTCCAGGACCCTACGTTAATACATGCCCGGAATAGGGTGTTAGTAATTGACGGGGTGGCCCAGCTGCCCGGTGCCCAGGTAAGGTACCCCCATTTCGCTCTTAAACAGGATTTACTCTACCGGGTAGATGAAATACGGGGCGTGGGGGTGGAGCAGTTGGTGGTGCCCCAGCCGTATCGCCGGCGGGTCCTCGACTTGGCTCATAAACATCTGATGAGTGGCCACCTAGGGGTCAAGAAAACGCAGGAGCGAATATTGCAAAGGTTCTATTGGCCCGGGGTCTTTGGGGAGGTAAAACGGTTCTGCGAAACCTGCCCGGAGTGTCAGCTTACCACACCACTGGTCCACTTTCGCAGTCCGTTGGTGCCGTTACCCATTATAGAAGTCCCTTTTGAACGGATAGGGATGGATCTGGTGGGGCCCCTCGTAAAGTCTGCTCGAGGGCACCAACACATCCTAGTGATCGTTGACTATGCCACCCGGTATCCAGAGGCGATACCTCTCAGACATACTGCGGCAAAGCTTATAGCTCGGGAGTTGTTTTCTGTGTTCTGCCGGGTGGGGTTGCCCAAGGAGATCCTTACGGATCAGGGGACCCCATTCATGTCTAAAGTGACCAAAGAACTATGCCGGCTACTCCAGATCAAGCAGTTGCGTACGTCTGTGTATCATCCTCAGACGGATGGGTTAGTAGAACGATTCAATAAAACCCTGAAAACCATGCTAAAAAGGGTGATCTCCAAAGAC
Source organism: Anomaloglossus baeobatrachus (assembly GCF_048569485.1). Taxonomy (NCBI): domain Eukaryota; kingdom Metazoa; phylum Chordata; class Amphibia; order Anura; family Aromobatidae; genus Anomaloglossus; species Anomaloglossus baeobatrachus. The sequence goes on along the minus strand of NC_134355.1, from coordinate 213,547,307 downwards.
GGGAAGGACTGGGATATGATGCTTCCCTATTTGATGTTTGCCATCCGAGAGGTGCCACAGGCATCCACGGGGTTTTCGCCTTTTGAATTGTTATACGGGCGACATCCTCGGGGATTGTTGGACCTGGCAAAGGAAACATGGGAGCAAGAGCCCACCCCCCATAAAAGTGTGATTGAACACATTTTAGGAATGCAGAACCGCATAAGCGCGGTCATGCCAATTGTGAAGGAGCATTTACAGGAGGCTCAGGCCGCGCAAAGCGGCCGCTATAATAGACAAGCCACCGTGCGGACCTTTAAACCCGGGGATCGGGTGTTGGTATTAATCCCCACGGCGGAGAGTAAATTCCTGGCTCAGTGGCAAGGCCCCTACGAGATAAAGGAAAAAGTCGGGGTGGTCAACTATAAAGTATTGCAGCCCGGTAGGCGGAAACCTGAACAAATATACCATGTCAACCTATTAAAACCGTGGCAGGAACGGGAAAGCCTGATGGTTGAGTTTCCCCCATCTCCCTCCTCTTCGGGTCGTTCACTCCCGGCTTCAGCGACCTCCGGAGAGGACGAACCGGAAGTAAGGATCGGAGAAGCCCTCACCAAGCAACAGAGGCGAGAGGCCAGACGGCTGGTTCAGCAGAACCCCGATGTCTTCTCCGAGTTGCCGGGTAGGACCAGTCTGATACGACATGACATTGTCACCGAGCCCCACCTGAAGGTACGCCTGAAGTCATACCGCGTGCCGGAGGCTCGAAGACAAGCCATATCAGAAGAAGTGAAGACAATGCTACGCCTGGGGGTCATCGAAAAATCCCGGAGTGAATGGGCTAGTCCCATTGTCCTAATACCAAAACCCGATGGCTCCTTAAGGTTCTGCAATGACTTCCGGAGATTGAACGAAATATCCAAGTTCGATCTCTACCCCATGCCCTGGGTGGATGAGCTGATTGATAGGCTGGGACAGGCGCGATATTTCACCACGCTCGACCTGACCAAGGGGTACTGGCAGGTGCCACTGACGGAGTCCGCCAAGGAGAAAACCGCTTTTGTTACGCCGGAGGGTCTCTTCCACTATGTTGTCTTGCCTTTTGGGTTACATGGCGCTCCGGCCACGTTCCAGAGGTTGATGGACTTGGTGCTGGAACCCCACCAGGCGTATGCATCAGCGTACCTTGATGACATCATTATTTACAGCTCCGATTGGCAGACCCACTTGGAACAGGTACAAGCGGTGGTGGACGCGCTTCGAACAGCCGGATTGACAGCCAATCCCAAGAAATGTGCGTTGGGACTCACGGAAGCCCGCTACTTGGGCTACGTGATAGGCCAAGGAGTGATTAAGCCCCAAATTAACAAGGTTGAGGCGATCCAGAAGTGGCCTAGACCCCTGACCACGAAGCAGGTTAGGGCCTTCCTGGGTATCGTGGGGTACTACAGGAGGTTTGTAAAGGATTTTGCGGGACTATCAGCCCCCTTGACGGACCTTCTCAAAGGCAAGAAGTCCGTCATGGTACGCTGGACTCCGCAGGCCGAGGACTCCTTCCGGGCCCTGAAGGGGGTCCTGTGCGGACAGCCCGTTCTCGTACACCCTGATTTCCGGAAGGAGTTCATAGTACAGACTGACGCCTCAGAGGTCGGCCTGGGGGCAGTGCTGTCTCAGGTGGTTCAGGGGGAGGAACACCCCGTCACCTTCTTAAGTAGGAAGCTCACCCCTCCCGAGCGGAATTATAGCGTAGTGGAGAAGGAGTGCCTGGCGATCAAGTGGGCCTTGGAGTCCCTACGCTATTACCTGCTGGGACGGCAGTTTCGCTTGGTGACGGATCACTCTCCACTGGTCTGGATGAGGTCCGCCAAGGAACGGAATGCCCGGGTTACCCGGTGGTTCCTTTCTCTGCAGAACTTCCGGTTTACGGTTGAACACCGGGCCGGTAGGTTGCAGGGCAACGCCGATGCCTTGTCCCGCGGCCCGTGTTTGCTGGCAGGAGTTCAACCCCGCTCGCTTGAACTGAGGGGGGGGTATGTGAGACTGTGACCGGGGTTATCTATGACGGCCGGTATGTCTCGCCCCGGTTGTGCTCACTCCATGATAGAAAGTAAATCCACTCTAGGGTTAATGCTGTTTCCCTACAGGCTGAAGGAAGGGTTAAATGGAAACAGGAACGAGGGGCAGGTGTGCCGGGTGTGAGGGAGTGATCACAACTCCCTGAGTCTCTGCTGGAGAGACATGTATATTGCTGTGGATTTTTGTTTGGACATTAAACACCGTGTGCTGTGAAACTTAATGCCTGGATCCCGTGTCTTCTGCTGCGCAGCCGACCGCGCTACCTCACACTGCTTACATTCTACGGAAACTGCTCTTACTAAAGTCTGTAATGATTTATTAACAGCTAAATCTAATGGTCACTACTCCCTGCTGATCCTCCTGGATCTCTCTGCTGCATTCGATACTGTGGATCACCAGCTCCTCCTCACTATGCACAAATTTGGTTTCCAGTACCATCTCTATGCTGATGACACCCAACTGTACACATCTTCTCCTGACATCACCCCTGCACTATTACAAAATACTACCGATTGTCTGTCTGCTGTCTCCAACATCATGTCCTCCCTCTATCTAAGACTGAACCTGTCAAAAACTGAACTTCTGTTTGCTCCCTTTCCTAACCTTCCGAAATCCAATATTACCATTTCTGTGTGTGGCTCTACCATTACGCCCCAGCAGCACGCCCGCTGTCTTGGGGTTATATTTGACTCCGATCTCTCCTTCACTCCCCACATTCGTTCACTTGCTCGTTCTTGTCAATTCCACCTCAAAAACATCTCGAGAAATCGACTTTTTCTTACCGTTGACTCTGCAAATACTCTTAATGTCGCTCTCATTCATTCTCCCCTTGATTATTGTAATTCTTTACTAATTGGTCTCTCTGTTACTAAACTCTCCCCTCTCCAATCCATTCTGAATGCCGCAGCCAGTATCATTTTTCTCTGCAACCACTTCACTGATGCCTCTGCTCTTTGCCAGTCATTGCACTGGTTGCCCATCCGCTACAGAATCCAACATAAACTTATCACTCTCACTCACAAAGCTCTCCACGGTTCTGCACCACCCTACATCTCCTCCCTCATCTCTGTCTATTACCCCACCCGTGCCCTCCGCTCTGCTAATGACCTAAGACTGACATCCTCAACAATTCGAACCTCCCACTCCAGTCTTCAAGATTTCTCATGAGCTGTGCCTATGCTCTGGAACACACTACCAAGAGCAATCCGATTAATTCCCAACATCCACACCTTTAAGCGGGCCCTAAAAACGCATTTCTTTAGACTAGCCTATCACCTCACCGCCCTCATCTAATCTACTCCCTTTCTGCCCTTCTTAAAAAAAAAATAAAAAAAAATTACTTCCAATTCTTGTACCCTGTACCTGTATAAATTCTGGCCGATGACAGGTTCATGCAGCTGGTTTTGAATCCCCTATTAAATCGATGGCTGGACCATATATAACAAGCTTTTCTCCCCCCCCATTCACGTTTTGTGCCTCCCCTATTTCCTCATAGACTGTAAGCTTATGATCAGGGCCCTCGCTTCTCCTGGTATCTTAATTTTCTTATTTTGTATTGTCTCATATTGTCTGTACATGTCCCCTCTGAATTGTAAATCGCTATGGAATATGTTGGTGCTATAGAAATAAAAATTATTATTATTATTATAATAAAACCGTCACTTTAGGAGTCCGTATCACGGCATCCCATCCCCTGAGGAAGAGTCAACACTTTGTTTATCGAAATGTATGTTGGGCATCTTTGGGGCCACTATCCCTTGGATCATCTGGCACCAACTACTACTAACTTACTGAATCCCCTATTGGCATTTTTAAGGGTATGATATCTGCTCCGTCAGGAGTGGTTCATTATGGACATTTTTGCACTATACCCTGACATTGGAGTATAATGTTTCTACTAGAAATTTGTAACCTTATTCCTTTAGATTTTCATCTTTATACAATGGGAGCAAATGTAACATATTGATATCAATCAGGGCCTCTTTACTACTGGGTATATTCTGTATATGTTGATGTATTATTATTATTTATTATTATTATTAATATTTATTATTATAGCGCCATTTATTCCATGGCGCTTTACAAGTGAAAGGGTATACGTACAACAATCATTAACAGTACATAACAGACTGGTACAGGAGGAGAGAGGACCCTGCCCGCGAGGGCTTACAGTCTACAGGGAATGGGTGATGGTACAATAGGTGAGGACAGAGCTGGTTGCGCAGTGGTCTACTGGACTGAGGGCTGTTGTAGGTTGTAGGCTTGTTGGAAGAGGTGGGTCTTGAGGTTCCTCTTGAAGCTTTCCACGGTAGGGGAGAGTCTGATGTGCTGAGGTAGAGCGTTCCAGAGTATGGGGGATGCACGGGAGAAATCTTGTACGCGATTGTGGGAAGAGGAGATAAGGGAGGAGCAGAGAAGGAGATCTTGTGAGGATCTGAGGTTGCGTGCAGGTAGGTACCAGGAGACTAGGTCACAGATGTAGGGAGGAGACAGGTTGTGCATGGCTTTGTATGTCATGGTTAGTGTTTTGAACTGGAGTCGTTGGGTGATGGGAAGCCAGTGAAGGGATTGGCAGAGTGGCGAGGCTGGGGAGTAGCGAGGGGAGAGGTGGATTAAGCGGGCCGCAGAGTTTAGGATAGATTGGAGGGGTGCAAGAGTGTTGGAAGGGAGGCCAGAGAGCAGGACGTTGCAGTAGTCGAGGCGGTAGATGATGAGGGCATGCACTAATGTTTTTGCTGATTCTTGGTTAAGGAAAGCACGGATCCGGGAGATGTTTTTGAGTTGTAATCGGCATGAGGTGAAGAGGGCTTGGATGTGTGGCTTGAAGGATAGAGCAGAGTCGAGGGTCACTCCAAGGCAACGAGCTTGTGAGACTGGGGAGAGTAAGCAACCATCGAGTTTGATGGAAAGGCTTGTTGGAGGAGATGAGTGAGGAGGAGGAAAGACAATGAATTCTGTTTTGTCCATGTTAAGTTTTAGGTGTATTCATAATTGTATATATATTATATATATATATATATATATATATATATATATATATATATATATATATATATATATATATATACTGGTATAGCCATTACTGTGACAGAAATACCCGGTAGAAAAGCTCTTAGACTATGTTTTTTCTAATCGATCTTAAATTGTCATTGGAGGTCATTTGTATTGTATACATTGTATCTGGGTTGATGATGGTTTTGTTAAAAAATTTTTTAACAATTTTTACAAAAAATGTCACTTTTCCCATAATAAATAATGTATTTTTGCACAATAAAAACTCGCTTTTGTTCTTTTTCATAAACCTTCACTTAATCCTGTAGGCTTCGGATACAATGGGCCAAAACTAAAGAAAAACACGTTGCCAGGACTATCGCTCCAAAGAAAACAGGCAGACATCATGGACCATTTAACTATACATTGGGATACAACCTCACTGAATACCGGGGCTTTCACCAAGATTCAAACCCACAACATCTCATATTCCAGATAAGAAGCCTAAAGGTGGTGTCACACATAGCGATGCAGCAGCGATCACGACCAGCGATCTGACCTTATCAGGATCGCTGCTGCGTCGTTACATGGTCGCTGGTGAGCTGTCAAACAGGCAGATCTCACCAGCGACCAGTGACCAGCCCCCAGCCAGCAGTGACGCGTGGAAGCGTAACTAAGGTAAATATCGGGTAACCAAGGAAAGCACTTCTCTTGGTTACCCGATATTTATCTTAGTTACTAGCGTCCGCCGCTCTCACGCTGCCAGTGCCGGCTCCCTGTTCCATGCACTCCTAGCCAGAGTACACATCGGGTTAATTACCCAATGTGTACTCCAGCTACGTGTGCAGGGAGCAGGGAGCTGGCACTGGCAGCGTGAGAGCACACCGCTTAGCGCTGGCTCCCTGCACTCCGAGCCAGAGTACACATCGGGTTAATTACCCGATGTGTACTCCAGCTACATGTGCAGGGAGCCGGCACTGGCAGCGTGAGAGCGGCGGTGCTAGTAACTAATGTAAATATCGGGTAACCAAGGAAAGGGCTTCTTGGTTACCCGATGTTTACCGTGGTTACAGCTTACCGCAGGCTGCCAGACGCCGGCTCCCTGCTCGCTTCAGTTCGTCGCTGTCTCGCTGTCACACACAGTGATGTGTGCTTCACAGCGGGAGAGCAATGAGCAAAAAATGAAGCAGGACATTCAGCAATGACCGGCGACCTCACAGCAGGGGCCAGGTCGTTGCTGGATGTCACACACAGCGACAGCGACGGGACATCGCTGCTATGTCACAGAAAATGGTGACTTAGCAGCGACGTCGTTGTCGTCGTCGCTATGTGTGACACTACCTTAACACTAGGCCTATGAGGGAATATGGAAAGTTAAGCCTCCACTACTTCACTTAATCCTATAGGCGTCGGACACATCAGACCATAACTAAAGCAAAACATGTCGCCTGGAATATCGCTCAAATGACAGCAGATAGACATTACAGACCATTGAACTATACAACGGGATGTAGCCACACTCGATATAGGAATTTTCACCGTGATTTAAACACACAACTTCTTGCATCTCAGACAAGAAGCCTACCACTACACCAATGAGAGAATGTAGAAAGCCGATCCTCCACTACTTCACTTAATCCTATAGGCTTCGGACACAACAGGAGAAAACTAAAGAAATACTCTATGCCTAGACTATTGCTCAAAAGAAAACAGATAGACATTATGGACCATTGAACTATGCAATGGGATGCAGCCATACTTATTACAGGAGCTTTCACTGTAATTTGACTCCACGACCTCTCGCATCCTAGTCAAGAAGCCTAACAATAGACCAATGAGCAAACGTGGAATGTTACGCCACCACTACTTCACTTAATCTTACAGGTTTCGGACACAACAGGCCAAAATGAATGAAAAAAAGGTTGCCTGCACTATCGCTCCAATGAAAGCAGATAGACTTCATGGACTATTGAACTATACAACAGTATGCAGCCACACTGAATACAAGGGCTTTAACCGTGGTTCGAACTCATGACTTCTCACATCCCAGACTAGAAGCCTACTAGTGAGGAGCGATTGTATCCTTTAAAATTCACAGAATAATACGGTACTCGGGATATTCGTTATACTGTGAGTAATAGTGCATTAGCCTCGCTATATTCAGATGTCCCGCCCAGCCATTTTGGCGCCTCATTTGCAGCCAATAAAGATGCTGGGCTTCTTAATCAATCACAGTACTTCCGCAGTCATCTTAGTAGTGGCATTACTGTGATTGGCTGGCCGCTCAGCATCATAAGGTTTATAAATTACCTGCCACCGCCATTTTGTGCACATTGCACCCAAAGCCTGCATTGCATCAGCGTAGGGATAGAGTGTGCAGCTGCTAGGGAGAATGAGTATGTAATAACACAAAAAGCCCTTTTAAGTGCTGCCTGTAGCATAGGTCAGTGTAGCTTTCAGAGGAAAAGATTTTCGAGCAGGAAAGTGTTTAAAGTAGAGTGTGTCACTACCTTCATAGTACTGTCCAGAAACCAGAATACAATAGCTCTTTTTTTTTCAAAGATATTTACTGGAAAAGAAAAATATCATACAAACTCATATATAGGTAAATCTATAACACAGTGGAATATATTCAACTTAGGCGGGCTTTACACGTTGTGACATCGCTACCGATATATCGTCGGGGTCACGTCGTTAGCGACGCACATCCGGCGCCGGTAGCGACATCGCAATGTGTAAATCCTAGGTGCGACGATGAACGAGTACAAAAGCGTTAAAAATCGCTGATCTGTGTCACGTCGTTCATTTCTATAATGCCGTTACTGCTGCAGATACGATGTTGTTTGTCGCTCCTGCAGCACCACACATCGCTGTGTGTGAAACCGCAGGAACGACAAACATCTCCTTACCTGCGTCCACAGGCTATGCGGAAGGGAGAAGGTGAGCGGGATGTTATGTCCCGCTCATCTCCGCCCCTCCGCTTCTATTGGCCGGCCGCTTAGTGACGTCGCGGTGACGTTGCTGTGACACCGAACGCACCTCCCCCTTGAAGGAGGGATTGTTCAGCGGTCACAGCGACGTCGCTGACCATGTATGTGCGTGTGAAGCTGCTGTAGCGATAATGGTCGCTATGGCAGCAAGCACCAGATATCGCATATACGACGGGGGCGGGTGCTATCGCGTTCAACATCGCTAGCAATTACTAGCGATGTCGCAGCGTGTAAAGCCTGCCTTACACATGGATACTTCCACATATCAAATAAAAACAATCGCAATGAAAGAACATGAACACTCGTTTCTCCATGTGGTCTTAGATATTAAGTCAATGAAAATAAGAAGTTACTTTCTGTAGCACTAAATTTAGATTAATAAAAACTGGAAAGAGAGAAGAATGTTAAGAAGTGAAAGAATTCAGATGAAAGAAAGACAGAACAGAGAGAGAAAGAAAAGAGAAGGGGGGAACGGAAGGGGCGACTTGGGGTCACCCTTGAAGCGCAAGCGGTTTAAGGTGGTCTACGTACCACCTCTCAGCAGGGACCATGCATAGATTGAACGATGGGTTCCTAAGAGGAAAGGATTACCTCAAAATCATCGGATTCTCTAAGTAGAAACCACGGCGTCCAAGAGCTGAAGAATTTGCTCAGTTGGAGCTCAGAGTGTGAAGATAATTTCTCCATCCTACAGATGTGATCCATTTCCGCCAGCCACTCTAGAATCGTCGGGGTTATACATGACTTCCACTTTCTCGGGATGATCGCTCTGGTTGAGGCAACAAAATGACGGAGGCACCGAGATATAGAACAAAAAATTCTAAAGAGAACCGATTTGGTCAAAAAAGTATAACAAATTTTATTATTAAAATGAATGGCAACTGGCAGAGAGCTAAAAACAGGGGCATCACATGTGTAAATATTGAACAGGTAGGGACAAGTATCAAGATACTAGACCTGGGGGTGTGGCCTGCATGCTGAAGGCAATGGCTGCTTAAGAGAGAAGCTCTGTGCTGTGGCTGTACAAACTGGCTCAAAGCTGCTTCAAATCGCTGAGAACTCTCCTCTGAAACAGTGAGTAATCCCCCCTGCACAGTATGCCAAAGGGTAGACCCCGGAAATCTGGCCCCCCAGCCAAGCTTACTGACTCTTATCCCAGGGATAGGGGATCCCCCTCTCCTCAGAAGATGTCTGCTGCTGCAGTGTCTCCCTTGCACCAGGAAGAGACAGGGGGGGAAGCAGTGTCACAGGCACTCCTCTCACAGAGGAAAGGCTGCAAGCCATGCTCACTTCTCTGAGGTCATCACTGCAGGAGGATTTCAGGGATCTTAAGAACATGATTAAAGAAGTTAAAGAGGAAATCAAATCACTGGGGGACCGTACAGACCATGTGGAGTCTAAAATGGCCGAACTTACTTAGTCACACAATGATCTGATTGATGCTAACACAGCGTTAGAGGAGGAGGTGGGAATACTGAAAAACAAGCTTGGGGATCTGGAAGACAGATCCAGAAGGAACAATCTTAAAATTAGGGGCATTCCTGTGTCAGTAGCTGATAAAGAGCTGCCAGATTTCTTTCACAAGTTTCTCCAACTACTGCTCCCAGAAAGACACACACAGAAAGAGATCTCATAGTGGATAGAATTCATAGAATCCCTAAACCTAAAGGTATCGACCCACTCTGTCCAGGGACACGCTGACAAGACTGCATTTTTATAAAACAAAGGAAGCAGTGCTCCAGATACTGAGGGATAACCCTATCCTCCCAGATGAATTTAATGATTTAAAGGTGTTCCCGGACCTGTCTGCTGCAACTCTGGCAAGAAGAAGAGAATTTTCCCAGTTCTCCAGAATCCTGAGGGAGCATGACATACACTATAAATGGGGATTCCCGGTGAAATTGATTATCTTCAGGGATTCTAAAACACATGTATGCCAGTCCCCTCCTCAACTGAGCAAACTACTTGAGTCCTGGGGATTACCCCTTACAATGCACTCAGACTCACGCCGGGAGCAGGGGGATGCTCAGAAGAAAAAGATCAATCCTGAGTGGGAACCAGCTTGAGGATGTCTCGCCAGCCGCAGGCGTGTGTAGCTCTCATGTGACCTGTGATGTCACTTAAGCCCTCTGTTGTTCTCGCCTATGGCGAGCAAGTACTTCCCAGCTGTCCGGTAAGGATGAAGCTGAAGTATTCAAGTTTTTTTGTTTGTTGTTTTTTCCCTCCACCCGTGCCCCATCCCTAACTGGTCCTCCTTGCCTGCCTCTGCCTGCCCTATGCCTCTCAGTCGGCCTGCCTGGAAACATCGTCCTTTCTGGGATCCGCCATGAGTATTAAGTTTCTGTCTCTCAATGTGAAGGGTCTCAATTCTCCTGCAAAAAGATCCATGCTGTGGAGAGAAGTTATAGCATCCAAATGTGATATAGCATGTATTCAAGAAACTCACCTTCTTACTGATGACAATAAAAGGCTACTACATCCAAGATTTCCACATATGTTCTTTGCAAATGACTCTAAAAAAAAAAAGGAGGAGTGGCTATCCTGATTAAAAACTCTGTGGCTTTCAAAATGATTCATGTAACCTATGGTGCAGACGGGAGATATATTATTCTAAAGTGCCTCCTGAATGGGCTTTTGTATACCTTGGCATCGATTTACGCTCCAAACTCATCTCAACTAACATTTGCCCGGAAATTTTTCCAGATGTTTAGGAGCACCGCACAGGGGTCAGAGATAATCTGCGGTGACTTTAACACTCCAGTTTTTCGATCTATGGACTGCTCGGCGGGGTCCGCTAAGTCAGGAAAGGAACTGAAACAGTTGGTCGCGGAGTTTCATCTACATGACATATGGAGATACCTTCATGCATCGGAAAGGGACTATACTTTCTTTTCCCCAAGGCATCGGTCGTACAGCAGGATCGACTTCTTCCTGACGGATAGTAAGACTGTTCACAAGTGTACGGGTGCTGAAGTGGGTCTGATAACATGGTCGGATCATGCTCCGTTAACTTTGGTTGTACAGGACTCTACTAGTGGATTTATGGTGCCTCAGTGGAGACTTAATACTTGTTTACTGAACCAAAAGAATGTTCAGGAGGAGGTTGTGGCAGGCCTGTTGGAATACTTTGGACATAATGACAATGGGGAGGTCTCTGACGAGACCTTATGGGTTGCACACAAATCAGTTATTAGAGGGCAGTTTTTAAAAACTGCATCATTCTTGAAAAAGCAAAGAGAAGCAGAAATTAAAGAAATTATAGCCCATATTCAACACTTAGAAACTATTAACAAGGCCTCCCCGTCGTCTACACTGTCCAGGGAAATTCTTACTTGCAGGTTTCAACTGCGATACCTCCTGTTGTATAGATATGAACATAATCTTAAAAAGAGTAAATCAACTTTTTATGCGATGGGGGGATAGAGCCAGCACCTTACTAGCTAGAAGAACAAAAAAACGGGAAATTAAATCTAAAATTGAATTTTTGAAGGGCCCAGATGGATCACTTATAAGGCACCCTAATGGGATAGCAGACGCCTTTGCCAAGTATTATGCTGCCCTGTACAATTTAAGGGATGACCTGAAAACCCCTCAGCCAACACCGGAAAAAATTCAGGAGTTTTTGGATGGTCTGGAATTGCCTCGGGTCTCAGACCGGCAATTAGAATCTTTAAATCTTCCCTTTACTATACAGGAAATTTTGGACATCATTAGAGCTTCTAAACGAAACTCAGCCCCAGGCCCGGATGGGCTTCCCTATGAATATTATCAGCAATTTGCCTCTATTCTAGCCCCTTTTTTACTAAAGACCTTTAATTTGTGGCAAACGGCCGGGACTATTTCCTCAGAGAACCTAGAAGCAGTTATCACTACACTACCCAAACCGGGGAAAACGGCAGATACCCCTGGGAATTTCAGACCAATTTCATTGCTCAACTGTGATTTAAAAATTTACTCAAAATGGTAGCCACCAGACTCCATAAAATAATCCCCTCCTTGGTAGCCCCGGATCAGGTGGGTTTTGTGGCGGGCAGGCAATCCAAAGATGGCACCAGGCGGATGCTGGATTTAATTGGGGTGATGGAGAAGTCGGGTGTCCCTGGTGTATTCTTGTCACTCGACGCCGAAAAGGCCTTTGATAGGGTGCACTGGGGATATCTGGAAAGAGTGCTTATGAAATTTGGTTTTGAAGGAAGAATTAAGTCATCTGTTTTGGCCTTGTACTCTCACCCAAATGCTTCAGTTCTAGCCTCGGGTTTTCGCTCATTAAAATGTTCTATAACCAATGGCACCCGCCAGGGGTGCCCACTGTCCCCTATTGTTTTTGTTCTGGTGGTGGAACCTCTGGCGGAGGCAATTAGGGTGAACCCGAACATAACTGGTATAAGGGTAGGGGAGCATGAACATAAATTGGGTCTATATGCGGATGATGTAATAATATCATGTACTAACCTTGACTATTCCTTTCCAGCAGTGATGTCCACCCTGTCGACCTTTTCTGAGGTGTCTTATTACAAATTGAATGCCACTAAGTCCTTACTTACTACCATTTAATGTACCCGCAAGGTCCAGAAGGATTTTGGAGGCAGCCTTTCCTTTCCAGTGGTGCGAAGACAGTATCCCTTATCTAGGTATCCGTTTGACACCAACCCATTCCCTCATCAGATCCAATCTCGATCACCTACTCAAAAACTTGGGTCAGGCTCTAGGCAGGTATGAGAAGTTGTCGCTATCTTGGATGGCGAGAATTCAATCCTTTAAGATGACGTTCCTTCCTAAGCTGCTGTATATGTTTAGGTGTCTCCCTCTTAAAATTCCATATAGATATTTGATAAAACTGCAGTCGATGATCAATAAGTTTATTTGGGGTAATAAAAGAGCTAGAGTTGCTAGTAAGATTATGCATCTGCCATATGGAATGGGAGGTCTGGGTGCGCCTAATGTGATGGCCTATTATAAAGCTTCTCTTATAGAATCACTCAAAGAATGGTGGAACACGGAGAGCTCCCATAGGTGGGTTCAACTTGAGAACTCTGACAGACCAGGGTTCGACGAGGAAACTGATGGAGGTGGAATATCTAAAACGTACTAGGTCCACCCTTTGTCTCCCTACTATCGATAGCCATATGGCGCAGTGAGATGATCCCTAAGATCCAGGTCCCGCTGTCAGAAATTTCGCTCAGAGCAATAGAATCCCACATTCCATATACAAATTTGAGTAGATGGGAAGCAGTGGGTTATGGAGTTGTGGCGGACTTTTACGATGGTGCAGAGATTAGGCCCTTCAACAATATACTTCGGGAGCACCCCTCCCTAAAGGGGTGTTTTTATCAACACCTGCAGATTCGCCATTTTCTAAGCACAAAATTCCCCCCGGGATCAAACCCGACCTTACCCACTGTTAAGGCACTATTGTTTAAAAAACTAATAAGGCAACCGGGAATCACTTTAACCTACAAATGGTTGAACAACCACTCTGACGAGCAAAAGCTCCCATACATGACTAAATGGGAATCAAATTTAGACATTAACACCTCCCCCTCGGCGTGGCATACTGCGACACAGTGGGTGCAAAGATCCTCAAAATGCATTAACCATTTGGAACAGCTGAAAAAGGTGCATCTACGTTGGTACCATACGCCGGCAAAATTGGTGCATTACATTCCCAACTACTCACCGTTCTGTTGGAAGGGCTGCCTCCAGAGAGGATCACTGGGACACTGTTGGTGGCACTGTCCGAGGGTCCAACCTTTTTGGATAGCAGTTTTCAGACTCATTAGTGAAATAACAGGTGTGCACACCAACCCCAACCCAGGGCTGGCAGTTCTGAATTTGGGCATAGACTCGTACCCGCAGAATTTTAGGGGACTGATTGTGCAAATTCTAATAGCTGCCAGACAGTGTCTGAGCCATTCGTGGAAGGCCACTGAAGCTCCCTCTGGAGCCGAGTTATATAGTAGGATCGACCAACAATGCCAATATGAATACTGCCTTGCCCACTCCCTAAAACAAAAAACTAGAATTCTTACAATATGGGAACCCTGACTGTCATCCAGCCATGCAACACCTATTACACAACTATTCCCCGGGCAAAGAGCACCTAGTTGAGATAGAGCCGATGGAATTATAGCCCTGGCTCGGCTAGCCAGTGGGCTAAAGCATTGAGACCCTGACTGAGGCAGCAGTTTATGAGAGAAATCTAGGAGGAGTTGATTGCCCCGGCTGGTGGACTGGGGTTGGTAATGCAGGCAGGCATCTAACCCTGTACCCCTACTAACCCCCCCAACTTCCCCCCAACCCTACCTTCTTCCCCTCCCCCTTTGTTCTTGTTCCCCCTTACTTGAATGAAGTCCCCATCTTTCCTCCCCTCTCCTCCCTCCCCATGTTGTTGTGTGGTTAAAGTGTAAGGCAGAGGAATTGTAACTGGATTGTCTCGGAATATATTAATGTATGGAGCCCTCATGTGCGGGCAGTTGACAATTGTTCTCTTAAATTACCATGTATGATTTTGTATCTGCCGTGTTTTCAATAAAAACTAATTGGATTAAAAAAAAGGATACTAGACCTGATTGTTTATTAAGGAAAAAAAAAATAAAAATTCAGGTATACAAAGCCATATCAAGTTAACAGTTATTCACAGTAATATCAATGGTAAATATACAGTAATTAACCATCAGGAATCTATTTAATAAAAGAGGGGGTAATGATGAACACATATATAACCAGCCAATGAGGGTGTTAAAAGCAAAACCATATGTATAGTTGTCAACTTTAACATTAGTATATGCAGTAATGAGAGCTGTGGTATGCTGTGTAAATGGATGTTAAGGAGGTATGCATATACAGCTTAAAGAAATCATTAATATGGCCTATTGTGCAAAAATAGAGACATATGTGTCCACATAAATAGGGGAGGAGTGGTGATAAGAAAAGGTTGTTTTACCTGGATACAAGAAGATCTGTGTTCACATGTGACGCCAGCCCCGACGCGTACGTTTCGGTGTCACCTTCGTAAGGGGGACCCCCTGACGAAGGTGACGCCAAAACGTGCGCGACGAGATGAACGATTGCAACTGCAGATACATGAACCACTGGATTTGCTGGTCAGGGATGGCGGCTCTGAAATGCTGTAAGGTTGGAAGGGAAGGCGCTCCCAGCAGGGTAGCGCCAACCCTAGGCCTCTGGGATGAAGACCAAATCATGAACTTGTCAACACCAACAGCCGGCAGAAAGTCAGGATTATCAAAAAGGGTGTTAGAGGGCTCCATGCTTCAGACAAATCAAAATGGGCATTAGTTCTGTCCCAAATGAGGAGTAGGTCCCTTGTCAAAGGGGAGTTCAAAATGCTCTTAGGTCTTTTGTGTTTCGTGATCCAGGGCAGAGAGGTCAAGGTCCAATCTAAGAGGTTAGCTTCAATATCTACCCACTGCTTCGTCTCGGTCCCGTGAAACCAATCTACTACTCTGGTGAGTATAGTTGATGTATGATATAAGCAAAAATCCTGGAGTCCCGTACCTCCTTTTGTCTTTCGTCTCGTCAAATATTTAAGGGCCAGTCGGGGTTTACCTTTTTTCTACAGAAAAGCTGTCGTGATCTGTCAAAGTTGGGCAAAGAAAAGTCTGGGTAAGGCTATAGGAACTGCTTGAAAAAAGAAAAGGAGTTTAGGGAGGACAGCCATTTTTAAAACATTGATCTGTCCAAACCAGGAGAGAGAATGTAAACTGTAAGGCTAGGTTCACACACTGCGTTTTTTTGACGCTGCGTTTTTGTGCGTTTTTTGCGGCAAAAACCGCACAAAAACGCACCCGCGTAAAAAAAAACGCGGCAAAAAACGCACGCGTTTTGCCGCGATTTGGTGCGTTTTTTTTGCTGCGTTTTTGCTCACTGCGTCTTTATGCGTTTTTTATCAGTGAACAAAAAAAAAAGGTCTGATGTCATTTCCTTCTTCAATGCTTCAATGTGTTCTTCATTCTCCACTAATGTATGCAGAAGAGCAGACAGCTGCAGAACTACAAGGCTCAGCATACTCCATCCAATAGTGTATGCAGGAGAGCAGACAGCAGCTGCAGAACTACAAGGCTCAGCATGCTCCATCCAGGACTGTATGCTTGAGGGAGAGTCAGGGGGAGCAGACCTACAAGGCTCAGCATCCTCCATCCAATAGTGTATGCAGGAGAGCAGACAGCAGCTGTCGAACTACAAGGCTCAGCAGCCTCCATCCAATAGTGTATGCAGGAGAGCAGACAGCAGCTGTCGAACTACAAGCCTCAGCGTCCTCCTTCCAGGACTGTATGCAGGATTTCTTTGCCCCCCCAAACAAAAAAAATGACGTGGGCTTCGCCATATTTTTGTATGCTAGCCGGGTACAGCAGGCAGGTATGGGCTGCCCCCAACCCCCAGCTGCCTATTTGTACCCGGCTGGGAACCAAAAATATAGGGAAGCCCTTTTTTTTTTTAATTATTTCATGAAATTCATGAAATAATTTAAAAAAAAAAAAAAAGGACGTGAGCTTCGCCCAATTTTTGAGTCCAGCCGGGTACAACTAGGCAGCTGGGGATTGGAATCCACAGTGCAGGGTGCCCATGCTTTCTGGGCACCCCCGCTGTGAATTGCAGTCCCGCAGCCACCTCAGAAAATGGCGCTTTCATAGAAGCTCCATCTTCTGGCGCTGTATCCAACTCTTCCGGCTGCCCTGATGCCGGGTGGCTCGCTGGGTAATAATGGGGTTAGGGCTAGCTGTATAGCTGGCCCTAAGCCCGAAATTCATGGTGTCACGCCAATATTTGTCACGCTCCCCGGGTCCTCTGCTCCGCTCCCCGGGTCCCCTGCTCCGTTCCCCGGGTCCTCTGCTCCGCTCCCCGGCTCACCTGCCACGCTCCCCGCTCTCCAGCCTCCGGTGACCGTACTCCCCAGGCCCCCTGGTCTCCGCTCCCGGCACCCGACGGCTTCCCAGTCCCTGGCCGGCTCCCCTGCGTCCTCCTCTCAGCTTCCTGCCCTGGCTTCTGGCACCCGGGCCGCGCGCATGCGCATTAGGGCGCGCGCGCGGTCACTGACCCTTTCTTAAAGGGCCAGTGTCAATTAACAGGAAATGATGCACACAGGTACAGGGTATATAGGGGGTTAATGTCCAAGGGAGCGGGGCCTGTTCTTCGTGTTTTCCCAAGCTAGGAGTCAGGTCTCCTTGTGTTCTGTGAGATACTTACCTCTCTGTCTTCTAGAGCCGATCCTGCATCGCCATCCGGTCCTGCGGTACCTCGAACCCCGAACGCTGCCCATCTGCCATCCTGACAGTCCGTACCATCTCGGATCCCTGCGGTGACCCGTCATCTCGATCCTACGGTTCCGGACCCCGCCTGACACCATCTCGGCTTCCGAACCTGAGCTTCGTCACCCGGACCACCATCAGTGACCTCGTGGTCCCAGGGACTTCTCCATTTTCTCCCAGTGCACGGACTGTCCTGCTACCTACAGTGCTCCGGCTACCGGACTCCTTTCCCTCATCCGGGAGTTCGGCCCAGTGGATCCACCTCCAGGGTCTACCCGTCCATCTGGCCCTAACAGTAAGAACAGGCCATGGATCCCGCCGAAGCACTAGCGGCCTTGCATGAGGAACTCCAACGCCAGCGTGAAGTCCAGACCCGCATGCTGAACTTCATGACTTCCGTGGACACCCGCCTGACCACGCTACAAGCGGCAGTCACGTCTTCGACATTCCGAGCCTCCACTAGTCAAGCCACGACCCCCGCTCCCGTGGCTGCCTCTTCGGATGCTTCCAGACTGCGTTTGGCCTCACCACCCCGGTACGCTGGAGATCCCAAGACCTGCAGGGGGTTTATAAACCAATGCTCCCTCCATTTCACGCAGCTGCCACATCTATTTGCCTCCGACCAAGCCAAGGTCGCCTTCATCATGTCTCACCTAGAAGGCGAGGCACTGGCGTGGATGAACCCCTTGTGGGAGAAGGAGGAACCTATGACCAAGAACCTCCAGGAGTTCCTGCAGGCCTTTCGCAGCACCTTTGACGAACCCGGACGCGCCTCCGCGTCTGCGTCATCACTTCTCCGGTTACGTCAGGGAACACTGACGGTGGGTCAATACGCCATCCGTTTCCGCACCTTGGCTTCAGAACTCGGGTGGAATAACGAGGCCCTAACCGCCGCCTTCTGGGAAGGACTATCGGGTCGAATCAAAGATGAGCTGGCTGGACGTGATGTACCGTCCACCCTGGACGCCCTGATTACCCTAGCGACTCGAGTGGACATACGCTTTCAGGAGCGCTCCAAAGAGGTATCCCGTGAGAGACGTCCGGTACGGCATTCCTCGCCTCCACAGAAGCCCGCCGTACTCCAGTCAACGGCCTCTGGTGTCTCCATCCATGAGCCCATGCAGATCGACCGTGTGCGACAGTCTGAACAACGTCGAGCAGAGCGGCTCGCCAAGGGTCTCTGCTTTTACTGCGGAGAGGGCACACACCTGCTACGCGCCTGTCCAGAGAGGCCGGGAAACTCCAAAGCCTAGGGTTGGTAGGAGAGGCCACCCTAGGTGCTGGGACTCTCTCAGACCCAGTTACATGGACTGTGCAAGTGACAACGGGAGAGACGCGATTTACGACTGAGGCGTACCTCGATTCTGGGGCAGCAGGCAATTTCATCCAGCAGGCCACGGTGGACAAGTACCAGGTGCCTGTTACTCCACTCGCCAAACCTCTTGTGATCGCCTCTGTGGATGGGAGACCTCTCTCTGACACCATCTCCTGGATCACCAAGCCGCTTGAACTGCGTATCGGTGCTCTGCACACCGAGAACATCGCTCTCTACGTCCTCCCACATATGTCACATCAAATCCTGCTGGGCCTTCCCTGGTTGCGGACACACGAGCCTTCAGTCAGCTGGGGCACTGGCGATATCACTCGATGGGGGTCTTCTTGCCATGAGAGGTGTCTGAAGACCATACAACCCGTCCGGCGACCTCCGGTTCCCGAGTCCCTACCGGGACTGCCCTCAGCCTATTGGTCCTTCGTGGACGTCTTTGATAAGAAGGAGTCCGAAGTACTTCCGCCACATCGTCCTTACGATTGTGCCATTGACCTGCTCCCGGGAACTACACCACCTCGAGGACGGATATATCCACTGTCTCCAGCCGAAACAAGGGCCATGTCTACGTACATCACAGAGAGCCTGGCTAAGGGATTCATCCGGAGATCCTCCTCTCCTGCTGGAGCAGGCTTCTTCTTCGTTAAGAAGAAAGAGGGCGACCTACGCCCATGTATAGACTACTGGGGATTGAACCTAATCACCGTGAAAAACAAGTACCCTCTGCCGCTCATCCCCGAATTGTTTGATCGGCTCAGAGGAGCTCGTGTGTTCACCAAGTTGGATCTTCGGGGTGCCTACAACCTGGTCCGTATCCGCTCAGGGGATGAATGGAAGACCGCGTTCAACACTCGCGATGGGCACTATGAATACTGCGTGATGCCCTTCGGCCTGTGTAACGCACCAGCAGTCTTCCAAGAATTAGTGAACGATGTGTTTCGGGACCTTCTCTACGTCTGTGTGGTGGTATATCTGGATGACATCCTTGTCTTCTCTCCGGACCTCCAGACCCACCGAGAGAACGTACAACTGGTTCTACAAAGACTGAGAGAGAATCGTCTGTACGCCAAGTACGAGAAGTGCGTCTTCGAACAGTCTTCTCTCCCCTTCCTGGGGTACCTCATCACCGATACCGGACTGCAGATGGATCCAAAGAAGGTCTCCTCCATTCTCAACTGGCCTCCTCCTTCTGGACTGAAGGCAATCCAACGCTTTCTGTGATTCGCTAACTATTACCGCCAGTTCATTCCTCACTTCTCGGCTCCGAATGCTCCTCTCTCCGCCTTGACCAAGAAGGGGGCTAATCCAAAGGACTGGTCACCTGCGGCCGACGCCGCGTTTGGCGCTCTAAAGCGAGCCTTTGCCTCCTCTCCTGTACTCCACCGTCCAGAGTTAAACCGCCAGTTCACCTTGGAGGTGGATGCCTCCTCCTCGGGAGCCGGAGCAGTGCTCATGCAGAAGTCCTCCTCCGGGAAGATGGTGACGTGCGGTTTCTTCTCCAAGAGCTTCTCCGCGCCTGAACGCAATTACACCATCGGTGACCGAGAGCTATTGGCGGTCAAACTGGCTCTGGAGGAATGGCGCTATCTTCTGGAAGGAGCAGTGTACCCTGTCATTGTTTACACGGACCACAAAAACCTGGAATACCTGCGGACTGCTCAGCGACTGAACCCACGGCAAGCCAGGTGGTCCTTTTTCTTTGCCCGGTTCGACTTCCAGCTTCATTTCCGACCCGCGGACAAGAATGTACGCGCTGATGCCTTGTCTAGGTCTTTCGTGCCCGTGGAACAGGAGGAGGAGACATCTCAACCCATCATCTGTCCAAGTAAGTTTATTCCGGTGGCTCCTGTCACCCTGGCCCAGATACCGCCCGGGAAGACCTATGTCTCTGAGACTGACAGGCAAAAAGTGTTACACTGGGGCCATGCCTCGAAAACAGCCGGTCATGCAGGTCAGAAGAAAACATGGAGCGCTATTGTACGTCATTACTGGTGGCCATCCCTTCGCACGGACGTCGCCTCTTTTGTCTCTGCCTGCTCCTCCTGTGCCAGGAACAAGACACCCAAACACCTGCCATACGGCCGTCTTCTGCCTCTGCCCATACCCTCAGTTCCCTGGCAACACATAGCGATGGACTTTATTACGGACTTGCCATTGTCCTCCGGACACACAGTCATATGGGTCGTGGTGGATCGGTTCTCTAAAATGGCCCATTTCGTTCCTATGGCTGGACTGCCCTCTGCTCAGGAACTCGCGGACGCTTATATACATCACATCTTCCGCTTGCATGGCTTTCCATCACACATAGTGTCCGACAGAGGAACTCAGTTCACCTCCCGCTTCTGGAGGGCTCTCTGCAAACATCTGGGAGTGACTCTGGACTTTTCTTCGGCCTACCACCCTCAGTCGAACGGCCAAGTGGAACGGGTCAATCAGATATTGACCTCTTTCTTACGTCACTACGTGAACGCCCATCATGACGATTGGTCCACGCTTCTTCCTTGGGCTGAATTCTCCCATAATCACCACGTCAGTGAGTCCTCCTCCAGTTCTCCCTTCCATGTCGTCTACGGACTTCAGCCGTCTGTCCCATTGCCTGTATCCTCGTCCTCGGACATCCCTGCTGCTGATGCAGTACTCCGTGACTTTGCAACCATTTGGGACTCAGTTAAGGCGTCCCTTGCACGGGCAACCCTGCGGATGAAGAGACACGCGGACAAGAGACGCCTGGATCCTCCGTGTTTCTCTCCGGGAGATCTCGTCTGGCTTGCTTCCAAGTACATCCGACTGAAGATACCATCCTACAAGCTGGGACCTCGCTACATCGGACCGTTTAAAGTCCTCGGCAAGATCAATGAGGTCTCCTACAAACTGCAGCTCCCGGCCACGATGAGAATACCCAACTCCTTCCACGTCTCTCTGCTCAAGCCGGTTGTCCTTGGTCCCTTCTCCGCTGCCGCCAGTCCGGCTCCTCCTCCTATTGCTGAGGACGACATCTATGCGGTAAGAGATATCGTGGCCATGAAGACCGTACGTGGTCGGCAGTTCTTCCTGGTGGACTGGGAAGGGTATGGTCCTGAGGATAGGTCCTGGGAGCCCAGGGAGAACGTGGGCACTCCTCTGATCCGTGCCTTCCTGTCCCGGTTGCGGGGAGGGGGGCGTGGGGGGTACTGTCACGCTCCCCGGGTCCTCTGCTCCGCTCCCCGGGTCCCCTGCTCCGTTCCCCGGGTCCTCTGCTCCGCTCCCCGGCTCACCTGCCACGCTCCCCGCTCTCCAGCCTCCGGTGACCGTACTCCCCAGGCCCCCTGGTCTCCACTCCCGGCGCCCGACGGCTTCCCAGTCCCTGGCCGGCTCCCCTGCGTCCTCCTCTCAGCTTCCTGCCCTGGCTTCTGGCACCCGGGCCGCGCGCATGCGCATTAGGGCGCGCGCGCGGTCACTGACCCTTTCTTAAAGGGCCAGTGTCAATTAACAGGAAATGATGCACACAGGTACAGGGTATATAGGGGGTTAATGTCCAAGGGAGCGGGGCCTGTTCTTAGTGTTTTCCCAAGCTAGGAGTCAGGTCTCCTTGTGTTCTGTGAGATACTTACCTCTCTGTCTTCTAGAGCCGATCCTGCATCGCCATCCGGTCCTGCGGTACCTCGAACCCCGAACGCTGCCCATCTGCCATCCTGACAGTCCGTACCATCTCGGATCCCTGCGGTGACCCGTCATCTCGCTCCTACGGTTCCGGACCCCGCCTGACACCATCTCGGCTTCCGAACCTGAGCTTCGTCACCCGGACCACCATCAGTGACCTCGTGGTCCCAGGGACTTCTCCATTTTCTCCCAGTGCACGGACTGTCCTGCTACCTACAGTGCTCCGGCTACCGGACTCCTTTCCCTCATCCGGGAGTTCGGCCCAGTGGATCCACCTCCAGGGTCTACCCGTCTATCTGGCCCTAACAATATTAGACATGGCCACTATGAATTTCTAGTAAAGAAAAAAAAAAAACACAACACAGAAAAATATTTTTATTAGAAATAAAACACAACACAATTAGTGACTCCATCTTTATTGAAATAAAGAACCCCCCTCCGCAGTAATCCTGGGTCAAGGGTCCCGCGCCGTCCAATCCGGATCCAATATCATCTGATCGGTTTGCTGGAAGGCAAAGTGATCAGATGATGTGTCAGGTTCTAGGGGCTGAAGCACATCACACATCAGCTGATTGTATAAAAGCCGGTTATACAATCAGCTGATGCATCGGTGCAAAAAAAAAAAAAATACTCACTTATGTGCTGATTACCGGCAGCTCCTGGAGCGATGGGGCGGGAGTCTGATCCCGTCCAATCGCTGCAGCAGCTGCCGGTAATCAGGGATGAAGTCTCCTGACGCATCCGCTGATAGCTTAAACCGGCCGGGCGCCCACGTCACCACGATACTTACGATCACCTGATGCGTCAGGTGATCCATCGCCAGGTCCTGCATCTATCGGAGATGCCCCGGCCGTCTGCACACAGCCGGAGCGGCGATACCGTGAGAGGAGATGGGAGCGGGCATGGCACCGGGAGGCTGCAGACAGGTGAGTATAAGGGTATGTGCGCACGTTGCTTTTTACCTGCTTTTTACCTGCTTTTTTGCTGCTTTTTCTTCTGCGCTGTTTAATGCCAAAATGGATGTGTTCTTCTATTCAAAGTCTATGGGAATTTGGGTTTCTTGTTCACACTATGTTGTTCAAAATGCAGCCTTTTTGTGGCAGAACTTTGGTCAAAAACTCAGCTTTGCAGTGCAAAACCCAAATGGCAAAAACAATTGACATGTTGCTTCTTTGAAAAGCTGAGTTTTTGACCAAAGTTCTGCCACAAAAAGGCTGCATTTTGAACAACATAGTGTGAACAAGAAACCCAAATTCCCATAGACTTTGCTTGAATAAAAGAACACATCCATTTTGGCATTAAACAGCGCAGAAGAAAAAGCAGCAAAAAAGCAGGTAAAAAGCAGGTAAAAAGCAACGTGCGCACATACCCTAACTTTTTTTTTTTTTCTACTGTTAACTTTTGTTTTCGCAGCCGCTTCCACCTCCCGCTCAGACATGGCGCCGCACGGCAGCATACATGCACAGGACGGGAGGTGGAAGCGGCGGTGACGGTACCGGGAGGATTCACGCTTCTGTGTTTACTGACAGAAGGAATCCTCTTCCTGTACATGTCACTTTACTACCCACCTCCTGCGTTTATAGCAGCGTTTTTGGTCTTAGAAACGCACCAAAACGCACCAAAACGCAGCTATTTGTGTTTCTCATTGCGTCTTTCAACATCCCATTGCACTCAATGGATGAAAAGCGCAGTGAAAAACGCGGGAATAATTGACATGCTGCGTTTTTGTGACACCACAAAAACGCAGCTGAAAAAAAACGCTGTGTGCAGACAGCAAAAATGAAAACTCATAGACTTTGCTGCAGAAGCAAAGTCATGCAGTTTTCTGAGCAAAAACGTACCTGAAAACTGTGCAAAAACGCCGCGAAAAACGCACTGTGTGAACTTACCCTAAGCCTGGAGATCAGCCTCAATACGCTGTAGTAATGGTTTGTAGTTCAAATTAAATAGGTGTGAAGGTTCCGGAGTCAGATAAGTCCCTAGATATTTCAGAGCAGTGGCACACCATTTAAAGGGAAAGGCTTCTTGCAGAGAGGATTTAAGTTTAGTGGGAAGGGTGACATTTAGGCTTTCTGACTTAGAGGTATTAACCTTGAAGTTACTAACCACAGCATACTGCTCGAACTCCTTCAGGATAGATGGGAGAGACGTTTCAGGGTCCGCGATGTAGAGGAGGAGGTCATCAGCATATAGGGCTAGTTTATGAGTTTTTTTCCCTATGTAGATCCCGTAAATGTCAGGGTTCTTCCTGATGGCTATAGCTAGATGTTCCATCACCAATGCATACAGAAGGGGAGACAGAGGACATCCTTGCCGAGTCCCATTTCTGATATTGAATGAGTTTGAAAAAATTCCATTACAGTGAATCTTGGCTGTAGGGAGTGTGTACAATGCTAGAACCTTTTCTCTAAAGCTCAGACAGAAACCTGCCCGCTCAAGCACATGCCCAAGAAAGGGCCAACTGACCATGTCAAAGGCCTTCTCTGCATCTACTGACAACACACAGGCAGGTGTTTTAGCTTCAACATTTTCGAGATAGCAAGGATCGATTCGATAGTATAGTCTCTGGCCTCTCTGCCAGGTAAGAAGCCTACCTGGTCATTGTGTATCAGCAGAGGCAGAGAAACGCCCATTTTGTTAGCCAGGAGTTTAGCAAACAGGATCACGTCCACAGTAATTAGAGATATAGGGCGATAGCTTGAGGAGAACAAGGGGTCCTTGCCCGGCTTAGGGATTACCGTGATAGTAGCGAACAGTGATTGTGTCTGGAAATGATGGTCTTTGGAGATGGAGTTGAAGACCTTAGTAAGAAAAGTTTCCGTGAGAAAAGTTTGGTAAAATTTGGTAGTAAAGCTATCTGGACCTGGGATTTTGTTGGGGGGTAGTGACTTCCTCTAGTAGAAACGGGGAATCCAACTCATCAGCCGTTCCCGCTAATAAGGAGGGAAGTGGTGTGTCTAGTAGGTAATTGTCGATTTCATAGTACTTCTCAAAGGCCAAAGCGATGTTAGTGGGGTGATGCACCATTTGTTTGTCAGCTGTCTTAACCCCTTCACGACCATGGACGGATCTATTCGTCATGGATCGTGTGCCGTTAAGCCCTGCCCCCTGCCACGGGCAGGGTGCGGCGATCAGCGCACATATCAGCTGTTTTCAACAGCTGACATGTGTGCCTGCATGTTACGAGTGGAATCGCATTCCACCCGTAACACTAACCCCTTACATCTTGCTGCCAAAGTCTGGCAGCGAGATGTATATACGCGCGGTGAAGATTTTCACTTACCGTCGCCCCCACAGGAAGTCACGTGAGTGATCACGTGACTTTCTGTGGTTGCCATGGTAGCACAGGGTCATGTGATGACGCCTGCAGCTATGACGTTTCACTTTCGTTTTCACTCGGCCTGGAGGCCAGTGAAGCAGGAAGTACCTATATAAATGTACTCCGGCACACTAGTGAAAACATGAAAAAGAGTCCAGTATGGTGCTCAAAAAATTATTTTATTTTTTGTGTGTTCATATACTGTCCAACGTTTCAACCCTGTAGGGGTTTTCTTCAAGGACTAGTTTTTATATACAAAGAAAAAAATAAAAAAACAACAAAAAGTACAATGTCAGTTTCAATGTAATATACATGAATGGTTACAGGAAAGGAAACATATATTATGATCATAGAAATCCTGTTAACAGGATAATATCAACATGTATAATAAGCTTTCCATTGGAATATAAGTAAAAATCTCCCGTATATATGGTGTCCAGTATGATACAAAACATGTTATACAATAGAGCAGATTACAACGTACCTATGTACAACAAGAATGACTTTCAAATTAGCACCCAAAGTGGATCAGGTAAGTGCAGTAATTCTAGTGTCCACATATCACTATAATGATGAGATATAAAGTAATATCAATATATGTCAGTATGTTAGGGAAAAAAAATATGGAGAAAGAGGAAAAGTGTGGGGGGGGGGGGCGTTGGCATACCTGTGGCAGTATTTGATCCAATGTCAAATGTTCGGTATCACACCTTATTAATTGTGAAATGTGGTGGAGATGAGGTCCAAGACCGTCTATGGAGTGAATGGTACAATCATCAATACATGAAAATATGCTATATGACTAGCCAAGTGTGAAAACCTCAAGGGGGCGTACCTTAAATGGCAAAATTGGAAGGACTACAAGGTCTAGATGAATAACATGTGAAGCTACCTGTATAGGTCCGTGTTCAATTATGCTAAAAGCAAAAACAAAAGACGAGGTGTGATGTTATGTTAGAGGTCTCCTATGTGAGAGTGGAATAATATGTCAATTGTAGTCAATGAAGTGGAAAAAAAAAAAGGGGGAGCAGTGCAAAAGTGGCTTGCTGTCCTGCATTGATCATGATTGGTATAAACAAAGATGTCATATTGAGACAACAGGGTAGTACCTACAGAATCATAATTACCATGCAAATGAGATTCAAGCCAGCCAAAAGGAGAATCCACAAGAATCATATGGTACTGGCTGATAACAGAGACAAAAGCAGAAACAGATTATGTATGATATGAGTGGAGATGAAAATATAGGAAGCATTAAACACAAAGGGTACAAAAAGTATACTTTGTCGGGATAGGCACATACCTCCCTAGTGGGCATAGCATGAGACTTAATTGCCATGTAAATGAGACTCAAATCAGCCTTGAGGTGAATCCACAAAGGTTATATGGTGCTGGCTGATAACAGAGACAAAAGCAGATACAGCTATATATGGGTGAAGGTGAAAAATATAGGAAGCATTAAACACCAAGAGTACAAAAAGTAGTACAATTTGTCAGGAAAAGCACATACCTCCCTATTAGGTATTACATGAAAATTCACTATATGTGGAGCTGGCCAAAGGCTCTGGTGAGATAAAGGTATAGAAGTAGTTAGTTATACCTGGGTGTAATCCCAAAGTGTAAGAGGCCTGAGTACATACCTATGCAGATGGAGGACCTGTGGAGGAGCGTCAGGAGACGTGTCTATGGGTGGCCGTGGGCTTTTTATATAGTGGTGATGGGGGAGCGTCCACTTCCTGTTAAGAGTGGAACACATCTGTGACCCGCATGTGAGCGCATGCGTGTAGGACGCAATGCCCCGCGCATGCTCAGTATGACAGGACGCCACGACGTCAGCACGCCGCCCCGCGCATGCGCGGAAGGCCAAGCGTCCCACGCATGCGTGGTGCGATCTGGATCTGAGGCCTGGGCGCGCGTGCGCTGAGCCCCATGACCACCGCAAGCCCAGCGGGGCGAAGCGCCAGGTGATTGACGCCACGCCACGTGAGCGCGCGAAGGACAGGGGGCCCCGCGCACGCGCAGTGAGAAATAAGTGTCGCGAGTAGCTGGTGAGACCTGTAGGGGGCGGTGCCTAACTGTATACAAACCTATAGTAATGGAGTGAGGGATGACGGTGCCGGTAATAGCTAGGTGGCGTGCTGGAAGAATGGTGCTGTCAGGTGGCTAGAGAAACCTAGGGAAAGGTAAAAAAAAAGAATAAGGCTATGTGCGCACTAGAGCTTTTTACCCGCGGATTTACCCGCGGATTTGCCGCGGAAATTTCTTGAGAAATGTCTGCAATCTTTGTGCAGACATTTCCCAGCAAATTCTATGGTAAAAAAAAATAGCTGTGCGCACTGGTGCGGATTTTTCTCAAGAAATTTCCGCGAGAAGAATTTCTCGAGAAACTTTCTTGAGAAAATGAACATGTCCATTATTTCCGCAGGTACCCTGCGGATTTCGGCAGTACAGCCTGCAAAAATCCGCAGGGAACCACCCGCGGGAAAAACGCGGCAATTCCGCGGCTAATCCGCGGCAAATCCGCGTCAAATCCGCATGCGGATTTGGTGCGGATTTTTTCCGGAGGTCCGGAAATCTTTCACTCCCAGAAGTTTCTCAAGAAATTTTCTTGAGAAACTTCACATTTCTAGTGCGCACATAGCCTTAGATGGGAAAAACAAGCAAAAATATAAAATATATGCTAATCAGGGAAAAAAAAGGTTGGGATTAATGCGTCCTCATATATCATGCTCCACAACAAAATGTTATACAAGATTATAGACAAATACAGATTAAGTCAATTGCAAAATAAATGGATGTAAGACACAATTAATATGATTAAAATTAGGTAATATCAGCTCACCAAGCCTGCTGCAGTCCCATAATCGTCCTGTGGTGGATGATCAGCGCACGGATGGTCAGAAGTCACCAAATAGATATAAAATATAAATCCAGCGCAATCACATGGAATATTAAAAAGTTGTCTTCTTTATTGATAGTTTTTCATAAAATCCAAAAGGTACATGCAGCATAAAAATAAAGGATGCCCGGGTCAGAGCGACGCGTTTCAACAAACGGTCTGACCATGATTAAGACAGTTTGTTGAAACGCGTCGCTCTGACCTGGGAATCCTTTATTTTTATGCTGCATGTACCTTTTGGATTTTATGAAAAACTATCAATAAAAGAAGACAACTTTTTAATATTCCATGTGATTGCGCTGGATTTCTATTTTATATCTAATTAATATGATTGGTGTAAAGCAGAGAACTTATGTAATCACATCATATTCTCGATTTAACCCATAAGGTAATAGGGTTCTTAATGTGTGGATCCAAAAGGCTTCTCGCTGTTTGAGGATTCTGATTCTATTACCACCTCTTCTAATTGGAGGTACATGTTCAATAATCTGGTATTTGAGCTGGGCTACAGTGTGCCCATGTGTCACAAAGTGGTGCGGGATGGGTAGTAAGATCTGCTGGCAGCGGATCGTGGATTTGTGCTTGTTAATTCGGTCTCGGATATGTTGGGTGGTTTCTCCAACATATCCGAGACCACAAGGACACTTTATAACGTACACCACAAATGAAGAGTCAAAAGTCAGGTAGTCACGAATGTGGAATATTTTGCCAGTGTGTGGATGGGTGAACGTGTTTCCCCGAGTCAAGTTGTTGCATTGTAGGCAATATAAGCAGGGGTAGTTGCCTACTTTGGGAGTCCCTAGGAAGGTCTGACGTGACGTCCTGGTGGAGGTTCCAATGTCGGCTCTGACCAGATTGTCTCTCAAGTTCCTAGGTCTTTTGTAGCAGAATAAGGGAGGTTGGGAGAACTCGGACACTGTGGGATATGAAGTTTGTAGTAGTGGCCAATGTTTCGCAATGATACCCTTAATCAGTGGTGAAAACGGATGATAAGTGTTCATACACGCTATACGTGGTGTGTTGGGCCGTGCCATATTCTGTTGTGATGTGCGGTTATTGGCTATGTGGGCTGGATAGCCTCTGGATATGAACTTGGAATCCATTTCCTGGAGTCAGCTCCCGTTGTGCAGAATTGGAGACAATTCTTTCCACTCGTTTGTGTTGTGATATGGGGAGAGCTCTTTTCATATGTGACGGATGGCAGCTGGTGAAGTGAAGCAGGCTGTTCCTGTCAGTCGGCTTCACATATAGGTCCGTGTTTATCAGGCCTGTAGGTGAGAGTTGGACAAGGGTATCAAGGAAATTGATAGAGCAGGGGTCATGATGAATAGTGAAGGTCAAGCCTGTTCTATATGTATTGATCTCTTGAAAGAATGCCTTCAAGGAGGAGGAGTCACCGTGCCATATCATAAAGATATCATCAATGAACTTCCTCCATAACAGAGTGGTTTTTCCATAGGGAATTCTCGTAAATGTGAATAGCCTCAAAATGCGTCATGTAGATGTTCGCGTAAGGGGGTGCCATGTTGGACCCCATGGCAGTGCCCCCACGCTGTAGAAAAAATTGGTCTTCAAATATGAAGAAATTATTGTCCAAGACTAAATGGATCAAGTCCATACAGAAAGAACGTTGGGCTGTGGTGAATGAACCTTTTAGATCAAGAAACCAATCCACCGCTCTGATGCCATCAGTGTGCTCTATGCTAGTGTAGAGACCCCTGCCCTCCGCGCGCTCACGTGGCATGGCGTCAATCACCTGGCGCTTCGCCCCGCTGGGCTTGCGGTGGTCATGGGGCTCAGCGCACGCGCGCCCAGGCCTCAGAACCAGATCGCACCACGCATGCGTGGGATGCTCGGCCTTCCGCGCATGCGCGGGGCGGCGTGCTGACGTCGTGGCGTCCTGTCATACTGAGCATGCGCGGGGCATTGCGTCCTACACGCATGCGCTCACATGCGGGTCACAGATGTGTTCCACTCTTAACAGGAAGTGGACGCTCCCCCCATCACCACTATATAAAAAGCCCACGGCCACCCATAGACACATCTCCTGACGCTCCTCCACAGGTCCTCCATCTGCATAGGTATGTACTCAGGCCTCTTACACATTGGGATTACACCCAGGTATATTTAACCCCTTCTATACCTTTGTCACACCAGATCCTTTGGCCAGCTCCACATATAGTGAATTTTCATGTAATACCTAATAGGGAGGTATGTGCTTTTCCTTACAAATTGTACTACTTTTTGTACTCTTGGTGTTTAATGCTTCCTATATTTTTCATCTTCACTCATATATAGCTGTATCTGCTTTTGTCTCTGTTATCAGCCAGCACCATATAACCTTTGTGGATTCACCTCAAGGTTGATTTGAGTCTCATTTACATGGCAATTAAGTCTCATGCTATGCCCACTAGGGAGGTATATGCCTATCCCGACAAAGTATACTTTTTGTACCCTTTGTGTTTAATGCTTCCTATATTTTCATCTCCACTCATATCATACATAAGCTGTATCTGCTTTTGTCTCTGTTATCAGGCAGTACCATATGATTCTTGTGGATTCTCCTTTTGGCTGGCTTGAATCTCATTTGCATGGTAATTATGATTCTGTAGGTACTACCCTGTTGTCTCAATATGACATCTTTGTTTATGCCAATCATGATCAATGCAGGACAGCAAGCCACTTTTGCACCGCTCCCCCTTTTTTTTTTTTTCCCACTTCATTGACTACAATTGACATATTATTCCACTCTCACATAGGAGACCTCTAACATAACATCACACCTCGTCTTTTGTTTTTGCTTTTAGCATAATTGAACACGGACCTATACAGGTACCTTCACATGTTATTCATCTAGACCTTGTAGTCCTTCCAATTTTGCCATTTAAGGTACGCCCCCTTGAGGTTTTCACACTTGGCTAGTCATATAGCATATTTTCATGTATTGATGATTGTACCATTCACTCCATAGATGGTCTTGGACCTCATCTCCACCACATTTCACAATTCATAAAGGTGTGATACCGAACATTTGACATTAGATCAAATACTGCCACAGGTATGCCAACGCCCCCCCCCCACACTTTTCCTCTTTCTCCATATTTTTTTTCCCTAACATACTGACATATATTGATATAAAGTAATATCTCATCATTATAGTGATATGTGGACACTAGAATTACTGCACTTACCTGATCCACTTTGGGTGCTAATTTGAAAGTCATTCTTGTTGTACATAGGTACGTTGTAATCTTCTGCTCTATTGTATAACATGTTTTGTATCATACTGGACACCATATATACGGGAGATTTTTACCTATATTCCAATGGAAAGCTTATTATACATGTTGATATTATCCTGTTAACAGGATTTCTATGATCATAATATATGTTTCCGGGGGCATGGCCTGGCTATGGAGGAGTGAGGACACACTTCATCTCGGCTCCCTAACCTGCCCTGGATAACAGCCGACTATACAGCACCCCAGGTCCCTGGCCCTGGAATATGAGCCATAGAAAGAGAGGGAGATTGGTCAGGCATCGGTCCTCTGAGGCTCAGACAGCTAGCAGTGGCATACAACGTTTTTTCCCCAGGGCCTCAGAAGCTTCCTCCAGACAAGCTTGACCAAATATGGCTGCCAGCCTTCACAGCCACAAGGCAGCATACAGCCTGGGTGAGGCTCCACAGACCCGCAGCAGGTCCACTGATTTCAACCTGCGGTCCCACAGCGAGGGAATTTCCACCAGGGGATCAGCTCGGTCAGGAGACACAGTAGGAGGTTCAGGTATACCCCAGTCTCTGCCCTCCTTGGACACCCAGCACGGGAATGCAGCCCTTGGAGAAGGTATAAACCTGTCAGCTCCAGTGATCCTCCTTGCCCCTCCTCCCCCTTGCAGTGAGGATGAGATCAGTACTCCAGGAGGGGGCCTCAGAGATCCACAGCCCCAGCAGACATGTAACAGCTCCCTGGGGAGCCTTGATAATGGACCGGACACGGACATTGCACAGCCTCGGAACAAACAGCAAACACCAGCTCCTGCTACTGTTCCCCTCCTCCACCTCTCTCCTGGCCCTTTACTGTGTACTGCTATCCAGGCTCAAAGCAGTTTAGCAGCGTCTAACCCACTTATCCTGGACTCAGAAGCACAAGGTACCAGTGGGGGATGGGAGGGTGAGAGTCTTGGGGAAATGATTCTGATAAATAGCCCTGCTGTGCCCCCTCCCCCTCCAGTGCAGAGTCAAGGGCATCAGCAGCAGGGGGCAACCACTTACACCAGGCCTGCAGCCCTAGCAACCACAGCAAGCTGTACTGACGCTGATAATTCATGTGCCTCACTTGTCTTGACTTCCCAGGGGATGGAAGTCCTGTCCGAATTAAAAGACCTCCGAGCCCGCATCAATACCATCCCCTCTAGGGAAGACATGGACATGATTGTAGCAAGGCTTGAAAAAGCGTACCGCGCAGAACTCTCTACTTTACGCGCCAATGTGCAGAAAATTGATAGCCAGGTCCAGTTTCAAGCCAATAAAATACAATTCATCCAGAGCGACGTTTTCTCTCACCAGCAAAGTCTAGATGCGCACGCTCAGCAAATACACTATCTCACAGAAGTATTAGATGATGCCGAGAATCGAGGCCGCCGCAATAACCTCAGAATCCGAGGCCTTCCTGAGGAGGTAGACTCCAGAGATCTCCCACGGGTTCTACAACGAGTGTTTAACAAAATTCTGGATGCTCCCCCTGCTAATGAGATAGAGCTGGATAGGGCTCACAGAGCTTTAGGGCCCAGATCGTCTGACCCTAACCGTCCCCGGGACGTCATTTGCAGGATTCATCACTACGTGCAAAAAGAGTCCATCCAGCAAAAGCTCAGAGACGGCACCTCAGCTCTCTTCCAAAAGGTCAAGCTCCAGATCCTGCCGGACTTATCCCGCCTCACCCTTCAGAGGAGACGAGCCCTAAGACCACTTCTGGATCTGCTTAGGGCACACAACCTCACTTACAGCTGGGGATTCCCGTTCCGCCTGCAGGTACAACATGACGGCCAAATGCATATTCTTCGTTCCCCTTGGGACATTGATTCCTTCACAGCGGCCCTCCACATCCCGCGGATTGAGATCATGGACTGGTCGGGCATCCCTCCGGAGCCCGAGGGAGGCCCGCCGCGACATCGTTCCAGAGACCACCGTCAATGAGATAGATTAACTTTTGTGAAAAGAATCCCTGCTTCTCGGTTCCGTATAAATCTGGTTGTTTTCCTGAGTTATAGGGGGGGGTTCTATCTCAGGGACTTTTCATTTTACAGTTTTGCCAATTGAGGTTGTGGCGTTCTACATTTGCCTGATTTTCACTGATGTCGATTAACTTTTTCTTTTAGGCTGTATGCTCTGCTGGTGTGTGGAGACTCTTATGCAGTATGAGCCCGGGGAGTCCACCTTGAGGTCCCCCTGGCCCATAAACTTGGGGACCCAGATTCGAATCTTGACAAGATGTCTTTCTCCTGATTCTCCCTTTCTCTATGCTTTCTCGCTCAATTCTGCTTCTGGGCCAGGGCTAGTGGGCTTTCAGTTCTGTATTGAACACCTTAATCCGGGGCAGCAAGGGTGGCCCCTCTCCACTTGGTAGAAAGCCTAGCCCCCCACAGGGGTCCAACGTCTTTAGGACGTTTAACTTCTTTATCCCAGCTAGTGGACTGAGCCCATTAGTCCACATCTTTTTAGTGTTCTACTCTATCTCTACCTCCTCGATCCTCCTCTCATTTAACCTCTAATCCTTCCTTCTTTCCCTTTGTTTGTTTCCTGCTCTCTCCTCCTCCTTTGAATCCAATCTCCCTCCCTTTCCTCTCTCGTCCCTCTTTTCTCTCTCCCACCCTCCTTGCCTCCCCCGTCCCTAGACTAAATGCCTCATATCGTGGAGCAATGGCGCAGATTAATGTTGCCTCTTACAACACCAGGGGTCTCAACTCGCCTCGGAAGAGATCGCAAATTTTATTTGAAATGCACAAAAAACGTATCCACATACTTATGTTGCAGGAGACTCACTTCAAGGAAGGCCATCTCCCTGCACTGAAGGACAGGAACTACACCTCCTGGTTCCACAGCCCCAACCCGGCTTCCAGGTCTGGGGGGGTCTCTATTACCCTTCACAGGTCTTTGACCCACACGATTGTGGATTCCTTGGCCGACCCCGGAGGTAGGTTTCTTTTTCTGAAATTATGCATTGGCTCCACCGTATATACAATTGCCAACTGGTATCTCCCCAACAGGGATCCCTCTCGGGCCTGCGCCTCTATTCTGTCCCGTCTGGCTGAATTTTCTGAAGGCGTGTTAGTAGCTGGTGGAGACTCTAACCTCACACTGGACCCAGACATAGACACCTCGTCAGGGCGTCATTTTATACCACGCAGAAAACTTAAGGGCCTTAAACGTGACATTCAAAATATGCAGTTGGTGGATGTATGGCGTGCCCTATACCCCACCACAAAAGATTACTCCTACTACTCCCCAGCCCATTCATCATATAGCCGCCTCGACATAATCCTCCTGAGCCAACATGTCCTGACGTGGCAGGTTGGAGCGTCTATTGGGAACCTTTCTCTCTCCGATCACGCCCCGGTCTTTGCTCACTTCACTCCTCCAAATAGCTCACAGCGCCCATGGACTTGGCGCCTCAATGAAAATTTGCTTAATGATCAATTGTGCTGTAGTGAAATGCGGAGCCACATATCTGAATTCTTGGAAAATCATGCCAGCGACCCGACTCCTCTTCCGACACAATGGGAGGTGCTAAAGTGTGTAGTTCGAGGTTTATTAATTAAACATGGCTCTAGATTGAAGAAGGAGAGGTCTTCCCTTATCACAGAGCTCCTACAGCAAATTGCCTCTTTGGAAGCCGCACACAAGCAATCCCTTTCCGCCACGGTTTATGCGGACCTCACAAAGGCTAGGGAGGGGCTGAGGGACCTTCTCGATCAAAGGTACAGGAGACAAAGGGCCAAGTTAAGTCGATATTTATATGAGCATTCAGACAAGTGTGGGAGAGCCTTGGCTCGTTTTCTGCACCCCAGAAATGCTATTGGCCATGTTCCAAAAATCCAGACCAGGGGGGGGCCCCGACCCAAGATCCCATCCAAATTGCAAACCTGTTCCGTTCGTTCTATGATGACCTCTATAATTTGAAGGGGCAGTTTAGAGATATGCCGCCACAATCTTTCCAGCGTAAAGTTAACGAATATGTGCAGCAAACTGCACTTCCTCGGATCTCTGAAAGGGATGCGGTAGCCTTGGAAGAGGACTTTTCCACAGAAGAGATCCTCGCCATAATTAAAGCCTCCCCGAATGGTAAGAGTCCGGGTCCGGACGGATTTACCTCCAAATTTTATAAGATATTTGGTGACCAAATTGTCCCTTTCCTCACGAGGGTTTTTGGCTCTGTATCTGGAGACTCCCCCTTTGTCGCCCAGTCCCTAGAAGCACATATTCGTGTTCTACCCAAACCGGGGAAGGATCATTCATCTGTCTCTAACTATAGACCCATCTCCCTCATCAATGCTGACATCAAATTTTTTGCCAAGGCTCTCGCCAATAGACTGGCTCCACTTCTTCCCACAATTATTCACACTGATCAGGTTGGCTTTGTATTGGGTCGTGAGGCCAGGGACAATACCAACAAAACCCTTATTCTTATGGCGCGGGCTAAGGCCAGAGGGCTCCCTACGTGCCTTCTCTCCATTGATGCAGAGAAGGCCTTTGATAGAGTCAGCTGGGAGTTTGTGATGTCCTCTCTGCGGCAGGTGGGACTGGGAGACAAATTCATTGAAAGGGTCTCTTCCCTTTATAGGAATCCCTCTGCCAGGGTCAAAGTCAATGGGTTTCTCTCATCACCAATTGCAATACATAATGGTACACGTCAGGGGTGCCCCCTTTCCCCCCTACTTTATGTCCTGGTTATGGAACACCTTGCCGTGGCCATCAGAAACAATTCCAGTATCCACGGGATAGGGGTGGGGGGTGGGGAATGCAAGGCAGCTCTTTACGCAGATGATCTACTTCTGTTCATTTCACAGCCTCGCCTTTCCTTCCCCTCACTTATTCAAGAGTTTGAAAAATTCAGTCACCTCAGCAACTTTAAGGTCAATTACTCCAAATCCGAGGCATTAAACATATCTCTCCCTGATGCTGAGGTGGATCATATCAAGAAAAATTTCCCCTTCAAGTGGCAGGACTCTGCCATTACTTACTTAGGGATAACAGTCCCCATGGATCTCTCAAAACTATATTATTATTATTATTATTATTTATTATTATAGCGCCATTTATTCCATGGCGCTTTACAAGTGAAAGAGGGTATACGTACAACAATCATTAACAGTACAAGACAGACTGGTATAGGAGGAGAGAGGACCCTGCCCGCGAGGGCTCACAGTCTACAGGGAATGGGTGATGGTACAATAGGTGAGGACAGAGCTGGTTGCGCAGTGGTCTACTGGGCTGAGGGCTATTGTAGGTTGTAGGCTTGTTGGAAGAGGTGGGTCTTGAGGTTCCTCTTGAAGCTTTCCACGGTAGGGGAGAGTCTGATGTGCTGAGGTAGAGCGTTCCAGAGTATGGGGGATGCACGGGAGAAATCTTGTACACGATTGTGGGAAGAGGAGATAAGAGAGGAGCAGAGAAGGAGATCTTGTGAGGATCTAAGGTTGCGTGCAGGTAGGTACTGGGAGACTAGGTCACAGATGTAGGGAGGAGACAGGTTGTGCATGGCTTTGTATGTCATGGTTAATGTTTTGAACTGGAGTCGTTGGGCGATGGGAAGCCAGTGAAGGGATTGGCAGAGTGGCGAGGCTGGGGAGTAGCGAGGGGAGAGGTGGATTAAGCGGGCTGCAGAGTTTAGGATAGATTGGAGGGGTGCAAGAGTGTTGGAAGGGAGGCCAGAGAGCAGGAGGTTGCAGTAGTCGAGGCGGGAGATGATGAGGGCATGCACTAATGTTTTTGCAGATTCTTGGTTAAGAAAAGCACGAATCCGGGAGATATTTTTGAGTTGTAATCGGCATGAGGTGAAGAGGGCTTGGATGTGTGGCTTGAAGGATAGAGCAGAGTCGAGGGTCACTCCAAGGCAACGAGCTTGTGAGACTGGGGTGAGTGAGCAACCATCAAGTTTGATGGAAAGGCTTGTTGGAGGAGATGAGTGAGGAGGAGGAAAGACAATGAACTCTGTTTTGTCCATGTTAAGTTTTAGGAATCGTGCAGAGAAGAAGGATGAAATATATCAGCTTAACTACCTTCCCCTTCTCAACAGAACAAGAAAGGATCTTACCTCATACAATAGTAAAAGACTATCCTGGTTTGGACAAATAAATGTTATCAAAATGGACATTTTGCCTCGCTTTTTGTACTTGTTCCAGACGGTCCCCTTGGTTCCTCCTGCGGCCTTTTTCTCCAGCCTGCAGTCAGTTATCCCGCGCTTCGTGTGGGGAGGTAAGCGCCCGAGGATAGGCTTCACTACCCTTTGCAGACTTAAAAGCCGGGGGGGGGGCTGGATTGCCCAACCTTAGACTCTATCATAAAGCGGCTCTACTGATGCGATTACTAGATTGGCAATATCATGGGGCCACAAAGCAGTGGGTAAGCCTAGAAGAAATGGACCACGAGATCCCCTTGCGTTACCTCCCTTGGATTAGCTCGGGCTCCAGGGGCCAGCCTCTCTCTGAGGCTGATCTCTTGAGGGTGACATTGAGGACGTGGGATTTAGAAACCAAAAGGGGTCGTCTGTCCAGGGGGCGCGGTCCCCTCTCCCCTATCTTTTCAAACCCAGATTTTGCCCCGGCAGATGGGGACGATGTTTTCCTGTGCCGGAGGAGGAGCGGGGAGGAGGAGCGGGGACGAGCGCTTCTTTCACATACTCCAGGGATCCCCATTGCCCACATACGACTTGCTCTCTGCCTCTGCCTTGGGAGGGGCCATACCCTGGTTTGAATACTTCCAGATCAGGTCTTTCTTGACCGGATCAGGCCGGGAGGCACTTTATGCTGCCCCCCCTCCTCGTTTGAAAAGCTCTTACTTTTAGAAGAGGCTCCGGGACATACCCTGTCCCTGATCTATAACCTTTTGATCCAGAAGGGGGATGTGGATGAGCTCAAATTTGTGAGGGGATGGAGTAGAGACTTGGGCGTGACTATCCGGGTTGAGGAATGGAGGACTGCTTTTCTTTTCACTCACAAATTTTCTAGGGCTTGTTCGGTCCAGGAAAAGGGTTATAAAATTCTCACCCGCTGGTACCGCTGCCCTCATGCCCTACACGCAATCTACCCTTCAGTGTCAGATAGATGTTGGCGGTGTAATCACGAGAGGGGGGATATGTTGCATATATGGTGGAGCTGTAGCCTCATTAAGCCTTTTTGGAGTGGGGTCTTCTCGGCATACAATAGCATTAGTGGGGAGGCCCTCTCTGGTTCTCCACAAATCGCTCTCTTATCTATCCTACCGGGGTCTGTGAAATCTCAGAAAATGGGACTATTGCGGTTTTGCCTAGCGGCTGCCCGAGCCGTGATCCCCAGACACTGGAGGTCAACCCGTGCCCCCGCCTTGGATGAGTGGCTTGAGGAGATGGCTTCCCTTTACAGAATGGAGAGTCTCACTGCTGAAATTCAGTACGCTACTGAAAAATGTATTAAGATCTGGAGTCCCTGGGTCATGTTTTTGGATTCTCCGAACTTCAGGTCCCTCTTTGGGGCGAGTTGAGACTCTACCTAGATTTTCCCTGCTAGTTATTCCCGGCCCTTTCTTGCCCTTCCCATGATCCTTTTCCCCCTCATCATTCACTTTGTCTACTTCCCTCTTTCTTTCTCTCTTTATTTCTTTTCCTTCGACTGACCATTATGTGCCTCTATGGTATGAATGGTAAATCTTTGCTGTTTATGGTATAGTTTATGGATTTTATACTTTTATAATGGTTCAAGACAGAATGATATAAATGTTCTTAAATGTTCTTTATTGTAACAAACTGTATATGGCTGCAACCATGCAAAGCCTTTCATGTTTCATTGCATTCTTGTTTTTTTTTTTGTTTTGTCTGTATTTGGGGGTTTGCCTTGGTCTGCAGCCCTGCTTATTGTAACCAACCTTAATTTTTCAATAAAAGAGATTAAACATAAACATAATATATGTTTCCTTTCCTGTAACCATTCATGTATATTACATTGAAACTGACATTGTACTTTTTGTTGTTTTTTATTTTTTTCTTTGTATATAAAAACTAGTCCTTGAGGAAAACCCCCACAGGGCTGAAACGTTGGACAGTATATGAACACACAAAAAATAAAATAATTTTTTTGAGCACCATACTGGACTCTTTTTTATGTTTTCACTAGTGTGCCGGAGTACATTTATATAGGATCTGTCATTTTTCTCCAGAGCACCTAACTAACTTAGGTGGTTGAGCCAGGTCTATTCTACAGAGTGAAGCAGGAAGTGACCGTATCTGCTGTTTACAGCTGTATAGCTGAGATCTACAGATATGGCAGAGCGATCGGATTGCTGATCGCTATAGCCCCCTAGGGAAACCAGTAAAAAAAAAAGTTTTAAAAAATTAAAAAAAAAAAAAAGCCAAAAAACTAAAAGTTCAAATCACCCCCCTTTCACCCTATTGAAAATTAAAGGGTTAAAAAAAAAAAATATGTACACATATTTGGTATCATCGCGTTCAGAAATGCCCGATCTATCAAAATATAAAATCAATTAAACTGATCAGTAAACGGCGTAGTGGAAAAAAAATTCCAAACGCCAAAATTACGTTTTTGGTCGCCGCAAGTTTTACGCAAAATGCAATAACAGGCGATCAAAACATAGCATCTGCGCAAAAATGGTACCATTAGAAACGTCAGCTAGAGACGCAAAAAATAAGCAGTCACTGAGCCATAGATCCCAAAAAATGAGAACGCTACGGGTTTTGTAAAATGGTGCAAAACGTACGCCACTTTTATTGGACAAGCTTGTGAATTTTTTTTAACCCATTAGATACAACTAAACCTATACATGTTTGGTGTCTACAAACTCGCACCGACCTCAGGCATCATACCCACACATCAGTTTTATCATATAGTGAACACCGTGAATAAAACATCCCAAAAACTATTGTGCCATCACACTTTTTTTTGCAGTTTTTCCACACTTGGAATTTTTTTGCTGTTTTCCAGTACACCATATGGTAAAACTTATGGTTTCATTTAAAAGTAAAACTTGTCCCGCAAAAACAAGCCCTCATATGGCAAGATTGACGGAAAAATAAAAAAGTTACGGCTCTCGGAAGAAGGGGAGACAAAAACGGAAAGTGCCCTGGGGCTGAAGGGGTTAATCTAGGGGACATACGTGGTCACTGTTTTCGGGTAAATATGTCTCGCCAAGGGACCTCCATACTTATCTGCAAACTAAAAAAAAAACCTGTTGGGAGCGTTCTCTAAATTTAGTGTGGGCCAAATCGAGTACAGCTTTAAAAGGTCTTCAATCAGCTTAGTCAGTTTGAGTAAGGTATCCTGTTCAAGAGTCATTTTATGCGTTTGTTCCAAGGAATGGATTTTGTAAAGAAGATTCTCAATCTGTTTAGATTGGTTTCTCTTGAGTCTAGCGCATATGTACCCCTCTGACAATGCACTTCAGTGTTTCCCATTTGGTCGGAAGTGGGGTATTGTCATCTGCTTGATATTGTAGAAAGTCAGATATAGTCATAGATATCTTTTCCTTAACGTCTGGATCTAGGAGGAGATTAGGGTTAAGTCTCCAGTTCCAGGACTTAGAAAGAGAGTCAGGGGGATTCAGAGTCATGAAGACAGGGGCATGGTCAGACCAAGTCACTGGGCCGATGAAGTACCCTTGACACTATGGCTCCAAAGGAACTTAATAAATGCCTATGTTTTTTTCCGTTTCTTTAAAACCCTCCATAACTCCATTGATATTTTATGGCATATCTGCCTGGTTTTATTCTTCATTTTCCCCTTCCTCTTCCCCCTTCTTTTGTGGAGGACTTCTGGTGTTTTTGTTTTTTCTTATTATTTTTTAGTATTCATTTTACATTCATATTTTGTTATTTAGTACTCCTAGATCCTGCATTACATGATTGGCAGTTATCATGGAGATTCCACTTGAAAATATCAGCTCAAATCACCAGATGGATACTAATATCGTCGACTAAGAACATGGACATTTCCCCAGGATCAAATAACTTGCAATAATTATTATATCTATGGGATGCAATAATTTTTTACATCACTGGGGGCGCTGTTTTTATATGCTTATTACTCTAAATGTATATATAAAGGAATAAATACAATATGTAGTTATTATATGTAATCTGACATTCATGTGACATTTTGAGCATGTTAACTTTACCCCTATTTGATGTGTGAGACATCCCTTTAATCTTGACTTGTTCTTTATATATGGATGCATCCTGTGATTTGAATATCTTTGTGATATCCAGGCTCTTTGATCAGCCTTGGTGTCCTGCTGTGTTCCTGCGCTTTGCTTGGCCTCCTCCCTGTGTATCTCCTTCAGCATCTGCATGGGGCTTGCTGAGCGTCCGGTTTCCGTGGTTACCCACAGGGGCGGATGACTCACTGCTCTTTGATGGCTGGGGGTGGTGCATGGGGCGGCGGCCGCGCATGCGGCAATATGGCAGCCATGATTGGCTGAACAGTTTACTAGCAAACAAACCCATGGCTCCAATCAATTGAATGATCCAATGGACCATGCATGCTATCGGTTTCCATTGAAGAGATAGTACAGGCAATGTATTTTTCTTTTGTTTGGCTCTGTTGTGTGACAGGCAATAGGATTAAGTGAAATAATGAAGTAGACGTTTCCCACTTCCCATCATTGGCCTAATGGTAGGCTCATTGCTTGGGATGCAAGAGGTTGTGGGTTCAAATCTCAGAGAAATCCCTTGTACTCTGTATGGCTCCATTCAATTGCCAGGACCATGTGGGCTATCAGTTTCCATTGAAGGGATAGTCCAGGTGACATTTTTTTTCTTTTGTTTGGCCCTGTTGTGTGACAAGCCAATAGGACTTAGTGAAGTAACGGAGGTAGATTTTCCCACTTCCCATCAATGGTCCAGTGGTAGGCTTGTCGTTTGGGATATGAGAGGTTGTGGGATTGAATATCAGAGTGAAGCTCATGGACTCTGTATGGCTCCATTCAATTGCATGCACTAAGCAGTATATTAGCTTTCATTGAACGGATAGTCCAGGCGACATCTTTTTGTTTTGTTGGCCCTGTTGTGTGACAAGCTAATAGGATTAATTGAAGTAACTGAGGTAGAGTTTTCCTATTTCCCTATTTCCAGCAGCTTCTGATAGTCATTGTACATCTATATAAACCAGCCAGTACTAGCGAGGTGCTGAGCGTGCGAGTTGCTGAACTGAAGTAAAGTGCTGAATTTAAGATAAGTGCATAGTTTCAACACAATTACATAGTGGTGATAGCTGTAATTGTTGAATTTCATTAGGGAATTGGGTGTCTGTATGTGATTCTGTGAAAAGGGAAAAAAAAAAAAAAAGTTAGTCTTGTGATTTAATTAGTAGGATTAGTCACACCTGTTTCTAGAAGCTTCCAGCAGCTTCTGATAGTCATTGTACATCTATATAAACCAGCCAGAACTAGCGAGGTGCTGAGCGTGCGAGTTGCTGAACTGAAGTAAAGTGCTGAATTTAAGATAAGTGCATAGTTTCAACACAATTACATAGTGGTGATAGCTGTAATTGTTGAATTTCATTAGGGAATTGGGTGTCTGTTTGTGATTCTGTGAAAAGGGAAAAAAAAAAAAAAAAAGTTAGTCTTGTGATTTAATTAGTAGGATTAGTCACACCTGTTTCTAGAAGCTTCCAGCAGCTTCTGATAGTCATTGTACATCTATATAAACCAGCCAGTACTAGCGAGGTGCTGAGCGTGCGAGTTGCTGAACTGAAGTAAAGTGCTGAATTTAAGATAAGTGCATAGTTTCAACACAATTACATAGTGGTGATAACTGTAATTGTTGAATTTCATTAGGGAATTGGGTGTCTGTTTGTGATTCTGTGAAAAGGGAAAAAAAAAAAAAAAAAGTTAGTCTTGTGATTTAATTAGTAGGATTAGTCACACCTGTTTCTAGAAGCTTCCAGCAGCTTCTGATAGTCATTGTACATCTATATAAACCAGCCAGAACTAGCGAGGTGCTGAGCGTGCGAGTTTCTGAACTGAAGTAAAGTGCTGAATTTAAGATAAGTGCATAGTTTCAACACAATTACATAGTGGTGATAACTATAATTGTTGAATTTCATTAGGGAATTGGGTGTCTGTTTGTGATTCTGTGAAAAGGGAAAAAAAAAAAAAAAAAGTTAGTCTTGTGATTTAATTAGTAGGATTAGTCACACCTGTTTCTAGAAGCTTCCAGCAGCTTCTGATAGTCATTGTACATCTATATAAACCAGCCAGTACTAGCGAGGTGCTGAGCGTGCGAGTTGCTGAACTGAAGTAAAGTGCTGAATTTAAGATAAGTGCATAGTTTCAACACAATTACATAGGTTGACACAAGAACATAGTTTGAATTTATCCTTATACTTTTTCCATTGGGTTTCTTTAGTTTTTTTTCTCTTTATTTTTCTACTTTACTGTTGATCCCCATTTGATAGGTGCTCCATGGACAATGCTACCAGGTGTGTATCTTGTCAGATGTATGCATGCCTTGAGCAGCTGTTCGAGGGTGAATAGGTCTGCACTCGATGCAAGCATGTTGCGTATTTGGAAGCCAAGGTAACTGATCTAAATAAGCAGCTTGCAACACTAAGGGGCATTGCAAACCTGGAGAGGAGTTTAGAGCTCACTGAGCTTTCT
Organism: Anomaloglossus baeobatrachus; assembly: GCF_048569485.1. Lineage (NCBI taxonomy): Eukaryota > Metazoa > Chordata > Amphibia > Anura > Aromobatidae > Anomaloglossus > Anomaloglossus baeobatrachus. Next base: position 213,502,962 of record NC_134355.1, on the reverse strand, counting down.
CTGGCTGGGGCCAGTGATATGGAGGAGGGTGGAAGTGGGGAAGATCAGGACCCAGAGGTAGGTAGCTGGGTAACAGTTAGAAGAAGAGGTAGGGGGAAAAGTGTCAGGGAGCCTAGTCCTGACCTGGCACAACCTAGTAAATATGCCTGTTTGGCTGATATTAGGAATGAAGGGCCTGGACTAGGGTCACTACAGCAGGATGTTGCTCCTAGCAACCAGGAAAACAACTGCTGTAGGAAGGAGGGAAATAGGAGTGCAGCAAAGCCCAGACAGATGTTGGTGGTAGGGGACTCTATAATTAGGCGGACAGACAGGGTCATCTGTCGCCGAGACCGTGAATGCCGAACAGTGTGTTGTCTGCCGGGTGCTCGGGTTCGGCATATTGTGGATCGGATAGACAGATTGCTGGGTGGGGCTGGGGAAAACCCAGCGGTCATGGTGCACATTGGTACTAATGACAAAGTTAGAGGCAGGTGGAAGGTCCTTAAAAATGATTACAGGGAACTAGGAGAGAAGCTGAAGTCCAGGACCTCCAAGGTGGTGTTTTCAGAAATACTACCGGTGCCACGAGCGTCACTAGAAAGACAGCGGGAGCTTAGGGAGATAAATATGTGGCTTAGAAATTGGTGCAGGAAGGAAGGGTTCGGGTTCATGGAGAACTGGGCCGACTTCTCAGTCGGCTACAGGCTCTACGGTAGGGACGGGCTGCACCTCAATGGGGAAGGTGCAGCTGTGCTGGGGGAGAAAATGGTCAGACGGATGGAGGAGCTTTTAAACTAGGATCGGGGGGGAGGGAGGGTAGTGGAGCAAATAAGGGGATAGATAGAGCATATAGAGACAGGGAAACGGTAGGGGTCAATGAAGGATTAGGGGGGGATGGGACATACAAGGAACGTAGGGAGGCTAGGAGTAATAAAGGTGTTAATAGGATTAAATGTCTACTGGCAAATGCAAGAAGTCTTGCAAACAAAATGAATGAATTGGAGACTCTTATGTCAACCATGGATTATGATGTGGTGGGCATTACGGAAACCTGGCTGGATGAAAGCCATGACTGGGTGACAAACATACAGGGTTATAGTACATTTAGGAAGGACAGGAAAGGCCAAAAAGGTGGTGGGGTGTGTATATTTATCAAATCTAACCTAAAACCTGTGTTGTATGATGACATTGAGGGGAACAGCAACAATGTAGAGTCAGTATGGGTAAATGTACATGGGGAGGGGAATAATGGAAAAATGCTAATTGGAGTTTGCTATAAGCCTCCTAACATACCTGAACAAATAGAGGGTGAAATGCTGGAACAAATTGAAAAGGCAGCTAATAATAATAATCGGGTTCTTATTATGGGGGATTTCAACTATCCAGACATACAGTGGGACATAGAATCTTCTGGTTCTGCTAAAAGCTGTAAGTTCTTATCTACCATTCAAGACCATTTCCTCTCTCAGATGGTAGGTGAACCGACCAGGGGAGATAATTTGCTAGATCTGGTCCTGTCAAATAGACCGGATACAATTTCAGATCTACAGGTCCGGGAGCACTTGGGCACCAGCGATCATAATATGGTAAGCTTCGACGTAATATTCAATAGAACATTTCAAAGGGGGAATGCTAAAACCTGGAATTTTAGGAAAGCTGATTTCAACAAATTAAGGGAAGAGCTTAAATGTGTAGATTGGGACAGAGTCATGGTAACTGGGGATACCGAACATAAATGGGGTAAGTTTAAGGATATACTACTAGAGTCCTGTAAAAAACGTATACCCTCTGGTAATAAAATGTCCAGGAATAAAAAGAAACCACTATGGATAAATAAGACTGTACAAAGTATAATAAAACAAAAACAAAGGGCGTTTAAAATCTTAAAGGCTGAGAATACAGAAATAGCATTGCAGGAGTATAAAGATATCAATAGGCAATGCAAAAAAGAAATCAAACAAGCAAAACTAGCTACTGAAACAAAACTCGCCAATGACATTAAAATAAATCCCAAAATCTTTTATAAATACATTAATGCCAAAAGGAAAACAAAGGATAGTATCGGACCCTTAAAATATAATAACAAGTTAGTTATAGAGGACAAACAAAAGACTGAGATATTAAATAGGCATTTCTCATCTGTATTCACCAAGGAACTGACTGTACCAGGGATCATTCAACAAGTGAAAAATCAAAGTCCACCACCCGATATAATTAATTTAACACAAGATGAAGTACGCCTACGTCTGAGTAAATTAAACATTGACAAATCCCCAGGGCCAGATGGCATTCATCCACGAATATTGAGGGAATTGAGCTCCGTAATCGACAGACCGCTGTATCTCATCTTTTTAGACTCACTCGTAACGGGGTTGGTGCCTCAGGATTGGAGGATTGCTGATGTGGTACCGATATTTAAGAAAGGTAAGAGGGTAGATCCAGGCAACTACCGTCCAGTAAGCCTGACATCAGTAGTATGCAAAGTTTTTGAGGGCATTTTAAGGGATGACATGCAAAAATATATTGCAGAAAATAATATGATAACTGACAAACAGCATGGATTCATGAAAGATAAGTCGTGTCTAACCAACCTGTTGGGGTTCTATGAGGGGGTAAGTTCAAACCTGGATATTGGTAATGCAGCTGATGTGATTTATTTGGACTTTGCAAAGGCATTTGATACTGTACCACATAATAGCCTTATACTAAAGCTCCAGAAGCAAGGACTAGGGGACACAATATGCAACTGGGTAAGGAATTGGCTAAGAGATAGGAAACAAAGAGTAGTCATGAATGGTATGTTCTCTAAATGGGCTATAGTCAGCAGTGGGGTGCCGCAGGGATCTGTGCTTGGACTGATTCTTTTTACTCTCTTTATTAATGACCTTGTGGATGGGATTGATAGTACAGTGTCAGTCTTTGCCGATGACACCAAACTATGTAGGATATTAAAAACTGACCTGGATAGTACAATATTACAAAAAGATCTGGATAAGATGTCAGAATGGGCAGATACTTGGCAAATGAGATTTAATGTTGATAAATGTAAAGTAATGCACCTAGGACGGAGTAATCCTATAGCTGCGTATACATTAAATGGAAGTAAACTCGGGACTACAGAACAGGAGAAGGACTTGGGTATTCTCATTACAAATAAGCTGAGCAGCAGCACTCAATGTCAAGCAGCAGCTGCTAAAACAAACAAGATTTTAGGGTGTATAAAAAGAGAGATTAGATCCCGTGATCCCAACGTATTGTTACCCCTCTATAAATCACTTGTAAGACCACATCTGGAATACGGGATCCAGTTTTGGGCTCCACATTTTAAAAAGGACATTCAGAAGTTAGAGTCAGTTCAAAGGCGGGCAACTAGACTATTACAAGGAATGGAAGGCCTCCCATATGATGGCAGGTTGAAAAAGTTAGATATGTTTAGCTTAGAAAAAAGACGTCTCAGAGGAGATCTCATTTATATGTATAAATACATGTGTGGTCAATATAAAGGACTGGCACATGACTTATTTCTTCCAAAAACAATACTAAGGACCAGGGGGCACTCACTGCGAGTGGAAGAAAAGCGATTCCGACACCTAAATAGGAAAGGGTTCTTTACAGTTAGAGCAGTCAGATTGTGGAATACCCTACCACAAGAGGTAGTAATGGCAGATACTATAACAGCTTTCAAAAAAGGGCTGGATGATTTCCTCAGTACACACAACATTGTTGGTTATAAATGACTTAGTGACTAAATGTAGAACTGGTGGAGGAAGGTTGAACTAGATGGACCTAGGTCTTTTTTCAACCTAAGTAACTATCATTGTTCTAGTGGTAGGCTGTTCCCTTGGGATGCAATTAGTTGTGGGTTTGAATGTCAGTGAAAGCCCTAAAGGTCCAGTCACACTAAGCAACTTACCAGCGGTCCCAACAACGATAGGGATCGCTGGTAAGTTGCTAGGAGGTTGCTGGTGAGATGTCACACTGCGACACTCAAGCGATCCCACCAGCAACCTGACCTGGCAGGGATCGCTGGAGCGTGGCTACACGAGTTGCTGGTGAGCTCACCAGCAACCAGTGACCAGCCCCCAGCACCGCGTGGAAGATGCTGCGCTTGGTAACTAAGGTAAATATCGGGTAACCAACCCGATATTTACCTTGGTTACCAGCGCACGCATCTACACGTGCAGAGAGCAGGGAGCAGCGCACACTGAGCGCTAGCACCCTGCTCTCCTAGTTACAGCACACATCGGGTTAATTACCCGGTGTGTACTGCAGCTAAATGTGCACAGAGCAGGGAGCAGCGCACAATGCTTAGTGCTGGCTCCCTGCTCTCCTAGCTACAGCACACATCGGGTTAATTAACCCGATGTGTCCTGCAGCTACATGTGCACAGAGCAGGAGCCGGCACTGACAGTGAAAGCGGCGGAGGCTGGTAACAAAGGTAAATATCGGGTAACCAAGGACAGGGCTTCTTGGTTACCCGATGTTTACTGTGGTTACCAGCCTCCGCAGAAGGCGGCTCCTGCTGCCTGCACATTTAGTTGTTGCTTTCTCGCTGTCACACACAGCGATCTGTGCTTCACAGCGGGAGAGCAACAACTAAAAAATGGCCCAGGACATTCAGCAACAACCAACGACCTCACAGCAGGGGCCAGGTTGTTGCTGGATGTCACACACAGCAACATCGCTGCTACGTCACAAAAGTTGTTCGTTAGCAGCGATGTTGCTAGCGATGTTGCTTAGTGTGACGGGGCCTTAAGACTCTGTATGGCTCCATTCAATTGCATGGTCCAATGGACCATGAAGGCTATCAGTTTCCATTGAATGGATAGTCCAGGCGACGTCTCTTTCTTTTGTTTGGCCCTGTAGTGTGACAGGCCAATAGGGTTAAGTGAAGTAACGAAGATATGTTTTCCAACTTTCTGTCATTGGTTTAGTGGTAGGCTTGTCACTTGGAATGAGAGCAGTTGGAGTTCAAACCTCAAAGAAAGCCCATGGACTCTATATGGCTCCAATCAATTGGCATGGTCCATTGGATCATTCATCAGATTCCATTGAAGGGATATTTCAGGTGATGTCTTTTTCTTATCTTTGGCCCTGTTGTGAGGTAACGAATGTAGAGCTTCCTAATTTCCATCATTGTTCTAGTGGTCGGCTTGTCGCTTGAGATGTGGGAGATTGTGGGTTTGAACTTAAGGCCCTGTCACACACAGAGATAAATGTGCAGCAGATCTGTGGTTGCAGTGAAATTGTGGACAATCAGTGCCAGGTTTGTGGCTGTGTACAAATGGAACAATATGTCCATGATTTCACTGCAACCACAGATCTGCCAAAGATTTATCTCTGTGTGTGACGGGGCCTTTAGAGGAAATCCTGTCAACTCTGTGTGGGTCTATTCAATTGCAAGGTCCAATGGACCATGCAGACTATAAGTTTCCATTGAAAGGATAGTCCAGGCAATGTTTTTTCTTTTGTTTGGCCCTGTTGTGTGAAAAGCCAATAGGATTAAGTGAAGTAATGGAGATTGGTTTTCCTACTTCCCATCATTGGTCTAGTGGTAGGCTTGTTGCTTGGGATGTGAGAGGTTGTGGATTTGAATCTCAGAGAAAACAAATGGACGCTGTATGGCTCCTTTCAATTGCATGGTCCAATAAAACACGCAGGCTATCAGATTTCATTGAAGGGATAGTCCAGGTCCAGGTGTAGGTGTTCTTCATTTATTTGGCCTGGTTGTGTGACAAGTCAATAGGATTAAGTGAAGAAACTGAGATAGGGTTTCTCCATTTGTTATTGGTCTAGTGATAGGCTGGTCATTTGGGATGCAAGAGGTTGTGCGTTCAAACCTCAGAGTAAAGGGTGCTTTACACGCTGCGACATCGCTAACGATATATCGTCGGGGTCACGTCGTTAGTGACGCACATCCGGCGCCATTAGCTACATCACAGCATGTGACACCAAGGAGCGACGATCAACGATCGCAAAAACATCAAAGATCGTTGACGTCGCTCCTTTTCATAATATCGTTGGTGGTGCATGCCGCTGGTTGTTTGTCGTTCCTGTGGCGTCACACATCGCTATATGTGACGCCGCAGGAACGACGAACATCTCCTTACCTGCGTCCACCGGCAATGAGGAAGGAAGGAGGTGGGTGGCATGTTCCGGCCACTCATCTCCGCCCCTCCTCTGCTATTGGGTGGCCGCTTAGTGATGCCGCAGTGATGTCGCTATGACACCGAACGCACCTCCCCCTTGAAGGAGGGATTTTTCGGCGTTCACAGCGACGTCACTGAAAAGGTATGTGCGTGTGATGCTGCCGTAGCGATAATGTTCGCTGCGGCAGCGATCACCAAATGTGGCACGAACGACGGGGTCGGGTGCTATCACACACGACATCGTTAGCTATCGCAAGCGATGTCGCAGCGTGTAAAGCACCCTTAAGCCCATGGACTCTATATGGCTCCAATCAATTGCAAGGTCCAATGGATGATGCAGATTTGCAGATTCCATTGAAGGGATAGTCCAGCCAAAGACTTTTTCTTTTGTTTGGCCCTGTGTGACAAGCCAATAGGCTTAAGTGAAGTAAGGATGACAAGGTTTCCTACTTCCCATCACTGGTCTAGTGGTAGGCTTGTCACTTAGGATGCGAGAGGTTGTGGGTTTGAATGTCAGTGAAAGTCTGTGTACTCTGTATGGCCCCATTCAATTACATGGTCCAATGGACCATGCTGGCTATCAGTTTCCATTGAAGGGATAGTCTGGGCGAAGTCTCTTTCTTTTGTTTGGCACTGTTGTGTGATAAGCCAATCGGATTAAGTGAAGTAATGGAGGTAGAGTTTTTCACATCCCATCACTAGTCTTGTGGTAGGCTTGTTGCTTGGGATGCGCAGAGGTTGTGGGTTTGAATCTCAGAGTAAAGCCCATGGACTCTGTATGGCTCCATTCAAATGCATGGACCATTGAAGGCTATCCATTTCAATTGAAGGGATAGTCCAAGCGACAATTTCTTTTGTTTTGTTTGGCATTGTGTGAGAAGCCAATAGGTTAAGTGAAATAACAGAGATAAAGTTTCTAACTTCCCATCAATAGTATAGTGGTAGGCTTGTCACTTGCGATGCGAGAGGTTATGGGTTTGAATCTCTGAGCAAGCCCGTGGATGCTATATGGCTCCAATCAATTGCATGGTCCAATAGATCACGAAGGCTATCGGATTCCCTTGAAGGGATAGCCCAGGCAATGTCTTTTTCTTTTGTTTAATAAATCGTATAGACCTGGCTCACTATATATATTCGGGTGCTCTGGAGAAACAATCAACTCAACTCCAAAATTATCCCCGGCACTCCAAGAAGAAAGAAAACAATGTCTGGGTATCTTTGATGTTTTTTATTGTGTAATAGTCTTATCTCAACGTTTCGGTCACACCTTGACCTTTATCAAGAGAATATATCAGACTATGAGGCAGAGGAGTCAATATATGAACACTACTCGAAAAGGAGCGATACGAGTCACCACTCAAAAGGAGAGAATGATTGGTGCGTGTGAGCACTGTGACTAAACGATTGAAAGTCGGGGTCAGCCAGTCAAAGTCTTAAGGAAATCATGTAATGGTATATTACCAGGGTAGAAGATCACATGTCAAAGCTGTCCAATAGAGATAAAGAGTTTCAGTGGCTACCGTATAGGTACAGCGCCAATCTCATCCGGGAGGAGACAGCCTGTCAACCGGCGTGGGAAGGTGTACAAGATATAATATGTATCCGGAAACCAGTGAAACTGATCTGGAATTGGCACAAGTTATCCAGTGGGTAATGCAAGTCTCCTATACTTGCTTTAAAACATATAGCCCATAATGGCGCAGGTTAATATTAATCTATAAACAGCCGTGAGGAGGAATTGTATAGGAGTCCTTGTTAAAGGTGGTAGTGGGATAGCAGGAGTTATCCTGATTGCCAATATCAGTGTCCTATATTCGTTGCGGACTCTGAAATGAAACAGCCTGTGTGAAGACAATGCCCTGTGCAGTAGGTTATTCCCAGGGGGTTGCTTGGAAATGGAACGGTCAAAAAGACCCATGAGGAGCAAAGGGAACCTGTGTCCAGTGGAGAAAGCAGCCAGCCACTTTCTCCACTGGACACAGGTTCCCTTTGCTCCTCATGGGTCTTTTTGACCATTCCATTTCCAAGCAACCCCCCTGGGAATAACCTACTGCACAGGGCATTGTCTTCACACAGGCTGTTTCATTTCAGAGTCCGCAACGAATATAGGACACTGATATTGGCAATCAGGATAACTCCTGCTATCCCACTACCACCTTTAACAAGGACTCCTATACAATTCCTCCTCACGGCTGTTTATAGATTAATATTAACCTGCGCCATTATGGGCTATATGTTTTAAAGCAAGTATAGGAGACTTGCATTACCCACTGGATAACTTGTGCCAATTCCAGATCAGTTTCACTGGTTTCCGGATACATATTATATCTTGTACACCTTCCCACGCCGGTTGACAGGCTGTCTCCTCCCGGATGAGATTGGCGCTGTACCTATACGGTAGCCACTGAAACTCTTTATCTCTATTGGACAGCTTTGACATGTGATCTTCTACCCTGGTAATATACCATTACATGATTTCCTTAAGACTTTGACTGGCTGACCCCGACTTTCAATCGTTTAGTCACAGTGCTCACACGCACCAATCATTCTCTCCTTTTGAGTGGTGACTCGTATCGCTCCTTTTCGAGTAGTGTTCATATATTGACTCCTCTGCCTCATAGTCTGATATATTCTCTTGATAAAGGTCAAGGTGTGACCGAAACGTTGAGATAAGACTATTACACAATAAAAAACATCAAAGATACCCAGACATTGTTTTCTTTCTTCTTGGAGTGCCGGGGATAATTTTGGAGTTGTTTTTCTTTTGTTTGGCCCTGTTGTGTGACAAGCCAATAGGATTAAGTGAAGTAATTGAGTTACAGTTTCTCACTTCCTGTCATTGGTTTAGAGGTAGGCTTGTTGCTTGGGATGCGAGAGGTTGTGGATTTGAATCTTAAGCGGGCTTTACACGCTACAATATCTCTAGCAATTGCTAGCGATATCGTACGCAAAAGCACCCGCCCCCGTAGTGCAGGCGATATCGTGTGATCGCTGCCACAGCAAACATTATTGCTACGGCAGCGTCACACGCACTTACCTGGTCGGCGTTGTCGCAGTGACTGCCGAACAATCCCTCCCTCAAGGGGGAGGTGCGTACGGCGACGTCACCATGCGGCCGGACAATCAAAGCGGAGGGGCGGAGATGAGCGGGATGATCATCCCGCCCACCTCCTTCCTTCCTCATTGTGGGCAAGATGCAGGTAAGGTGAGGTTCCTCGCTCCTGCGGTGTCACACATAGCGATGTGTGCTGCTGCAGGAACGAGGAACAACATCTATAAACAACCATTAACAATTTTTGGTTTTAGGACGATCTCTCAATGGTGAATGATTTTCACCACTTTGGAGGACGTTTAAGGTCGCTGGTAAGTGTTACATGCTGCGATACCTTAAACGTTAATGAAGCCGGATGTGCGTCACTAATGACGTGACCCAGACGATAAAACATTAACGATATCGTAGCGTGTAAAGCCCCCTTTAGAGAAAGCCCCTAGACTCTGTATGGCTACAATCAATTGCATAGTCCAATGCACCATGCGGTTTATCAGTTTCCATTGAAGGGATAGTCCATGTGATGTTTTCTGTTTGGCCCTGTTGTGTGACAAGCCAATAGGGTTCTCCGTTTTCCTAAAATATCGGCCTGGCCTCAACTACATAGCGGCTGCGATCTGACCAGCCTGGTTGAGTCTGCAGATGCATGTGTAAGGAATGCTGCTGTCCCTCGATATAAAAGGAGTGATGACATGATCTTTCTAAGGGCACTCTTGCTCAGCTGATCCTTGATTTGGTCAATCCATACTGCAAGGGACCTTGATGTGCAAGTAGCTGCAATAGCTGGTTGTAAAGCCCCAGGTGAAGATTTCCAGGCATTCCTGAGGAAGTTGCTGCTTTCGTGTTGAAAGGATGCTACAAGGCCTTACCTCCTCCAGGTTTTTTTTTTTTCTTTCTAAGCCTTGTTAACAGCGACATCCAGCTTAGGGGCCTTGTCTCACAAGGAACAGGCTGCTTCCTCAAAAGGGTATTTCTTTTTAAAAGCTGCTGTTGCTCCCATTCTTTAGTAACGAGGGATTATACCTTATCAATGACTGGGAGGGCATTATGTTTTCTGTTTTCTAGGCGCTAAACCTACGATCCTGAACTATTTTTTTTTGGCTTTTTTTCAGGGATACCCAAATGGACCATGAACGACCTCTTCAGTCATTGTCTGACAGAGGGAGAACAGAATCCGAAAAATTACATTCCTCCTCGGCCTTGTCTGATTCATAATAAGCAGGGAAGGCAGGTCTGGATTTCTTAAGGTTAAGATTCTCCATTGACAATGAGCTAAGGGAATCCCTGACCTCAGCACTAATCAAGACCTCACCTGATAGGACTGTTTTTGGTAAAACCTATCATGACTTTTTAGACCAGGTACTAGACAGCTCTCACTTATACAGAGAGTGCAGTCCATGTCAGGTTTTTAAGGTGTATCTACTGAGTCTGTCCTGCATACAAAAGGAAAAACAGACAAGTACCTCTGTACAAAGCGAACCTTCACTAAGGTCACTCACTATTCAGGCGCAAGAGGCGGTATCGGGTCAGAGGGAGGAGTGGTCATCTGACAATTCCCCCTTGAAGGCACTCCTGCTGTCAGGTGTGTTGGACTTTACACCTTCTAGCGCAAATCGCACCTGAGATAGAGGTGCTCCAGTCTGCTTCACATCTGCTGTGTCTTTAAACACACAGCCCCGGTGTCACTTCCAAGAACATTCCAAGCAGGGGGTGTTCTCACACATGCACAGATGATCACACGCACGGCAGCCAGCCAATCACACGATGGCACCGTTGTACACACCGCCACTACCTCCTGTACAGCCACGCCGGAGCGTCCCTGTTACCTTGTGCCCCAGGACTTACCGGGTAAGATTGCGCTGTCGCATCCTATAGCAGAGAGTGTTCTCACAAATGCACAGATGATTACACGTGGCGCGGCTGTCCATTCACAAGATGGCACCAACCAACACACCACTGCCGTATATACAGCCACACCAGAGCACCTACGTTAACTCGCGCCCACAGGACTTACCGGGTAAGCTGGCCCTGCTGCATCCTATAGTAGAAGATGCACTGGTGAGGCGGCGGCATTGCTACTCACAGGTACAGCCCCCGTGGGCTGCTGTGGTGCGTCCTCAACCTCCCTGCCGTGGCAGGACCCATGTCTCTGCCGCTCGTCCGGCTAGGGGTGAGATAGTAGCAGTGAGGCGCAGTTGCACACAGACACAACCCCCATGGGCCCGCTGTGGCAATCCCTCAGCACCTCTGCCAGCTGCAGCAGAATCGACCGTCCAGGGCTGGGATAACTTGAAGGCTTCAGTCCCTATGACCATCTTGAACCGCCAATCAAGGAAGTTCCCCGTTCAAGAACAGGAAACCAACTGATGCGAGGAGAGGTGCTGCCCCTGTTTACCCTGTAGGTTTCCTGTCCTTGAAGGGCAGATCCCCCCTCTCGTAGTGCTGTCATGGGTGCTGGAAAAAAAATGTGAATTACACCTACCGGTATTTGGTAATTCGGTTTCCAGTAGTCCCTCAGGACAGCACCACAGGAGTTAATCCCCTTGACCTATACAGGGACAGGATCAGAGAGAGGTTAAAAGGCCCCTCCCACCTCCACCCTCCAGTGTCTTTTCAAGTACTTACAGAAGGATGGATACAAACTGTTTATACCACCAAATAGTAACTCATCTGCAAGATAAACCCTAAGGGGAGGGAACTAAGGGTGCTGTCCTGAGGGACTACTGGAAACCGAATTACCAAATACCGGTAAACAAGCCCAGAGGCACAAGCCCAGAGGCACGAGGCACAATCCCCGGAAGCCGCGAGCCAGTGAAGCCAAGCCATGAAGGTCAAGGCTGAGAAGCAGTAACACCAGAGACACCAAGCAGTGAGGCCTTCCAGGATGCGCGAGGCCGGAGCCAGGAGGCCAGAGCCGTGAGGCCGGAGCCAGGAGGCCGGAGCCGTGAGGCGCGAGGCCGGAGCCAGGAGGCCGGAGCCGTGAGGCGCGAGGCCGGAGCCAGGAGGCCGGAGCCGTGAGGCGCGAGGCCGGAGCAGTGAGGCGCCATCAGACTTACCCTTAAGGCCCCTTTCACACGTCAGTGATTCTGGGACGTTTGTGCTTTTTTTTAAACGTACCAGAATCACTGACATACGCAGACCCATTATAATGAATGGGTCTGCTCACACGTCAGTGATTTGTCACTGCACGTTTCTCCGTGCAGCGTACCCGCGTGTGCGTGATTGCTGCACGGAGACATGTCCATTTTTTTCTGGCATCACTGATGTTCCACGGACCACGCAGTGGTGTGGTCCGTGAAACATCTGCCAGAAAAAAACGTGCTTTTAAAATAAAAAACATTTTAACTCACCCGGCGTCCAGCGATGTCCTCTGCAGCCCGTTCTCCCTGCTCCTTCTGTGCCGGCTGATTACTGTTGCGCATATTCATTATGCGCGACACAACCGACCCGGAAGCAGCTCCTCCAGGGGTCACCGCCGGCCGGATGCTGCACCGCGGAAGCGTTCAGCACCATGGACAGCGGGAGCGGGCGCAGGTGAGTGAATCTCTAAGTGCAATCACGGGCCACGGAGAACGGAGCCCGGATTGCACTTAGACAACCCACGTGTGCCGTGATTTTCGGCACACGCAGGGACATGTGCGTGTTTTACACGCCAGTGAAAAACGTCTGTGTTTTTCACTGACGTGTGAAACGGGCCTAAGAGTGTAATTCACTTGTGAACTTCAGGATATACCTACTTCATGAGTGGTATCCTAAATGCCAAATTAGTCACACCTGAACCAATGAACTCACCTTGAGGTTCAGCAGGAGGGCAAGTTCCAAATGCGAGGTAATGTGTTCTATCCACATTATTCCCTCCTATAGAAGGAGTAAATCAGACAGAACCTGGTCTGGTGAGATAATAGTGGAATCAACTGAGTGTTATTAAACCACAACATGAGAATGAACATAAGGTTCCATCAGCAGGTAAATTCTGAACTCAAACATGAGGTCTGCTGATCCCTGCATAACATGAGGCCGCAACCTCACCATGCGGCATAATCTACTCAGAAGGTTCCAAGGCTAAACTTTTGTGCATGAGGCCCAGGGTTGCATAAGACATGCAGCTTGAGTCAGCCCAGAGGCCCTGCAAATTCCCAGTGCACTTACCTGTGCAGCCTCCACTGTGCTATGGCTTCACCCCTTCTTTCCACCTCCAAACCTTTAGAGGAATAGAGGAAACTGGTAATGCCAAGAGGCCTCCATGAAGAGAAGTGGCATCATGGGCAGGAAGACCACATCGTTGCAGAAGGTGCGCTGATGACTGAGGGACCTCTCTTCGAGAGGTGTTGGCCCCGAACCTCTTGACAGAGAGAAGAGAAGGCAGAGACCCCCCGATCTCCCTGAGTCCGTTTTCAGACAGCGAGCAATGGCTGAGGGACCTCTCTTCGAGAGGTGTTAGCCCCAGGCGACTTGACAGGGTGAAGGGAACGCCGAGACCCCCGATCCCCCTGAGCCCGAATGATGAAATTCCAAAGGATAAAATAGCTCCACTCTAGGAGCACCTCTCATGCGTCTGTCTCCTGAAGGGAGAGGAAAATCACTTGAGGGTGGAGGTGGGAGGAGTCTTAACTTCTCTGTAATCCTGTCCCTGTATAGGTCAAGGGGATTAACTGCTCCTGTGGTGCTGTCCTGAGGTACATTCTAGAAAAAAAATTTAGCAAGTGGTAAAACAAGGTCACTATTGCAAGGTGTGAGTTTTGCTGTCTATCCTTTCAAACTATTTCTTTCAATATAAGTCTGCATTTGACTGCATATATTTTTTCTGTTCACATTTGAAATATTATTCCATGAATAGAACCATGCCAGATTTGAATTTTCCCACTTAAATTTTTCCAGTTCCGATACATTCTTTATAATGTTGCTATTGGCCTAGTTGGTATGTATGGAGCCTGCACATAAACTAATTTTCTGTTCCAATCACCCTTTTAGCCACCAATAAGTTTTTAGAAATATTTTTACTTTCATGTAAAATTGCATCAAGGTGCCTGTTTACATGTGCTAAGTGGTATTTTGACAATGTGCCAGGTGTCTACTTTCAGAAACTATATTGGTTATGTGGGTTTAATATCAACTTTTAATTCTGTAATTTAGAATTTAACTTGTCCAGATCAAGTGCAGAAAATCTGTCCTCATGTTACTTGCCTTCATTCAGATCAAAGGAATTAAAAGGAATCTAGCATCGGGTTTTTGCTACCCCATCTGAAAGGAGCATAATGTATGGGCAGAGAGCCCAATTCCAACGATGTGTCACTTACTGGGCTGCTTGCTGTCATTTTAATGCAGTTGTGTTTTTTTGCTGTAGATCTAGCAGTGCTAAGAATCCCAGGCTGTGTATAACTCCCACCCATACAAGTAATTGGCACCTTTCTGTGTACACTGTATATGAGCAGAAAGCTACCAATCACTGGCAGGTTTATACAGAGGTCATGAATATACTTGACAACCTGGTAGCCCATTTACTAGACTTCTAGTGATTATCTAAAGATGATAAAACAGTGATCAAAACTACAGCAAGCTCCATAGGCGAGTGATACATCACTGCAATTACAGTAGGGTCTCAGCCTCTACATTAGGCCCCCTTCACACGTCCGTGATACACGTGCGTGTTTGGTCCGTTTCCGTATATACCGGAGACTCGGCCAAACGTGCACCAATGTTAATCTATGATTGTGGTCACACGAGCGTTATTTCATTATGTCCGTGTGTGCGTGTCCGTGATCCGTATGTGTTTGCGTTTTGCACGGATGCATGTCCGTTATCTGCACGGAGCACGCACACGTGGACACAATGAAAGTCTATGGGTATGTGCACATACGTTAGTAAACACGTATGCATCTACCTATAGTCCGTGTCAGTTTGGTGTTTTTATTTCTAGTGATGTCGGCTATTCTTTCTATTTCTGTGTATGTCGGTCAATCTCCCCGAGTCCGTCGGTCGGTCTCTCTGTCGGTCTCTCTGTCCCTCTCTCACAGTCTGTCGGTCAGTTCCCCCCCTCTCTCATACTTACTGTTCCCCGATCACCGGCGCGGCGCTGCACGGCATTCACACTGCTGCGGCGGCTTTTACTATTTTGAAAAAGCCGGCCGCTCATTAAACAATCTCCTATTCCCTGCTTTCCCCGCCCACCGGCGCCTATGATTGGTTGCAGTGAGACATGCCCCCACACTGAGTGACAGGTGCCTCACTGCACCCAATCACAGCAGCCGGTGGGCGTGTCTATACTGTGCACTAAAATAAATAAATAATTAAAAAAAAACGGCGTGCGGTCCCCCCAATTTTAATGCCAGCCAGATAAAGCCATACGGCTGAAGGCTGGTATTCTCAGGATGGGGAGCTCCACGTTATGGGGAGCCCCCCAGCCTAACAATATCAGTCAGCAGCCGCCCAGAATTGCCGCATACATTATATGCGACAGTTCTGGGGCTGTACCCGGCTCTTCCCGATTTGCCCTGGTGCTTTGGCAAATCGGGGTAATAAGGAGTTAATGGCAGCCCATAGCTTCCACTAAATCCTAGATTAATCATGTCAGGAGTCTCCCCGAGATTCCTTTCATGATTAATCTGTAAATTACAGTAAATAAACACACACACACCAGAAAAAATCCTTTATTAGAAATAAAAAACACACACATATACCCTGGTTCAACAATTTAATCAGCCCGAAAAAGCCCTCCATGTCCGGAGTCATCCAGGATGCTCCAGCATCGCTTCCAGCCCTGCTGCATGAAGGTGACCGGAGCTGCAGAAGACACCGCCGCTCCCGATTACTTATTACCCCGATTTGCCAAAGCACCAGGGCAAATCGGGAAGAGCCGGGTACAGCCCCAGAACTGTCGCATATAATGTATGCGGCAATGCTGGGCGGCTGCTGACTGATATTGTTAGGGTGGGGGGCTCCCCATAACGTGGAGCTCCCCATCCTGAGAATACCAGCCTTCAGCCGTATGGCTTTATCTGGCTGGCATTAAAATTGGGGGGGACCGCACGCCGTTTTTTCTTTTAATTATTTATTTATTTTACTGCACAGTATAGACACGCCCACCGGCTGCTGTGATTGGGTGCAGTGAGGCACCTGTCACTCAGTGTGGGGGCGTGTCTCACTGCAACCAATCATAGGCGCCGGTGGGCGGGGAAAGCAGGGAATAGGAGATTGTTTAATGAGCGGCCAGCTTTTACAAAATAGTAAAAGCCGCCGCAGCAGTGTGAATGCCGTGCAGCGCCGCGCCGGGGATCGAGGAACGGTGAGTATGAGAGAGGGGGGAAACTTCAGTCACTCGGGGGATTAGCGGTCACTGGTGAATCCTTCACAGGTGACCGCTAATCAGTACTCGACACAGACAGAGCCGCGGTATGAGGATGAAGTCGGGTGAAGTTCACCCGAGTTCATTCTCATCGCGCAACTCTGTCTGCTGTCAGCCGACATTTATAAACGACATTGTGCATCACACACACGGACATTCCACACGGACATTCCACATACACGTTAATTCCACACGCACACACGGACGTTCTACACACAAACACGGCTAGCATACGCAATTCACACAGGTGCCACACGGACCATAAAAACGGACACAAAAACGGGACACGGACCCGAAAAACGGCCCGTAACACACGTGCGTGTTTTTCACGGACGTGTGAAGGGGGCCTTAAACTGTGCTCAAGTTAGGTGACAAAAATCTGGTGACAGATTCCCTTTAAAAGCATACAAGCCCTACACTGTTTGGGACAGACACAAATTACACTACAACTGTAAAAAAAAGCTTTCTTCCATCAGTGGAAAGTGGGAGGGATAGAAATATACGGTTTCTCTCCCCCACACAACTTTTTTGTGTCTTGTTAGTTCAGCAACATTGCTACAAAATGTGAAATCTCTTCAGGGGGGAACTTGAGTATATTTGTGACATACTTTGTAACTTTTTAGAAAAGATGCAAATTAAGATTCAGATGAAAACATCTGAAAACGAGATCTCTGCTCAAAGTGGCAAATAAAACTAATAATAATAATAATAATAATAATAATACACAACAGCAACAAACCTAAGCGCAAAATAGATTTTAACCCCTTAGTGACGGAGCTAATTTTCACCTTAAGGACCAGACCAAATTTTGCAATTCTGACCAGTGTCACTTCATGAGGTTATAACTCTGGAACGCTTCAACAGATCCCGGTAATTCTGAGATTGTTTTTTCGTGACATATTGGATTTCATGTTAGTACAAAATTTTTGACAATATTTTTTGGGTTTCTTTATAAAAAAAAAAAAAAAAATGAATTTTGCAAAAATTTGCAATTTTTAACTTTTGAATTTTTATACCGTTAAATCAGAAAGTTCTGTGACAAAAAATAGTTAATAAATAACATTTCTCACATGTCTACTTTACATAAGCACAATTTTGGAAACAACATTTTTTTGTTAGGAAGTTAGAAGAGTTCAAAGTTTGAGCAATTTCTCATTTTTACATCAAAATTTACAAACCATTTTTTAGGGACCACATCACATTTGAAGTGACTTTGAGAAGCCTAGGTGACAGAAAATACCCAAAAGTGACCCCATTCTAAAAACTGCACCCCTCAAACTACTCAAAAACACATCCGAGAAGTTTATTAACCCTTCAAGTGCATCACAGGAACTAAAGCAATACGGAATGAAAAAAAGCAAAAAATGAAATTTTACCTAAAAATGTTGCTCTACTCCAAATTTATTCACGTTTAGAAGAAATAACACAACAAAATGGACCCAAAAACTTGTTACCCACTTTCTTATGAGCGTGCCGATACCCCACATGTGGTCAGAAACCTCTATTTTGACAAATGGGAGGGCTCAATATAGAAGGAGCAATATTTGAATTTTGGAAAGCAAACTTGGCTGAAATAGATTGCGGGCACCATGTTGCATTTACAGGTCCGCTAAGGGAGGGTTCCCCAACTCCAGTCCTCAAGGCCCACCAACAGTGCATGTTTTCAGGATTTCCTTAGCATTGCACTGCTGTTGGAACCAGCACCTGTGCAATACTAAGGAAATCCCAAAAATCTGCACTGTTGGTGGGCCTTGAGGACTGGAGTTGGGGACCTCTGCGCTAAGGTACCTAAACAGCAGAAACCCCTCACAAGTGATGCCATTTTGGAAACTGGACCTCTCAAGGCTTCTATCTAGGGGTATAGTGAGCATTTTGCACCCACATGTACTTCACAGATTTTGATAACATTACGTTGTCATATTGAAAATTTTCATTTTTTTTCTCAAAAATGTTGTTTTAGCATCAATTTTCTCACTTTTTCAAGAGGTAATTCCAAAAATTGGACCCAACGTTTGTTACCCATTTTCTTATGAGTATGTGGATACCTCACATGTGGACACAAACCTTTGTTTGGGCAATTGGGAGGGCTTGGAATGAAAGGAGCAATATTTGAATTTTGGAAAGGAAGTTTGGCTGAAAATGTGCGGGCACCACGTCGCATTTGTAGGGCCCCTAAGGTGCGTAAATAGCAGAAACCCCCACAAGTGACCCCATTTTGGAAACTAAGCCCCTCAATGAATTTATCTAGATGTTTGGTGAGTACCCTGAACCCCCAGGTGCTTCACAGAATTTTATAACGTTGAGCCATGAAAATAAAAAATAAAATTTTACCACAAAATTGTTACTTCAACCAGGTATCTTTTTCTCCCAAGGGTAAAAGGAAAAAAAATCACCATGAAATTTATTGTGGAATTTCTCCTGAGTTTGGCAATACCTTATATGTGGTGGAAATCAACAGTTTGGGCGCACGGCAGGGCTCGGAAGGGACGGAGTGCCATTTGACTGCAAAATTGGCTGGAATCAATAGCGGACCCCATGTTGCGTTTAGAGAGCCCCTGAGGTGCCTATACAGTGAAGCTCCCCAACATGTGGCCTTATTTTGAAAAATAGACCCCTCAAGGAATTTATCTAGATGTTTGGTGAGTACCCTGAACCCCTGGGTGCTTCACAGAATTTTATAACATTGAGCCATGAAAATAATAAAAAAAAAAAAAAGTTACCACAAAATTGTTACTTCAACCAGGTAGCTTTTTTTCCACAGAAGTAACAGGAAAAAAAATGCACCATAAAATGTATTGTGCAATTTCTCCTGAGTACACTGACATCTCATATGTGGTGGAAATCAACAGTTTGGGTGCACGGCAGGGCTCGGAAGGAAAGAGCGCTATTTGACTTCAAAATTGGCAGGAATCATTAGTGAACGCCATGTTGCGTTTGGAGACCCCATGAGGTACCTAAACAGTGGAGCTCCCCCACAAGTGACCCCATTCCAGAAACTAGACCTCTCAAGAATTTAATCTAGGGGTATAGTGTGCATTTAGATCCCACAGGTACTTCATAGAATTTGATAACCTTAGGTAGACATATTGAAAATTTTAATTTTTTTCAGAAAAATGTTGCTTTAGCACCAAATTCCTCCTTTTTTCAAGAGGAAATACCAAGAAATGGACCACACAGTTTGTTATGCAATTTGTTATGAGCGCAGTGATACCCCATATGTGGCAAAAAAACCCCTTTGTTTGGACAAACAGTAAAGCTCAGAACGAAAAAGGAGCATGATTTGAATTTTGTAAAAGTTGAAATAAATTGTAGGCACCATGTCGCATTTGCAGAGCCCCTAGGGCACCTATACAGCAGAAACCCCCATAAGTGACCCCATTTTGGAAACTAGACCCTTCAAGCACTTTATTCAGGGGTATCGTGAGAATTTTGAATCTACAGGTACTTCACAAAAATGTTGCTGTAGCGCCAAATTTCTCACTTTTAGGCTACCTGCCCACAATCCGGCGACACTGTCTAGGATGCAGTGCCAGCCCACCTGCGGAGATGTATGTGCTGTCCACGGGAGAACACAGCTGCCTGTGCATACAATCCGGGTTTGGGCTGCTGCGGACTTTATTCTCCCTCCGAACAGTTTAGTCTCTGCATCATAAATCGACATCCTGCTGCTCACGAAGCCGCACCGCAGGTCAGTATATGCTGCAGAGAAAAGAAGTGATGTGGGCAGGAGATTTCTAAGAATCCTTCCTCTGTGCTTGTACTGCACAACGCAGCGTTATGGACGCAGTGAAAACACTCTGCCTCCAAAATGCTGCAAATCCTGATTGTGGGCACATAGCCTAAAGAGCTAGGATGGATGGATGCATAGATGTCTAACACATGTATAATGTCCCACCCCCTGCATATTCTAAGCTGGTGCCAATTAGTGACTTTCATTGTATTGTGCCTTGTATTTAGCCCAAATATAAATTATTAAAAAAACACGACGTGGGGTCCCCCCCCTTTTTGATAGCAAGCTAGAGTAAAGCAGACGGTTGCAGCCTGTAGATCACAGCTGGCAGTTTTACCTTGGCAGGTGATCCAATTTGGAGGTCACCTCAGGCTGGTTTTATAAATATTTAGAAATAATAAAAAAAAGAAAAAAAAAAGGGGGGTACCCCTCAAATTGGATTACCAGCCAAGATAAAGCAGACAGCTGTGATCTGATATTATCAGGGTGGGAAGGGCCATGGTTATTTGGCCTTTCCCAGCCTAAAAATAGCAGGCCCCAGCCGCCCCAGAAGTGGCGCATGCATTGGATGTGCCAATCCTGGCGCTTCTCCCCAGCTCATCCCGTGCCCTGGTGCGGTGGCAAACGGGGTAATATACGAGGTTGATACCAGCTGTAATGTCACCTGGCATCAAGCCCTGGGGTTAGTGATACAAAGAGGTTAACTCGGGCACACTCAAAGATGAAAGTCTGAGACAAAATGATGCTTGAAAATCAATTTGCTTGTTTTTATTGGTACAAAGGTCAAAAAGAATTCAATTCTAACGTTTCGGCCTTAACACATAGGCCTTCGTCAGAGATAATCTATATGGTCATAAGAAATATACACGTGTATTTCCCATATATAGGAGATCCAGATAGAGAATTTTAGTTGCCTTTGCTGTTGACCAATGCTAGTATGCCAAGGGGAGGGAATGAGGGCAAGTAATCCAAAGATGTTATCAGAATTAGGAAATCCACTACAAGGTACCAATGGGTATCTTATAGCGAGAGTTACAAAAGAGTGCCGGCGTAGATAGTGTCCTCACAACAAAGAGGAAAGTGGTAACCACCAGTAGCCGCGTATGAGAATCGCTCAGATGTAGATTGGCACAGATCTACGTGAGTGTGCTGGTGATAGTGAAATCCTCACAACTGACAGGGCAGTATATGCTTGGTATATTGACATATGGTAACCGCACAGAAGTGAATTGGCATCTATCTTGGACACTATCTACGCCGGCACTCTTTTGTAACTCTCGCTATATGATACCCATTGGTACCTTGTAGTGGATTTCATAATTCTGATAACATCTTTGGATTACTTGCCCTCATTCCCTCCCCTTGGCTTACTAGCATTGGTCAACAGCAAAGGCAACTAAAAAAGAGAATTTTGTTACTTACCGTAAATTCTTTTTCTTATAGTTCCGTATTGGGAGACCCAGACCATGGGTGTTTAGCTTCTGCCTCCGGAGGACACACAAAGTACTACACCTAAAAGTGTAGCTCCTCCCTCTGAGCTTATACACCCCCTGGTAGCCAGTTTAGTGCAAAAGCTGAAGGAGAATAACCACCCACAAGTAGAACAGAGTAAGAACCGGAACAACCGGAGACTCTGTCCACGACAACAGCCGGTGATAACACACGAAACAAGAAAATTGCCAACAGGCAACAGGGAGGGTGCTGGGTCTCCCAATACGGAACTATAAGAAAAAGAATTTACGGTAAGTAACAAAATTCTCTTTTTCTTTATCGTTCCTTTGGGAGACCCAGACCATGGGACGTTCCAAAGCTGTCCCTGGGTGGGAATAAACAGAAAAAACTAAGAAGTAGGCGGAGCCTAACTTCACAAGTGGGCGACAGTCGCCTGAAGGATGCGTCTGCCCAAGCTCGCATCTGCCGAAGCATGAGCATGCACTTGGTAGTGCTTCGAAAAAGGTATGCAGGCTAGTCCAAGTGGCAGCCTGACAGACTTGTTGAGCCGTAGCCTGGTGCCTAAAAGCCCAAGAGGCACCGACAGCTCTGGTCGAGTGTGCTTTGATCCCCAGCGGGGGAGGCACCTGAGTACTCTGGTAGGCGTCCGAAATGGTCGATCTAATCCAACGGGCCAAGGTCGGCTTAGAAGCAGAGAGACCCTTGCGCCGACCTGTGGTTAGCACAAAAAGAGAGGTGCACCGCCTGAGCGCAGCGGTGCGAGACACATAGATCCGGAGAGCACGCACCAGATCTAGAGTATGCAGCGCTTTCTCAAAGCGATGAACAGGGGCCGGACAGAAGGAAGGCAAGGAAATATCCTGGTTAAGGTGGAAGGGAGAGACCACCTTAGGAAGAAAGTCCGGGGTCGGACGGAGAACTACCTTGTCTTGGTGAAAAACCAAAAAAGGTGACTCCGAGGAGAGCGCAGCCAAATCAGAGACTCTCCTGAGAGAAGTTATGGCAACTAGAAAGGCCACCTTTTGAGAAAGACGATACAAAGAAACCTCCCTAAGAGGCTCAAAGGGGGGTTTCTGCAATACCGTGAGGACCAAGTTAAGGTCCCAGGGATCCAAGGGCCGCCGATAAGGCGGAATGATGTGAGACGCACCTTGCATGAAGGTGCGGATTTGAGCCAGCCGGGCGATACGCCGCTGGAACAGCACTGATAGAGCTGAGACTTGTCCCTTGAGAGAGTTAAGGGACAGTCCTAGCTGCAGACCGGACTGTAAAAAAGACAGAAGGGTCGGCAACGAGAATGGCCAAGGAGAATGGCCGGAAGAGCGACACCAGGACAGGAAAATTTTCCAAGTCCTGTGATAGATCTTGACGGAGGAAGACTTACGGGCCCGGATCATAGTGGAGATGACTTCAGGAGGAATACCAGAAGCCGTCAAAATCCAGGACTCAAGAGCCACGCCGTCAATTTGAGTGCCGCAGAATTCGGCCGGAAAAACAGACCTTGCGAGAGCAGGTCTGGACGGTCCGGAAGATGCCACGGCATCTCCACGGACAGTTGGAGCAGGTCCGGATACCAAGCTCGCCTGGGCCAGTCCGGTGCAATGAGGATGACTCGACGGCCCTCCATTCTGATCTTGCGCAGAACTCTGGGCAAGAGAGCTAGAGGGGGAAACACGTAGGACAGACGAAACTGGGACCAGTCTTGAACCAGAGCGTCCGCGGCGAAGGCCTGAGGATCGTGGGAGCAAGCCACGTAAACCGGAACCTTGTTGTTGTGACGGAATGCCATTAGGTCCACGTCCAGAGTGCACCATTTGCGGCAGATTGACTGAAACACTGCCGGGTGCAGGGACCACTCGCCACCGTCCACGGATTGACGGCTGAGATAATCTGCCTCCCAGTTTTCTACGCCAGGGATGTGGACTGCGGATATGGTGGACTTGGAGTCCTCCGCCCATTGAAGGATGCGTTGGACCTCCAACATTGCAAGGCGGCTGCGTGTCCCGCCTTGGTAATTGATGTAGGCAACCGCTGTCGCGTTGTCTGACTGGACTCGAATGTGCCTGCCCGCCAACAGGTGGTGAAAGGCTAGGAGAGCTAGAAGCACAGCTCTGGTTTCCAGCACATTGATTGAAAGGGCTGACTCGGACGGAGTCCAAGTGCCCTGAGCTCTGTGGTGGAGATGTACCGCTCCCCAGCTTGAGATCCAGGATGGGCCGGAAGGTACCATCCTTTTTTGGAACTAGGAAGAGATTTGAGTAAAAACCTCTGAACCGTTCCTGAGCGGGAACTGGGACAATCACTCCGTTTGCCTGCAAGGACGCCACGGCCTGCGAGAAGGCGGCGGCCTTGGAGCAGGGGGGAGTTGAGAGAAAAAATCTGTTTGGAGGGCTGGAAGAGAATTCTATCCTGTAGCCGTGAGATATGATGTCTCTCACCCACTGATCGGAGACTTGCTTTAACCAAGCATCGCCAAAGTGGGAGGGCCTGCCACCGACTAAGGACGTGGTTGGAGCGGGCCGAGAGTCGTGAGGAAGCTGCCTTAGTGGCAGAACCTCCTGCGGTCTTCTGCGGACGCGCTTTTGGGCGCCAGTTGGATTTCTGATCCTTGGCTGAGTTAGCGGACGAGGCGGAAGGCTTAGAGCAGGGGTCGGGAACCTATGGCTCGCGAGCCAGATATGGCTCTTTTGATGGCCGTATCTGGCTCGCAGACAGGGCTCCTACCTGTCTATGGGAAGGATGCATGCACCGCGCTCCATCAGGCCGCGGTGCACGCTGATATTGGTAGTTCTTTGATGGCCTGATAAGCATTGGCGGCAGTGGTGAGCGGCAGGGAGCATGGACTACATTTCCCATAACTCCCTGCATAGCCGCGCCGTCTGCAAGCACGCACCTGCGTCCAGGGCCGGCGTCAGCACCCGGCAAACCCGGGCAAATGCCGGGGCCCTGGAGAGCCGGGGGGGCCCACTCGGCCTCGTCAGTTCTCCTGTCCCTTGGCCGGGGCCCACTCGCCTTTATAGTTCTGCTGCCCCCAGCCGAGTTCCGGGGACCGCAGTCCTCGGCAGCAATCTGCGGCGCCGTCACTTTAAGGCGCGCAGACATCCTGTTTTGAATTTCATCTGTGGGCGGAGCTACCGCCTTCTCAGTCCCACAGATGAAGGAGGCGAGCTTCTGTCCGGCGCTGTGTGGGCCCCCTCTCCACCGTGACCTAATCGGGTAAATGCCCTCCCCGCCTCCCCATTATGAGCCCCGGTGAGCTGCTTCTAACCCCCCAGATGTATGCCCTGCCAATCCCCCCCGCCGATTCCGCGGGTGCTGGCCCCACCGATGCCGCGGGTGCTGGCCCCACCGATGCCGCGGGTGCTGGCCCCGCCGATGCAGGCCCCACAGAGCAGCAGAGTTGTATGTGTTTGTCTGTATGTAGCAGAGTTGTATGTGTTTGTCTGTATGTAGCAGAGTTGTGTGTGTTTGTATGTAGCAGTGTTGTGTGTGTTTGTCTGTATGTAGCAGAGTTGTGTGTGTTTGTCTGTATGTAGCAGAGTTGTGTGTGTTTGTCTGTTTGTAGCAGAGTTGTGTTTGTTTGTCTGTTTGTAGCAGAGTTGTGTGTGTCTGTTTGTAGCAGAGTGTAGTACCATTGTTTCAGTCCAGTTGTGGCTTTATACAGCAGGGAGGAGCATTCCTTGCTGTACTAAGTGAACATTGGAGCGATTGATCTGTCAATGGCCCTTTAAACATATTGTACGGCTCTCGCGGAATTATATTTCAAAATATGTGGCGTTTACGGCTCTCTTAGCCAAAAAGGTTCCTGACCCCTGGCTTAGAGGATGACCAGTTGGAGGAACGAAAGGAACGAAACCTCGATTGATTCCTACCCTGGGCGGGTTTCCTGGTCTTGGTTTGTGGCATGGAAGTACTCTTCCCGCCAGTAGCTTCTTTAATGATTTCATCCAGCTGTTCACCAAACAGCCGTGAACCAGCAAAAGGGAGCCCAGCAAGAAACTTCTTGGAAGAAGCATCTGCCTTCCACTCTCGAAGCCACAAAATCCTGCGGATAACAAGAGAATTAGCTGAAGCCACCGCAGTGCGGTGAGCAGCCTCTAGCATGGCAGACATGGCATAAGATGAAAAAGCTGAAGCCTGAGCAGTTAAGGTAACCATCTCAGGCATAGATTCCTTGGTGAGGGAATGCATCTCCTCTAGAGAAGCAGAGATGGCTTTGAGAGCCCACACTGCTGCAAAAGTCGGGGAAAACGCGGCCCCCGCAGCTTCATACACAGATTTGGCCAGAAGGTCAATCTGACGGTCAGTGGAATCCTTAAGTGAGGTGCCGTCAGCCACAGACACAACGGTCCGGGCTGAGAGCCTAGACACCGGGGGGGTCTACCTTTGGGGAGTGAGACCACTCCTTGACCACCTCAGGTGGAAATGGAAACCGGTCATCAGAACCACGCTTTGGAAAGCGTTTGTCAGGGCAGGCCCTGGGTTTGGTCACAACGGTTTGAAAACTGGAGTGGTTAAAGAACACACTCTTCACTCTCTTAGGCGAGGTAAACTGATGTTTTTCTGTCAAAGAGAGTTGCTCCTCTGACACTGGCGGATTGAGATCCAGCACAGAATTAATAGAAGCAATCAAATCACTAAGGTCCGAGTCACCCTCAGAGAAATCGATGGGATACATAGCCTCCGAGCCCCCAGTGAGGGCATCCTCCTCATCTTGAGAGTCAGCTCTTGAGACAGAGCCGTGGGATGGGGAGGGGGAGGAAACCCTGCGCCTTCTCTTAGAAGGACGGGGTCTGGGATCAGATGATGAATCCTCCGTGAGCACTGATGGACGGAGGTCAGAGGATAGGAGTCCTCTGTCAAGAGTATTAGAGGCACCCTGTGAGGGGGGCTGATGCATATTCATCAAAGTCCTGGACAAAAGTCCCATGGACTCAGCAAATGACTGGGATATGGACCTAGAAAAGGACTCTACCCAGGCCGGGGGTTCAGTCACAGGTGCAGCAGCAGCAGCCTGAGAGACCACTGGGGGTGAGACTCCAGGCTGTGGCACCGCCAAGTTAGAGCAACCATCACAGTGTGGATAAATGCTCGGCTCAGGCAGCAGGAGCTTACATGCAGTGCATGCAGAATAAAGCTTTGGAGCCTTGCTCCTTGTGTGAGACATGCTGCTGGAGTGGGGGCTTTGCAGAGAATGAACCCCAGGGAGAATATACAGAGGTCCACAACCGAAGACCGGCTGTGGCTTACCAGACCGCTGAGCGCGGTGTTGTGTGCCCTCCAGATCCCGAAGCCCGGTCCCCCAGTGCGCAGCACCTCAGCAGAGATGCAGAATGCAGGATGTCCCAGAGCAGAGTGAACTCTGCCTGAGAAATGGGGCGTTCCTATAAAAGAGCGGGAACTGGAGGGCTATACAGACCTGCAGGGAAGGAGGGACGCCCCAGCAGTGGGGAGTGTCCCTCCCCTGTGTAGAACGGCCGCCGGGAGGAGCCGAACCTGTCCCTCTGCATGAGTGACATGCGAGGGCAGGAAAACGAAACTAGGCCTCCGGCGAAGCCGGGGCCTAAATTTAATCGGCGAGGCCGACAAGCAGGCACCATCAGCGCGGTTCTCTGGCAAAAGCTGGAGAACCCGCCGGAAAAGTTAAAAAACAATCACATACAGCATACTCTCCCCATACAATAAAGAACCGGGACCCCCAACATAAACGTCTCAGGTACTTAGCTGCTGAGATGCATGGCCATGTCCCTGGGGATGAGTGCTCCGGTCCAACAGAATCCTCAAGGGGCTGTGGATGGAGACCGGACTCCTGCCAGGCATGGAGACCGTGCTGGCTCCCACTTCAAGCCAGAGCCCAGAAGGGATGGTGAAGGAGCGCAGCATGTAAGGCTTCAGCCTTGTAAATCAACCTTAACAACACCGCCGACACAGTGGGGTGAGAAGGGACATGCCGGGAGTCCAGACATGGACCCACTTTTCTTCAAACTCTTTCCAAAAGTCAAACAAATTAGATGAGAATGCATGTGTGGATGTATGACCTCCTGAACACAAATTGATAAACTGGCTAGGACTGGCTACCAGGGGGTGTATAAGCTCAGAGGGATCAGCTACACTTTTAAGTGTAGTACTTTGTGTGTCCTCCGGAGGCAGAAGCTAAACACCCATGGTCTGGGTCTCCCAAAGGAACGATAAAGAAATTCTCTATCTGGATCTCCTATATATGGGAAATACATGTGTATATTTCTTATGACCATATAGATTATCTCTGACGAAGGCCTATGTGTTAAGGCCGAAACGTTAGAATTGAATTCTTTTTGACCTTTGTACCAATAAAAACAAGCAAATTGATTTTCTTTTTTTTTTAAATCAGATACTTTTTTATTAAAACAGAGTACATACAACAGAATAACAAATCGGCATCCAAATTAAATTTATCACATCTATTACCCCTTTAACTCCCCCTCCCGCCCCCCTCCCCCACCCCGGCAGCAACACTTCTCCCCGATACTACATCCCATATAGTACACACTTATAATACCCTTCAACTGTAGTATAGAACCATCCCGTTGTGCAGGAGGAACAACTAGTAACACAAATAAAACAAAACATACACATCAGAGGTCTCAGACGGCTATCCCCGTCCCATATCAGTTTACTGGTCCATCACTCGTCCTATCCGCATTGCAGCCAAGGAGACCAGAGCTTCTCAAACATTTTAACATTCCCCCTTCTTTCATACACTCCCCGTTCCAGCTGAAGAATACATTTCACCCTTTTAATGTACTCTCCCCTGGTCGGGGGGTCTTTTTTAATCCAGGACCTGGCGATTAGCTTTCTTGCCGCATACAGCAGCCTAGCAATGGCAATTTTCATAGTATTTTCCACCCCAAGCTCCTCAACATATCCCAATAGGCATATCACTGGTTCCCTGGGGAGGACACACCCATATGTTCTTCCTATCTTGTGGATAACCTTAGTCCAAAAGGAGACCAGTCTCGGACAAGACCACATCATGTGAAAAATACCTGCGTCAGATCCCTGACACCTTGGACACTCCGAATTCCTTTTCAACCCCATTTTAAACATCAGTAAGGGAGACCTATATACCCGGTGAATCACGTATAGGTGAGACAGTCTGGCCGGTTCGCTCATGGAAAGTTTAGGGACATACGCCAGGATACTCTCCCACACCTCCTCCGTTATCGGCCCAACTTCCTCCTCCCATTTAGATTTAGTTTTAATTGGGTATTCTAACAGAAAGGTATGTAGTATATCTTTATACGTGCCAGAAATGATCCCTTTAGTGCTTCCTCCGCCCTTACACACATACTCCAGTACCAGGTCAGTCTGTATGGCCACACTTTGTTTAGCCGCTTGGGCTGCAATCGCATGTTTTAATTGTCTGTAGTGGAGCCAGCCGGACGCCGGTAACTGAAACTCACTCTGTAACTGCGGGAACGATTTCACAATTCCTCCGTCCAATATCTGATGCATGTATATTACACCCTTGCGTCTCCACTCCTCAATATTCCCCATTTTCTGAATCTCCGGGAGATTACTGTTATCCCAGATAGGTGTAAACTTGGTTAACCGGGTCACCCCTCTCACCCTTTTCAGCCTATCCCAGGTCTTATTTATAAGTGCCATTGTAGGAGATGTTCTACCCAGGAGCCCCACCGCACCATCCTCTAGTCCCATTACCAATGGACTTCTACCCACTATGTATTCCAGTACTTCTTTAATGCCCCCATCTTTCTCTCGATCAGACCAACCCCTGAGGTGTTGACATTGCGCCGCTATATAATACAATTCCGGATTTGGGATTGCTAGACCCCCCTCATCCTTCGGCCTTTGTAAAGTCTCTAATCGCACCCTAGGCTGCTTTTTACCCCACACCAGGTCCCTAAACAGCGAGTTTATCCCTTTAAATCTTTTCCTTGAAATACAAACAGGGGCATTGTGCAGTATGTATAGGAGTTTAGGCATTACTACCATCTTTAGTAAATTAACCCTTCCAACAACTGACAAATGTAGCTTGTTCCAGGCATCCACCTTGGTTCTCAATTTTTTAAGGAGCGGCCATAAGTTCACCTGTATGTATTTTTCTACTGGCAGAGATATCTGGATACCTAGATATTTAAATTCGTCCACATTCTTCAATTTGTTAGCCCCAGTATCCTCATTTGTCCAGGCTACTTCCCCATCCACCTTAAAGAGGCTCGATTTAGACCAATTAATGGTCAGTCCCGAAACTTCTCCAAATTTCTCTATTATCTGCATGGCATGATCCAATGAGGCTGATGGATCCCCCAAGAAAAGTAATAAATCGTCAGCATAAAGAGCTATTTTCTCCTCTAAATGCCCATACTTAAATCCATGGATCTCCTTTGTTTTCCTAATGGCCGCCGCCAGAGGCTCTATTGCAATAGCAAATAGGAGCGGCGATAGTGGGCAGCCCTGTCTCGTTCCCCGGTGCAACTCAAACGCTGAGGAGGTCATACCGTTAACTCTAACTTTAGCAGTAGGCCTATTATACAACAGCTGCACCCACTTTACAAACCGTGGGCCAAAACCCATATGCTGCAACACTTTCCACAGATACCCCCACTCAACACTATCGAACGCTTTCTGGGCATCTAACGAAGCGATCACCCTCCGGCCAGGGTTGTCAGGCGGCAACTGTAGATTAAGGTACAATCTCCTGATATTAGCAGCTGTCGACCTATTGGCCATGAACCCTGATTGGTCCATATGGATTAGGTTAGATATAACTCCAGTCAGCCGGTTTGACAACACCTTAGCCAGAAGCTTCACGTCCGCTGTTAATAACGAGATGGGTCTATATGAGTCTGGAAGCCTCGGATTTTTATCCTCCTTAGGAATTACTACTATTATTGCTTCTCTCATAGATTCAGGCAATACACCTTCCCCCTCCGCCACCTCAAAGAGTTTCAATAGTTTGGGTAATAGGATTTCTTCTAACTGTTTATAAATTTCAACTGGTAGCCCGTCTGCTCCCGGTGCCTTGTCATTGCTCATGCCATGCAGAGCGCCCTCCAGTTCATCAATAGTAATAGGTGACTCCAGTTTATCTCTATCCACCACAGACAACACAGGAAGCTCACCTCGCTCAAGAAATGAGTCCACCTCTTCCACCCTCATCTCTCCGCTAGAAGAATATAGCGTGCGATAGAAATCTTTAAAGACCTCAAGGATCGCCTCAACCTCAGTGACCTGTTTCCCCTCCACCGTGTCCATACCATGCACAAATGAACTACTCCTTTGAGCTGCAGCTATGACCGATAATAGATGACCAACTTTTTCCCCCTCCTCATAAAAATGCAATTTTTGGAATGCCTGCTTCCTTACCGCCTTCTCCAAAAGCATCTTATTAACCTGTTCATGCGCCTGCCTAAGATTTTGCTTCGCGTCCGTAGTAGTACTCCGGATTGCTTCCAGCTCTGCCTTATCTAAGGCCTCCAGCCTATCTTTCTCATCCTGCCTCGTCTGTGTTTTACGTTTACAGATATCCCTGAACAGGAGCCCCCTGAGGTATGCCTTCATCGCATCCCATACCACCAGCGGACCAGTGCTACCCTCGTTGTGGATAAAGAAATCCCCAAGATCCCGTTCTATATTCCCCATATTAATATGACGGATCCATGCTGGATGAAGCTTCCACTCTCCCCTCCTTCCCCCTGTCAGGGTTCCCCGTCGTATGGACACTAGAATTGGGCTATGATCTGAAATCACTCTTGTCAGATATTGCACGTCACTTATCATTGCATCCATCAGATCACTAGCTAGAGCCATGTCAATGCGGGACAGAGTGTTATGTGAAGCCGAATAACAAGAGAAGCAGGATACCCTCCCATTCCTCACTCGCCAGGCATCCACCATTCCAAGTTCCCCAATAAGAGTGCCAAACGAAGTCATACAACTATCCTGAATACCTGGAGGTCTACTACTCCTATCCCAGTACAGGTCTATCACATTATTGAAGTCCCCCACCAGTAAAAAAGGGATTACTCCCCCCTTCTCAGAGAACTCCCTTATCTCCCTTAGTTTGGTGCACTTATATGGAGGTGGTATATATATTGCAGCTATACACATGAGTCTGCCAAATATTTTACACTTGACGGCCACACACTGTCCCTCTTTATCCACATACACTTCTATCTCTTCATATTGCACAGAGTTATGGATCAGCAGTGATACACCCCTTGCATAGTTGGAAAAGGTGGAGTGATAGGCCTTCTGCACCCATCTCCTATTTAAAACATGTGTTGTCTCCTTTGTTAGATGCGTTTCTAGTAGACATATTACTGACGGGTTCTGGTCTTGAACATATTTAATTATTGCCGCTCTCCTAGACCTATCTGATAACCCTCTAATATTCCAACTCAACACCTTAATTCTATCCCCCATTATCCCACCCAGTAAAACCATCAAACCTTGTAGTATCTCCCCATGCTGCCTCTACCCTACCCCTTTCCCCCCTCCCCCCCTGCTCCCCTCCCCTCCTACTCCCCACCACTTCCTGTTTTCGAGTACTCCCGTGAAGCATCGGGTTTTCCAAACCTGGTCCATAATCCCTACTAAATTCCCCCCTACCTCCCTCGCCTTCCCCTCTTAGACACATTTTAAAACTCGTCCCTTTTCCAACAATTCTCCACTCCCCCCCTTTCTATGTATAATCATATTCCACTCAACCAATATAACAGTAAAATGGCGAACAGTAATTAAACTGGAATCTCAAATTGTAAATACCCCCACCGCGCCAAATTAGGCAGTCCCCATGTCCTGCGAAGCTCACATCAAACCCTTCGCATTCCCCCTGCATACTACCTCAATCCCAAAGGGAAGGAGAAAAAAAAAAAAAAAAAGAAAAAACAAGAAGGGTCCCCTGTAAGCTCCTAAGGATGTTGTAGAGCCTCAGCCGGCCTTCTCCAACACACTGCAGATTCAGACAGTCAGCTCATTCCTTCAAACGGATCCGCTTTTCGTTTGCGTCCAACCACTGCATGGCTTCCTCTGGAGTTGTAAAAAAGTGCACCCGCTCCAACGCCGTCACTCTTAGCTTTGCCGGGAACATCATTGAGTATTGCACCCCCATCTCTCGCAGGCGCCTCTTTACTCCTGTAAAAGTCATACGTAGCTTTTGAACAGAAATGGAGTAGTCCGGGTATATGGAAATTCTCTGGCCGTCAATCATAAGATCCTCCATGTCTCTTGCCTTTCGCAGTATAGTGTCCCTGTCTCTGTAGTTGAGGAGCTTGGCTAGCATAGTGCGAGGGCCCCTGCCTGCTGGTTGTGGCTGCATCGGGACTCTGTGTGCACGTTCCACAGCATAGAGCTTGGATAAGACATTAGCACCCATTTTCCCCCTGAGCCAGTCTTCTACATATTCAGTGGGGTTTCTTCCTTCCGCTTTCTCAGGGATGCCGACAATTCGGATGTTATTTCTTCTAGAGCGGTTCTCTAAATCATCATTTTTTGCCGTGATTTCAGCTATCTGCTGTGCAAATGTTTTTTCAGACTTTTGTAGTTTTGTAATATGATCCTCTATTATCCCCACTCTCTCCTCTACAGCCGTTGTTCTCAGGTCTGCTTTCTTGAGGTCTTTCTTAATGTCAGCAACCTCTGCCTGTAATCCCTTAACTTGCTTCGTCAGGGAAGTCAGAGCCGCTTTACAAAAAGACACCACTGCAAAAATGTCCTTTAAAGTGGGGTTTTCTGGAGCCTGGTCTGCACTATGTGCTTCCTCTACTTCTCCTGTCTTATCTTGCTGCTGTTCACCATCCCCCATCTCATCAGAGCTGGCATTGTCTTCTCCCTCCTCACCTCTGTTATCTGTATGCTGAAGTGATTTCTCTGAAGTCCGGGCAAATTTCTCTAGCCTTGCCGCGACCTGCATCCTCTCCTGACAGGCTGCATTCACTTTCTCAGCTTCCTGCCTTATCATGGCACCATCCTGAGAGCTGGGGACTTTCCCGCCTCCATTATCTTTTTGCCTGTGACGGACCATGGCACCTCTCTGCATCCACCAGACTCACTCCAGATAAGTCCTCACCACCTTATCTTCCTGACAGCCGGCTGAGGCAGTGATAACAGCGGTATTCAGGGATTTATCAAGGGAGTTTGCAGGAGAGCTCCACAAACACGTCTCTTCACATTGCCGTCCAGGCCACGCCCCAGCAAATTGATTTTCAAGCATCATTTTGTCTCAGACTTTCATCTTTGAGTGTGCCCGAGTTAACCTCTTTGTATACTGTGACATTTTTCCTCGGTGCACCTATCATACCAACAGTGAGCCAGACTTTATTATTTTCTATAACTGGGGTTAGTGATGTCACGGCATCTACACAGATACCCGACATCACCAACCCAGTCAGTAATAGAAAAAAATAAAGACAAAAAAAATTATTTGAAAAAACACTCCCCAACACATTCCCTCTTTCACCAATTTATTGAAAATAAACACATTCCGGTCGCTGTAATCCATTTTGGAGGTCCCACGACAACTCTGGACCTTCTAGAATATGGGGGGCACATTCAGGGAACGTATCCCCCATTTTCTGGAAGAGCAAGCTCTCCATGAGCAGTGTGGGTACAGTAATCTGAGAATACTGCACTCACACTGCCCCGGTTCAACCTAGGGCAGAGTGACCTGCAGTAACCTCATTCCAGAATATGAGGGACTCGCTCAGAGAACGTACCCCCCATTTTCTAGAACAGCAGGCCCTCCATGTCAGGAGTGTGGCTGCAGATTACTGCACTCACGCTCCCCCGGTCCACAGTACAGCAGCATGAGCAGCAGCGAGGTCAGCGTCCCTGCTTGCAAGGATCCAGCTGACAGCCGCTGTCTGCGCATGCGCCGCCAGCTTTCCAGAAGGAGGTGGAGTGATCGCGGGGACCGGAGCAGCCACCAGGTACCGGGGGAAGACCGGGGGCTGACGGCGGGAGACCTGGCAGGACCTGGGGACGACTTTTCTGTCGCATGTGATGTGTCACATGCGACAGAAATGAGAGCAGGATGAATGCGGACGCGCGCTATTGTGCGCGCCGCCATTTTGCATGCTCCGGAGGGGGGAAGGGGGGCAGCTCTGGAGAACCGGAGGGGGCTCCGGGGGACCAGAGAGCTCCGGTGTCCTGGAGGAGGGCTCAGGGAGAGGACATTTCCCTCTGATCTGAAATGTTTGATCACTTCAGATCGGAAGGAAATGAATGCAGAGCCGGCAGCGGCGGCAGTTTTCGGTGCGCTTCGGCGCCATTTTGAATGTTCCGGAGGGGGGGTAGGCGGGTGGGGGGACTCTCCAGTATCGGGGGCCTTGGGGTTTATATTTCTTTCTCATCTGACATGTTTGATCACGTCAAATGAAAAAGAAATCCGTTTTACCAGCCATTTCTTTTTTATGTAATCGTTGGTATACTGTGTATACCGGCGATCACATTATCGGGGTCCAAAAAAACCACCCCGATTCATAATCTGGGGGGTCTCAGCTACTCCCGTTAGTTGAAACCCCAGAGATTTTCCGTTGCTGGGGGGGCGCTACAGGCTTTTTTCGGACCGACGCTTTAAAGCGGCAGAACAGAATAAGTACCCTGTTTTTCCGCCGCTTTAAGTCGTACGGCCGTCGTTATGAGGTTAAAGAAGGTGCAAAAGAATACAAACAAACATTTTCAGGCATAGGATTTAAAGAAAAAAAAATAAATTTAAAACAGATGTTTCAATTATTTAATAATTATTTATTTTTTTTACAGGAATGGCAATTATATAGTTTAGGCCTTAAATGTAAATGCAGCAAAACCTCTGAAATAGGCTACCCCATTTATCTAGCCAGATTTTCAATTAATATATCTCTATTTTGGCATTGCCAGAGGTTTCCCTGGAATACTACAGTGGGATATACACTACCTCACAAAAAGTTAGGGATATTTTGACTTTGGGGTGAAATTTCAGGATAATCCTAAAATGTACTCTAACCTTTTCTGGTGAACTTAATGTGACTTTTTCTAAACCTTTGACTGCACATGTCCAACTGTTCAGTGTTTCAGTAATTTTTCCACAACTTGCTGTTCTCTAACAAGGCGCTTAATGGCAAAATTCAAAAACAGGCGTTTGATCCATGAATCACCCAATAAAAATGTGCCAGCTTATCGAGGTCGCATCATTAGGGAATGGCTGCTGGAGACGGTGATATCTCGAATGGAAAGGCCTGCAGTTTCTCCCGACCTGAATCCCATAGAAAACCTATGGGATCAGATGAGTTGCCGTGTAGAGGCTCATATCTCTGTACCCTAAAAACTCAATGACCTGAGGGACGCCTTTCAAGAACAGAGGGATGCCATGCCTCAGCAGATAACTTGACTTGTGAACAGAATGAGATGCCGTTGTCAAGCCTTAGGGCTGTTTCACACATCCGGCTTTTCACCGGATTGCCGGATCCGGCGCACTCCAGTACAGTGTAATGGCAGCGCGACAAGCTCTGGTCATATGACAGCATGTGACCCGGACGTTGCTGCCATTGTACTGTATCACACTATACTGGAGTGCGTCGGATCTGGTGAAAAGCCGGATGTGTGAAACGGCCCTTAACTGATCCTCAAGGACACATGACAAGTTGAGACAGTGACCTTTTTTTTCAGGGGGTGGACAGTGGGGAGAGGGTGTGTGTTAATTACCCACCCCTGTTGGCTTTTGTTTCAATAAATTGTTTGAGATGAGAAAAATCATCTTTGCATGCCGCCACGCTTCCATGAATAAATATCACTGTTGCGTGGAGCCTTTACATTTTAAATAAAGCCAAAATATCCCTACCATTGTGAGTAATGTAAGTGGAGGTAAAAATGATGAAATTTAGATTGTAAATATTCTATGGGCAGTTTTTTTAATTTGTAATTTTACAATACAGAAAAAAATAGCATATCGTGTCAAGCCACACTATTTGTATTATTAATATAAGCAGTTTGTTATAACTACGATGGATTTTTATACATACTGCTAAGTTGTTCTATTATTGAAACTAACTCAGGGTTTCCTCCTAGAGATCGGATTTGTCCATAGGCTTCAGCTTCTAACTCTCTTAAGGTTTGCTTTGTATATTCAAAAGAGCCCACCTTTTCAAGATAGTGAACACAGTATTTTTTGATGTCTACATTCTCTGTCCTCTGTCGCAATATATTTTGAACCTGAGTGCTTTCAGGCCTTGACCAAATAGCATGAATTGTAGGAAAAGAAAACTTGCCTTCTGTCAAATCTTCACAAAAACTTTTGTTTTCACTATACTCTTTGGAGTGTAAATTTGCATAATCATCTCTGATTTGAAAGAAAAGTCCAAGAGTATTTAACAATGGCTTTAAATCTTTGTCATATGAAGAAAACAACTGCATTAAACCAATAGCTAATCCAAAGAGACCGCCAGTTTTCTGCAGCACCATCGCTTTATATTCTGCTTCTGTTGGACATGTATATGCATCTCTCCAGTAAATGTCTAAGCCTTGGCCACGATGAAGTTCAAGTAATTGTTGGGTAAACACATGGACAGCTTGTGGATGATTAAGAGTTAAAACTTTTTCCAAACCAAGAAAGTAAACATAATTGGCAGAATTAATAACAGATGGAACACCGTAGATGCTATGCGCAACTGGAAAACCCCGACGGAGCTTGGAGTTGTCTTCAATGTCATCAATAAGTAGACTGGCATTGTGCAACATCTCTGTAACTTCAATGATTACCTAGCAATGAAAGGAAAAAAAAAATATTCAAAAGACAAATAAAAACCCAGCCCTGTTATCCATTTACTATGGTCTATGACAAGGGTGGGGAACCTCCGGCCCACGGGCCGTATACGGCCCGCCATGCCCTTTTATGCGGACCCCGGGCAGATTCCCGGGGGAGGCAGTACTCGAGCCGCCACCTCCATCTTGTGGGCCGCCGGCCCTTTAAATTCGCACATATGCTGTTACCAATGCGTTCTCTTGCTGGCCAGTGCCAGCGAGAGAGGACTTACTTTGTGGGCGGGTTTAGTGCTCTGCCCCCCGGCCCTCTGAGCTGCGTGCCCGACCCCCGGCCCCCGGAGCTGCATGTTCGGTGCCTGCTCTCTGATGCTGTGAGTCCAGCGCTGCTGTGTGACCAGCGCCATCCCTCTGCTGCTGCGTGCTCTGCCGAGTGCTTTGTGGCCCCCCTCCCCTCAGTGCTGTGTGCCCCCCCAATGCTGTGTATCACCCCAGGTTTGTGTGTCCCTCCCCCCCACTGATGACAGGGCTCCACAAGTGATATCTGTGCCCCCCCAGTGGTGCCTGCGCCCCAGCCCCTCGTGTGTGGTGCCTGCGCCCCAGCCCCTCGTGTGTGGTGCCTGCGCCCCAGCCCCTCTTGAGAGGTGCCTGCGCCCCAGCCCCTCTTGTGATGTGCATGTCCCCAGCGTCTCCCGTGACTTATACATCACAAGAGGGGCTGGGGGCACATACATCACAAGAGGGGCTGGGGGCACATACATCACAAGAGGGGCTGGGGGCACATACATCACAAGAGGGGCTGGGGGCACATACATCACAAGAGGGGCAGGGGCACATACATCACAAGAGGGGCTGGAGGCATACACATCACAAGAGGGGCTGGAGGCATACACATCACAAGAGGGGCTGGAGGCATACACATCACAAGAGGGGCTGGAGGCATACACATCACAAGAGGAGCTGGGGGCATATACATCACAGGAGGGACTGGGGGCATATACATCACAGGAGGGACTGGGGGCATATACATCACAGGAGGGACTAGGGGCATATACATCACAGGAGGGACTGGGGGCATATACATCACAAGAGTAGCTGGGGGCATATACATCACAAGAGGAGCTGGGGGCATATACATGTCCCCAGCCCCTTGTGTGATATATGTGTCTTAAATGTCTCCTGTGATGTATATACAGCAGTCCCAGTGTCTCCTATGTGTTATATGTGCCTCCAGTGTCTCCTGTGATGTATATACAGCGTCTGTTATGTGATGTATATGATTTACCAATCTTATCACAAAGAGTTGACTGTGCTCCAGAGCCAGACAAAAATGAAATAGCAGCTGTGAGAAGAAACATCATTAGGATCATCAAACATCACAGCCGCACCAAAGAGAAGCAGCTCCAGCCGCCACAGTAGGGATGAGTTAATTAATTGTTTGACAAAATATAGCAGGGTCATTTTCACATTGATAATTTAGTGCAGTCCCCAAAGGGTGGTAGAAATTTCCAAATGGCCCACGGCAGAAAAAAGGTTCCCCACCCCTGGTCTATGGACTCATGCTCTCAAACAATCAGTATGGAAAAATGCATTACATTTTTCAGTACTTGAATCAGAGGATTGAACCTCCTTAGCATAAACATTCTCCCACTACCAAAGACGCTGGAAAAAAAACCTTTTTTAGTAGAATACCCTCTGGCTGTCATGGTTTGCGCTTAGGCAGTCACTGTCTGCAGCGATTCAAGCCTCCTCCTATGCTGCACAGTTTAAGTATTTCTCTGGTGATTTACTCAAACATATCTCAAAGTAAATCAATACCTGTGTTTTATCTTCTGGAACATTTAACCAGTGGTTGAAAGCCTGAGACAACTTTGTCCTGATCTGTTTACCTGGGAAAAAATAAAACATTTTTATCATAGCGCACTCCTTTTACCGTGTTTCCCCGATAGTAAGACACCCCCGATTGTAAGACGTAGTGGGGGTTTTGGGGGGGTCGGCTAATGTAAGACGTACCCCGAAAGTAAGACATAGTAAACGGAAAGCGTTATTTATTTATTTATTTTTTTTCTTCTTTACAGTACCGGCTGAGCGCCCAGCTGAGCGCCCTGACATGCCGGCGGCCGATCGCTCAGCTGAGAGCCGTCACATGCTGGCGGTCGGGTGCCCAGCCGAGCGCCCTGACACGCCGGCGGCCGAGCGCTCAGCTGAGTGCTCTGACATGCCGGCGGCCGAGTGCCCAGCTGAGTTCCGTCACATGCCGGCGGTCAGGCGCCCAGCCGAGCGCCCTGACACGCCGGCGGCCGAGCGCCCAGTTCTTCTTTACAGTACCGGCCGAGCGCCCAGCTGAGCGCCCTGAGATGCCGGCGGCCGAGCGCCCAGCTGAGCGCCCTGACATGCCGGTGGCCGAGCGCTCAGCTGAGAGCCATCACATGCCGGCGGCCGAGCGCCCAGCTAAGCGCCCTGACATGCCGGCAGCCGAGCGCTCAGCTGAGCGCCCTGACATGCCGGCGGCTGAGCGCCCATCTGAGAGCCGTCACATGCCGGCGGTCGGGCGCCCAGCCGAGCGCCCTGACATGCCGGCGGCTGAGAGCCGTCACATGCCGGCGGTCGGGCGCCCAGCCGAGCGCCCTGACACGCCGGCGGCCGAGCGCTCAGCTGAGTGCCCTGACATGCCGGCGGCCGAGCGCCCAGCTGATTGCCCTGACATGCTGGCGGCCGAGCTCCCAGTTGAGCGCCCTGACATGCCGGCGGCCGAGCGCTGAGCTGAGAGCTGTCACATGCCGGCGGTCGGGCGCTCAGCCGAACGCTGGGCCACCGAGAAATGTTGCAGTAATGTTGTCTGTGGTCAATCAGGCCATCAGGACCACGGACAACATACAAAAACACGCAGCCTCAGTGCCCTCATGTGCAGCAATCGCGCCAAGTCCCCATACGGTACATTGCATGGAGACTTGCTGCGATTGCTGTGGGATTTTTTTTCAAATATAAGACATACCCCGAAAGTAAGACATAGTGGGACTTTTGGGGGTAAAAAGAATGTAAGACACTGTCTTACTTTCGGGGAAACAAGGTAGCTCACCCCGTAAACTTGAGTAAATGTTACTGTAGTTTGCATAAATACAACCACTGATCACCTTTTCCGCTATCCAGCACTATTACAGTCTTAGGCCTTGTGCGCACTAGGCGTTTTTGCCGCGTTTTTAGCGGCGTTTTTTACCGCGTTTTTGTGCTGAAAATGCAGTGACATTGCTTCCCCAGCAATGGCTATGGGTTTTCATAAGTGCTGTCCGCACACAGCGTTTTTTTGTAGCTGCGTTTTTGTGGTGACCACAAAAATGCAGCATGTCAATTATTTCTGCGTTTTTCACTGCGTTTTTCACCCATTGAGTTCAATGAGATGTTCAACAACGCAATGAAAAACGCATATAGCCGCGTTTCTATGACTAAAAACACAGCTATAAACGCAAGGGGTGGGTACTACAGTGACGTGTACAGGAAGAGGATTCCTTCTGTTGGTAAACACAGAAGCATGAATCCTCCCGGTACCGTCACCGCTGCGTCCACAACCCGCCCGGTGCCATGTCAGCTCCGTGCGGCGCCATGTCTGGGCGGGAGGTGGAGGCAGCGGCGAAAACAAAAGTGAACAGTAGAAAAAAAAAAAAAATGTCATATATACTCACCTGTCTGCAGGGTCCCGGTGCGATGCCCGCTCCCAGCTCCTGTCTCGGTGCCGCCGCTCTGGCTGTGTGCAGTCTCCCCAGGGCAGGACCTTGCTTGCAGGACCTGGCGGTGGATCACCTGATGCAGTCACCTGACGCATCAGCTGATCGTAGTCTCGCCGGCTTTTTCGCGCCCGGCTATCAGCTGATCCTGCCGTCAGGGGACTTAATCAGCTGATTACCGGCAGCTCCTGCAGCGATGGGACAGGATCAGACTCTCATCCGATCGCTGCAGGAGCTGCCGGTAATCAGCACAGCACATAAGTGAGTATTATTTTTTTTTGCACTGATGCTTCAGCTGATTGTATAAATCGGCTTTTATACAATCAGCTGATGTGTGATGTGATTCGCGTAGTTTAACCTGACACATCATCTGATCGCTTTGCCTTCCAGCAAACCGATCAGATGATATTGGATCCGGATTGGACGGCGCGGGACCCTTGACCCAGGATTACTACGGAGAGGGGTTCTTTATTTCAATAAAGATGGAGTCACTAATTGTGTTGTGTTTTATTTCTAATAAAAATATTTTTCTGTGTGTTGTGTTTTTTTTTTTTCATCATTACTAGAAATTCATGGTGGCCATGTCTAATATTGGCGTGACACCATGAATTTCGGGCTTAGGGCTAGCTGATAATATATAGCTATCCCTAACTCCATTATTACCCAGCTAGCCACCCGGCATCAGGGCAGCTGGAAGAGTTGGATACAGCGCCAGAAGATGGCGCTTCTATGAAAGCGCCATTTTCTGGGGTGGCTGCGGACTGCAATTCGCAGTGGGGGTGCCCAGAAAGCTTGGGCACCCTGCACTGTGGATTCCAATCCCCAGCTGCCTAGTTGTACCCGGCTGGACTCAAAAATTAGGCGAAGCTCACGTCATTTTTTTTTTTTAATTATTTCATGAAATTCATGAAATAATTAAAAAAAAAGGGCTTCTCTATATTTTTGGTTCCCAGCCGGGTACAAATAGGCAGCTGGGGGTTGGGGGGCAGCCCGTACCTGCCTGCTGTACCCGGCTAGCATACAAAAATATGGCGAAGCCCATGTCATTTTTTTTTCTTTTTGGGCAAAAAACTGCATACAATCCTGGATGGAGGATGCTGAGCCTTGTAGTTCTGCAGCTGCTGTCTGCTCTCCTGCATACACTAGTGAATGGAGGATGCTGAGCCTTGTAGTTCTGCAGCTGCTGTCTGCTCTCCTGCATACACTAGTGAATGGAGGATGCTGAGCCTTGTAGTTCTGCAGCTGCTGTCTGCTCTCCTGCATACACTAGTTCTGCAGCTGTCTGCTCTCCTGCATACAATGAACATTTTGAAGAAGGAAATGACATCAGACCTTTTTTTTTCCATCAACAACCTTTAATGGCATTGTGCACTGATTAAAAACGCAGTGAGCAAAAACGCAGCAAAAAACGCACCAAATCGCGGCAAAAACGCGTGCGTTTTTGTCGCGTTTTTTGAGACAAAAACGCACATAAAAACGCAGCGTGAAAAAAACGCCTAGTGCGCACATACCCTTATTGAGTCACATGATGGCAATTTAAGTTCTGCAGATCACATTGTGCTCTGCATGATCCAGGATTTCACATTGTAAGGCTATGAAGAGTAGAGTTCAGCGCGGTTCGCGGTTCTCCAGTTCGCGGCTCGAGTGATTTTGGGGGCTGTTCTAGATCGAACTAGAACTCGAGCTTTTTGCTAAAGCTCGATAGTTCTAGATACGTTCGAGAACGGTTCTAGCAGCAAAAAGACAAGCTAATTACTAGCTGGCTTTCCGCTGTAATAGTGTAAGTCACTCTGTGACTCACACTATTATGAAATTTCAGCGTATAGTGTGCGGGAAAAGCGCATTCAGATCACTGCTGTTTGGATAATGGCGATCGCCATTTTTTTTTTTGTCTTCCTTCCCTAAGCACGCGCGTGTAGTGGAGCGGGCCAGCATGTCAGCCAATCCCAGACACACACACAGCTAAGTGGACTTTTAGCCAGAGAAGCAACGGCATGTGTGATAGGATGTCCATGTCACATGTCCATGCATTATAA
The DNA here is from genome assembly GCF_048569485.1 of Anomaloglossus baeobatrachus. NCBI lineage: Eukaryota > Metazoa > Chordata > Amphibia > Anura > Aromobatidae > Anomaloglossus > Anomaloglossus baeobatrachus. Next base: position 213,459,762 of record NC_134355.1, on the reverse strand, counting down.
AAACGGACATTTTCCTCCAGCACGCCATTATCTGCCTTCTGCGTCTTGGTGTCAGTCACCGCTGGCGGAGCTCCTGTCTCCGATACTGCTGTGTACGCTCTATACACAGCACTATACAGAATAGGGATAGAAGTTTCTATTAGTCCTTGTAAGGGCTAATACCGGCAGGGTCAGAGCCCTAGGTGACAGTCAGGTCCGTGAAAACAGATTTTAACAGCTACACAAGATGACAGCGTCTGTGTAGCTAAGGTCAGGGATTTCTTCGCTGCATTTCCCCATTAGGAGGGATAGAAAGGGAGGCTTCCTTTCCTCTACCCAGACCCACAACCCTGCCACTGTACCCTCTTGCCCTTTGCACGCTCAAACTCATTGTTACTAAGCCATTATACTAGCAAACACTGAGGAAACTTAGTGGCATCCTAAAAGTGGCTGTTGGACTTCCATTAGTGTCCCACTGTTGCAAATCTATGTGCAGCACCTCTGCATTGCACACTCAAACTCATTGTTACTAAGCCATTCTAATAGCAAACTGTGCTGCCAGTTTAAGGGCCGTAGTTGCATTGTCAGGGATAGTTATTGTTGTTTATTCTGTTAATAAAGATAGACCACCGCTGCAATCTACACCACCTCTCAATTTTTACTACCACATTTTAAGTGCACAATCTTGTCACAATCAAAATGAGTGGCAAAATGACAGATGCTGGTGGAAAGGGGAAGAGGCGTGTTGGAAAAGGAAAAAAAGGGTTTGTCCATGGGGAAGGTGGCAAAGCTCCATTAACATCTGCTGAAGATAGACCATCTTCCAGCAAAAGTAAGATGTCTACTACTTACCGTGGACAATCCGATGTGCTCCCTTTTTTACGGACACGAACAACTGGAACAAAGGTAGATGATGGCCAAAAAAAGAAAAATACTTGAATGGATCTCAAGTGGTCCAACAAGTGCCCTCTCCGCCACCTCAACTATCGCATCCAAAAAACACCAGTCCTCTGAGTTGTCATCCCAATCACACTTGCTTTCTCCCAGCACTGAAGTCTCCATCCGCCCTGCACAGTATGGTGGAACTGAGATGGCTGAGTCTGCAGAGCTGTTCAGTCACACTATAGCCTGGGAATCAGAGGTCTGCTCCCAAGCTACAGTGAGTACAGACCAGGAAATGGTCTGCAGTGATGCCCAGAACCTTTGTGACTCAGATTCAGGCCGTGAGGACCAAGTTTCTGAGCATAATGTTGACCCTTATTCACAAACTGAAACACCTGTTGTAATAGACAATGAGGAACATACCGATGACGATGAGACGCAGATACCAGATTGGGATGACAACTTAAATATTCGGTCAGGGCAAGAAGAGGCTCAGTCTGAGGGTGAGGTGAGTGCAAACAACAAATGATGAGGAAGTTCTAGATCCCACCTACTGTCAACCCACAGTCAGGCCCTCGAGGAGGTCAACAGAGACGGTGGAGGAGGATGCAACTGACGACGAAGTTACCTTGCGCCTTCCTGGACAGAGTCGGAGTACTGGTAGCACATCTACAACTGCATCCTCAGCCACCACTCTGCCTCTGAGCACTAGTCGGGGTGGATCAGCAGGTCGCATGCCCTCTAAGCCTTGCCTAGCCTGGTCCTTTTTTGACATAGCAAAAGATCGCCCAAATCATGTGATATGTAAAATTTGTCGTGATTCTGTTAGTAGAGGGCAAAACCTCAGCAGTTTGACAACTTCTTCCATGAATCGTCACATGAATAAATATCATATGTGCCAGTGGGAGCTCACCGTGCTGCAATGCGGCCTAGCGGAGCGAACCATCCACCGCCTGCCCCTTCCAGTGCATCCGCACGCTCTTCATCTTCTAGGACTGTGGGGACAGCTGTCACACCTGGTTTTCCACACACAACTTCCACCACTGTAACCGCAACAGGCAGTTTGCTTGGTAGGTCGTCAGTTGGTTTGGAAGGGGAAACAAGTGCGTGTGTACAGCTCTCTCAGACATCGATAGCACCAACGTGGATGAAGGCAACATCATGTCTACGCCTGTACTTTCCTCACAAACCTGCATTTTTCCAGGGACACCCTACTCACCACCATCTACACACAGCAGCCAGATCTCTGTCCCTCAGATGTGGACAAATAAAAGGCCATTTCCTGCGACCCATGACAAAGCTAAGAGGTTGAATTTATCCCTCTGTAAGCTCTTGGCTACCAAAATGCTGCCTTTCCGCCTAGTGGACACACAGGATTTTAGAGACCTTATGTCTGTCGCTGTGCCCCAGTACCAGATGCCCAGTCGCCACTACTTCTCTAAGAAAGGTGTGCCTGCGCTACACCAGCATGTCGCACACAACATCACCGCTTCCTTGAGAAACTCTGTGTGTCAACGGGTGCATTTCACCACTGATACTTGGACCAGTAAGCATGGACAGGGACGTTATATGTCGCTGACTGGGCACTGGGTAACTATGGTGATAGATGGTGAAGGGTCTGCTGCACAAGTCTTGCCGTCCCCACGACTTGTGTGTCAATTCTCTGTCTGTCCAAGTTCCTCCACTGCTTCTGCCTCCTCCACCTCATCTGGGTCCTCCACCTCCGCCCCCAGCCTGCCTGGTCAGGCCACCAGCGTTCTCACTGCGCAGAAGGAATCACGCACCCCTCATTACTATGCTGGCAGCAGAGCACAACGGCATCAGGCGGTCTTTAGCTTGACATGTCTTGGAAATAGGAGTCACACAGAGGCTGAGTTGTGGGCAGCTCTGGAGACTGAGTTTAATAAATGGTTGTCTCCACTCAACCTGCAGCCTGGTAAGGCCGTGTGTGACAATGCTGCAAACCTGGGTGCGGCCCTTCGCCTGGGCAAGGTGACACACGTGCCTTGTATGGCTCACGTGTTGAACCTTGTTGTCCAGCAATTTTTAACACACTATCCCGGCCTAGATGGCCTTCTGAACAGGGCACGAAAACTGTCTGCTCACTTCCGCCGTTCAACCACCGCTGCTGAGCGACTTGCATTGCTCCAGAAGTCTTTCGGCCTGCCGGTTCATCGCCTGAAATGCGATGTGGCGACACGCTGGAATTCGACTCTCCACATGTTACAGCGACTGTGGCAGCACCGCCGAGCCCTGGTGCAATACGTTATGACGTATAGCCTGGGCCAAAGAGATGCAGAGGTGGGGCAGATCACCCTGATGGAGTGGTCTCAGATCAAGGACCTATGCACCCTTCTGCACAGTTTCGACATGGCGACGAAAAATGTTTAGCGCTGACAATGCCATTATCAGCATGACAATTCCAGTCATTTACATGCTGGAGCATACGCTAAACACTATTCGGAGTGAGGGGGTGGGACAACAGGAAGGGGAGGAACTACAGGAGGATTCATATGCGCAAGACACAACAATATCACCAAGGTCCAGACGTTCATCATCACCAACGCGGCAGGCATGGGACCATGGGGGACAGGGATCAACAAGGGCGCATGGTAGCAGGCGAAATGTTAAGGAAGGTGCAGGAGAACATGAAGAAATGGAGGACAAACTGTCCATGGACATGGAAGACTCAGCGGATGAGGGAGACCTTGGTCAAATTTCAGTTGAAAGAGGTTGGGGGGAGATGTCAGAGGAAGAAAGAACGGTTAGCACCTCTATGCCACAAACACAGCGTGGACTTGGTCCGCATGGCTGCGCAAGACACATGAGTGCCTTCTTGCTGCACTACCTCCAACATGACCCTCGTATTGTCAAAATTAGAAGTGATGATGACTACTGGCTTGCCACACTATTAGATCCCCGGTACAAGTCCAAATTTTGTGACATAATTCCAGCCATAAAAAGGGACGCACGTATGCAGGAGTATCAGCAGAAGCTGTTACTCTATCTTAGCTCGGCTTTTCCACCAAACAACCGTGCAGGTGCAGAGAGTGAATCTCCCAGTTTTAACTTGACAAACATGGGACGGTCTCGTCATCTTCAACAGTCTACCTGTACCAGTAGCACCGTATCTGGTGCTGGTAACAGCAATTTTATTGAATCTTTTCATGATTTTTTTAGACCCTCCTTTGCAAGGCCACCAGAGACAACAAGTCTGACACATAGTCGACGGCTGGAGAGGATGATACAGGAGTATCTCCAAATGAACATCGATGCCATTACTTTGCAAATGGAGCCTTGCTCATTTTGGGCTTAAAATCTTGAAAAATGGCCAGAGCTCTCCACTTACGCCTTGGAGATTTTGTCGTGTCCAGCTGCCAGCGTTGTCTCTGAACGCGTCTTCAGTGCTGCTGGGTGTGTGCTGACAGATAAGCGCACGCGTCTGTCCAGTGACAATGTGAACAGACTAACGGTCATCAAAATGAACAAGTCATGGATCCACAAGGAATTTACTACCCCTGTGTCATCCCGGGGAGAGTAAATGCTTGTGTATTTTGAATGTGCTTGATGCAAATCTAGCTGTGAAGTGTACAACTAGGGCACAAGTGCTGCCACTGAAGGGGTGGGTGTGTGTGTGTGTGGCCCAATTTTTGGAAAAAAGGGAGACTCCGCTTGGAGTCACCTTGCGGTGTTTTACATGATTTTAGAAGGGCGTGCCATGCCTATATCTGTGTCTCCTCCTCTTTTTCCTTGTCCAGCTCTTTTGTTTTCGCATGAGTATATGTCCTTGTCACTTTCCCATGTGTTTGTGTTGTGTTGTGAAGTTGTTTGTCACCTTTTGGACACCTTTGAGGGTGTTTTCTAGGTGTTTTTATGCGTTTGTGATTGCCTGCCATTGTTTCCTATGCGGTTCGAGTGGTTCGTCGAACGTTCGCCGAACCGAACTCGAACGGGACCTCCGTTCGACGAACCGAACTCAAGCCGAACCACGGCCGGTTCGCTCATCTCTAATGAAGAGTCACAACGAGGCTCTATAGGCTTGCACTGGAGAAAGCAAACCCGTGTCACACAGAGCATAGAGTGATCTGAAAAACCTGAATTGCCATGACATAACCCAGAAGAGGAACGGAGCGACACCAGATACCGGAGCAGCAAGTATATTAACACACTGGCACTACACCAACTTTTACACAGGTTTAGGGGGGTGGGGTCAGTTTCAGAATGCTTTATTAAACGGTACCCATAAAGCATTTGATAACTATTGGCTGAATGCTTATTTGGTAGATAGCGATCCTCCAGAAACCCAAAACACAGGTGAAAGCTTGGCATACCCATTTTATGGCCGGCTGATCCAGCTAAAAAAAAAAAAATTAAATAAAAAAAAAATAAAAAAATTTAGAGGATTCGGACAAATTTTATCTAATGAGTATGCAGGTCTTAAAATGTAAAAATGAAATACTTTGGAGGCGCACATCCACCAAATTTGCAGCAGAATAAAATATACATGAACTATGAAAGCAATAACTGCAAAAGACGTGAACACAGAAAAATACCTGGCAGTTGAAGCAAGTATTTATAAGGTTCTAGTAGGATTCTTTCAGAGGAGCTGGCCATCTTTTCTTGTTATGTCCTGAGAAATGTGTGAAGCCAACTAAAAAAAAAAAAAAAAAAAATTAGAAAACAAGCAGTTTTGGTAAATCCTCTCCCGAAAAGCAGAAATAATTAGAGATTAGCCACGGTATAAAATATGAGCAGTGGCTACCACTTTCAATTTAAAGGGAACCTGTCAGCAGATTTGTGGACTATATGCTGCGGTATAACGTAAAAAGCTGGACCGCCCCTAGGTGAGTATTAAAGTGTTTTTTACATTCTACACAACAGCTTGGGCTCATATATAGCATTCTGGAATGCTGTATATAAGAGCTCACTGTTGGTGGCCCCAGCTTATAGTTGCCAAATCTGGTGACAGGTTCCCTTGAAGCCTCATTTATACATCCATGTCAGTGTTTTGCATCAGTGTGACGTGCCCATTTTACCATCAGTGGCTTTCACGTATGGCTAATTAAGGACTTTGTGTCAGAGCCAATTTTAACCTTAGGGCAGAGTCACAAGTCTCGCATTGCACTCGGCCCTATTTAAGTTACTGCTGCAGCTCAAATCAGCGAGTTGTTCCTCAGCCCTAGACAAACTGTGTGGAAAAAAAAAAAAAAAAAAAAAAATCACAGCATGCTGAAATTGCGTGCGAGAGCTGTGTCACTTGCACTGATACAAGTCTATGGGTGCGAGAGAAACAATGCTATTGGTGGCAGTTTGGAGTACAAAACATTTTGGATCAGTTCACATTTATCCTGTGTTCTATGCTGAGCACTTACATATTTCGGAGATGTAGCTGGAACCTCTGACGGATCCATTCAGTAATGAAGTGATGTGTTAAAGAGGCCTTATTCCGGACTCTGTTTGGCCTCTGTTCAGCGGTGTTTGTCTTTTCAAAAGGTGAACAAAACTGTTAATGACTACACTTTTGTACATGCCTACAAAGAGTAAAAAGGATGCACACCGCCGAACCGCAGGCCAAAACGTGAGGTCAAAGTGATTCTGCCTCATGAATTTTCTGTTGTAAAAAATGTGATTCAGACAAAATTCCCAAGTAAGTGCTCAGTATAGAGCACAGGATAAATGTGACCCACGCTGTTCTGGAATCTTTGGGAGACAGAATAAGCGAAATCAAAAGTAGATGAACAATTGGCTTTCTTTTTTTACATTGTCCACCTTGTGGTAAAAGTATAGAATTAGGCAGCTTTATTACTCAGGTTAGTATGATTACAAAGATACCAGATTTATATAGGCTATTTTAGGTTTGGCCACTAGCACACTAAAAACACTTTTTGAAGGCTATGTGTTTGTTTGTTTTTTACGACAGTCATTTGAGGGCTTGGTTTTTGCGGGATGAGTTGGAGATTTTAATGGTACCATTTTGGGAAACATTTTCTTAATTGCATTCTATTCTGCCTTTTGTGAGACAGAATCAAGTAGAAACAGCTAGGATAGAAATACACACACACACACACACACACACACACACACACACACACACTAGCTGTAGTCACCCGGGCATTGCCTGTCTCTGTCTCTCTCCCAATCTCTGTATGTGTCGGTCTCTTTGCCAGGGCGGTCTCTCTGTCTGTCTGTCTCTATCCGTCTCACCACTGACATCTTATTACCTAACAGTTAACTAAACAGTTTATTTTGTTCCTATAGCAACCACTGACAGTTGCTATTAATAGCTTGTAGCTCCCACCTCTATTCAGTTTAATGGAGGCAGTATTTTGGAGATTAACTGTAAAGGGCGGGGTTAAATTTTCCCGTCAGAACATAGTCTATGACGTTCTCTGAGTCACATGAGGTGTCTGTGCAAAATTTCGTGATTGTAAATGTGACGGTGCAAATTCCGTTAGCGGACATACACATACATACACTGATATCTATATCTATATAAATAATACTAGCTGTACTACCCGGCTTTGCCCGGGTTAAATAACTGCTGTTAACAAAATAGAATGTATTAACAAAAATGTATTCTGCACACAAAAACAACAAAACAAATAGATAGAAATGTAAGTATTAAAAGGCAGAAATTAACCTTTGTTGAATTGGTCGGTGGTTGACCTCCACCTTGCTATGCACCCCAATTTGGGATGTATTCCATCTGTATAGATTTTGGCGTTTGGTGACTGTTCACATAGGGTCATCAGGCTTTGTCCACAGGCTATATATATACTTCATGCAGCATTTGCTTGGACCTGTCCCGCCCACAGCCATGACTCAGTCATGGGTACGGGACTGCAATAGACCAGGTGAGTGCTGCTGAGAGCAGTTCTGCTATTTATATGTGAGGCCGCATGGCACATTTTATAAAAATATTTTAGTGTAGGACTGCTTCAAATGAGATTTGCCGTGACGTGGCGAAGCAGCTCAAGAAATTGCAATTTTTTGCCAAAAATCTCAAAAAAAAAAAAAAAAAAAATTTTTATAATGCAGTTTGGAATATTTGATGCCTTAGTGCACATTGGTGCTGGCTCTTTGTTGTTTCTTTGTTGAATTGGTCGGTGGTTGACCTCCACCTTGCTATGCACCCCAATTTGGGATGTATTCCATCTGTATAGATTTTGGCGTTTGGTGACTGTTCACATAGGGTCATCAGGCTTTGTCCACAGGCTATATATATACTTCATGCAGCATTTGCTTGGACCTGTCCCGCCCACAGCCATGACTCAGTCATGGGTACGGGACTGCAATAGACCAGGTGAGTGCTGCTGAGAGCAGTTCTGCTATTTATATGTGAGGCCGCATGGCACATTTTATAAAAATATTTTAGTGTAGGACTGCTTCAAATGAGATTTGCCGTGACGTGGCGAAGCAGCTCAAGAAATTGCAATTTTTTGCCAAAAATCTCAAAAAAAAAAAAAAAAAAAAAAAAATTTTTATAATGCAGTTTGGAATATTTGATGCCTTAGTGCACATTGGTGCTGGCTCTTTGTTGTTTCTTTGTTGAATTGGTCGGTGGTTGACCTCCACCTTGCTATGCACCCCAATTTGGGATGTATTCCATCTGTATAGATTTTGGCGTTTGGTGACTGTTCACATAGGGTCATCAGGCTTTGTCCACAGGCTATATATATATACTTCATGCAGCATTTGCTTGGACCTGTCCCGCCCACAGCCATGACTCAGTCATGGGTACGGGACTGCAATAGACCAGGTGAGTGCTGCTGAGAGCAGTTCTGCTATTTATATGTGAGGCCGCATGGCACATTTTATAAAAATATTTTAGTGTAGGACTGCTTCAAATGAGATTTGCCGTGACGTGGCGAAGCAGCTCAAGAAATTGCAATTTTTTGCCAAAAATCTCAAAAAAAAAAAAAAAAAAAAAAAAAAAAAAAAAAAAAAAAAAAAAAAAAAAAAAAAAAAAAATTTTTATAATGCAGTTTGGAATATTTGATGCCTTAGTGCACATTGGTGCTGGCTCTTTGTTGTTTCTTTGTTGAATTGGTCGGTGGTTGACCTCCACCTTGCTATGCACCCCAATTTGGGATGTATTCCATCTGTATAGATTTTGGCGTTTGGTGACTGTTCACATAGGGTCATCAGGCTTTGTCCACAGGCTATATATATACTTCATGCAGCATTTGCTTGGACCTGTCCCGCCCACAGCCATGACTCAGTCATGGGTACGGGACTGCAATAGACCAGGTGAGTGCTGCTGAGAGCAGTTCTGCTATTTATATGTGAGGCCGCATGGCACATTTTATAAAAATATTTTAGTGTAGGACTGCTTCAAATGAGATTTGCCGTGACGTGGCGAAGCAGCTCAAGAAATTGCAATTTTTTGCCAAAAATCTCAAAAAAAAAAAAAAAAAAAAAAAAAAAAAAAAAAAAAAAAAAAAAAAAAAAAAAAAAAAAAAAAAAAAAAAAAATTTTTATAATGCAGTTTGGAATATTTGATGCCCTAGTGCACATTGGTGCTGGCTCTTTGTTGTTTCTTTGTTGAATTGGTCGGTGGTTGACCTCCACCTTGCTATGCACCCCAATTTGGGATGTATTCCATCTGTATAGATTTTGGCGTTTGGTGACTGTTCACATAGGGTCATCAGGCTTTGTCCACAGGCTATATATATACTTCATGCAGCATTTGCTTGGACCTGTCCCGCCCACAGCCATGACTCAGTCATGGGTACGGGACTGCAATAGACCAGGTGAGTGCTGCTGAGAGCAGTTCTGCTATTTATATGTGAGGCCGCATGGCACATTTTATAAAAATATTTTAGTGTAGGACTGCTTCAAATGAGATTTGCCGTGACGTGGCGAAGCAGCTCAAGAAATTGCAATTTTTTGCCAAAAATCTCAAAAAAAAAAAAAAAATTTTTATAATGCAGTTTGGAATATTTGATGCCTTAGTGCACATTGGTGCTGGCTCTTTGTTGTTTCTTTGTTGAATTGGTCGGTGGTTGACCTCCACCTTGCTATGCACCCCAATTTGGGATGTATTCCATCTGTATAGATTTTGGCGTTTGGTGACTGTTCACATAGGGTCATCAGGCTTTGTCCACAGGCTATATATATACTTCATGCAGCATTTGCTTGGACCTGTCCCGCCCACAGCCATGACTCAGTCATGGGTACGGGACTGCAATAGACCAGGTGAGTGCTGCTGAGAGCAGTTCTGCTATTTATATGTGAGGCCGCATGGCACATTTTATAAAAATATTTTAGTGTAGGACTGCTTCAAATGAGATTTGCCGTGACGTGGCGAAGCAGCTCAAGAAATTGCAATTTTTTGCCAAAAATCTCAAAAAAAAAAAAAAAAAAAAATTTTTATAATGCAGTTTGGAATATTTGATGCCTTAGTGCACATTGGTGCTGGCTCTTTGTTGTTTCTTTGTTGAATTGGTCGGTGGTTGACCTCCACCTTGCTATGCACCCCAATTTGGGATGTATTCCATCTGTATAGATTTTGGCGTTTGGTGACTGTTCACATAGGGTCATCAGGCTTTGTCCACAGGCTATATATATACTTCATGCAGCATTTGCTTGGACCTGTCCCGCCCACAGCCATGACTCAGTCATGGGTACGGGACTGCAATAGACCAGGTGAGTGCTGCTGAGAGCAGTTCTGCTATTTATATGTGAGGCCGCATGGCACATTTTATAAAAATATTTTAGTGTAGGACTGCTTCAAATGAGATTTGCCGTGACGTGGCGAAGCAGCTCAAGAAATTGCAATTTTTTGCCAAAAATCTCAAAAAAAAAAAAAAAAAAAAAATTTTTATAATGCAGTTTGGAATATTTGATGCCTTAGTGCACATTGGTGCTGGCTCTTTGTTGTTTCTTTGTTGAATTGGTCGGTGGTTGACCTCCACCTTGCTATGCACCCCAATTTGGGATGTATTCCATCTGTATAGATTTTGGCGTTTGGTGACTGTTCACATAGGGTCATCAGGCTTTGTCCACAGGCTATATATATACTTCATGCAGCATTTGCTTGGACCTGTCCCGCCCACAGCCATGACTCAGTCATGGGTACGGGACTGCAATAGACCAGGTGAGTGCTGCTGAGAGCAGTTCTGCTATTTATATGTGAGGCCGCATGGCACATTTTATAAAAATATTTTAGTGTAGGACTGCTTCAAATGAGATTTGCCGTGACGTGGCGAAGCAGCTCAAGAAATTGCAATTTTTTGCCAAAAATCTCAAAAAAAAAAAAAAAAAAATTTTTATAATGCAGTTTGGAATATTTGATGCCTTAGTGCACATTGGTGCTGGCTCTTTGTTGTTTCTTTGTTGAATTGGTCGGTGGTTGACCTCCACCTTGCTATGCACCCCAATTTGGGATGTATTCCATCTGTATAGATTTTGGCGTTTGGTGACTGTTCACATAGGGTCATCAGGCTTTGTCCACAGGCTATATATATACTTCATGCAGCATTTGCTTGGACCTGTCCCGCCCACAGCCATGACTCAGTCATGGGTACGGGACTGCAATAGACCAGGTGAGTGCTGCTGAGAGCAGTTCTGCTATTTATATGTGAGGCCGCATGGCACATTTTATAAAAATATTTTAGTGTAGGACTGCTTCAAATGAGATTTGCCGTGACGTGGCGAAGCAGCTCAAGAAATTGCAATTTTTTGCCAAAAATCTCAAAAAAAAAAAAAAAAAATTTTTATAATGCAGTTTGGAATATTTGATGCCTTAGTGCACATTGGTGCTGGCTCTTTGTTGTTTCTTTGTTGAATTGGTCGGTGGTTGACCTCCACCTTGCTATGCACCCCAATTTGGGATGTATTCCATCTGTATAGATTTTGGCGTTTGGTGACTGTTCACATAGGGTCATCAGGCTTTGTCCACAGGCTATATATATACTTCATGCAGCATTTGCTTGGACCTGTCCCGCCCACAGCCATGACTCAGTCATGGGTACGGGACTGCAATAGACCAGGTGAGTGCTGCTGAGAGCAGTTCTGCTATTTATATGTGAGGCCGCATGGCACATTTTATAAAAATATTTTAGTGTAGGACTGCTTCAAATGAGATTTGCCGTGACGTGGCGAAGCAGCTCAAGAAATTGCAATTTTTTGCCAAAAATCTCAAAAAAAAAAAAAAAAAATTTTTATAATGCAGTTTGGAATATTTGATGCCTTAGTGCACATTGGTGCTGGCTCTTTGTTGTTTCTTTGTTGAATTGGTCGGTGGTTGACCTCCACCTTGCTATGCACCCCAATTTGGGATGTATTCCATCTGTATAGATTTTGGCGTTTGGTGACTGTTCACATAGGGTCATCAGGCTTTGTCCACAGGCTATATATATACTTCATGCAGCATTTGCTTGAACCTGTCCCGCCCACAGCCATGACTCAGTCATGGGTACGGGACTGCAATAGACCAGGTGAGTGCTGCTGAGAGCAGTTCTGCTATTTATATGTGA